>NC_081409.1:465093134-465429197 GCF_030272615.1 Cryptomeria japonica
TTATATCTTCCAATAAAATCAGTCACTTTTTCTTTAACACCTTCTTTACAATGCATTAAATTAGTTAAAGTGATTTTAGGACCAATGTTGTTTTGAAATTGTTGGATGAAAACATTTACCAGTTGTTGAAAAGAAGTGATAGAATAAGAAGGAAAAGAGCAATACCATTGTAAAGCCTTATCTCTTAGTGTTCTTGTAAATAATTTTGCAAGCAATTGTTGATCATAAGAAAAATCGGTGCACAAGGTTTGAAATGTTTTGACATGCATAAGAGGATCACCTTTTCCATTATAGAGTTCCAATTGAGAGATCTCAACATGTTTAGGTGGCATGGCTTTAACAATATCAAGAGAAAGTGGGTTCACAACATTAAAGGTGGACACACTAAACTTGGATTGACTCATAGAAGCAATTTGTTGTTGTAAGGAAGACACGGTTTGAGCAAGATTGTTAATTGTTGCTTCACTAGAAGAATTGATGTTAGACATAGGTGATTGAGAAGGTGATGTGATGTTATTGAAAGAAGGCATGGACTGAGAATAAGGTGGTGGGACATTATGATAAGTAGTCATAGGTGATGATTGGGTAGGAAAAGGGACACTTAAAGGAGGAATAAAGTTGTTGAAGGAATTGCCCCCTTGTGTCACACTGATTGGTTGAGGAATAATAGGAACACTCATGGAAGACATAGGTAAAGATGGAGGATTAAATGAAGAAGAGGGATTTCCCCCATGACCAATGTTTGTAGGAATTGACACCTTGAGTTGATGTAGCCATGATGTTGGAGGTAAAAGTAGGAATACTAGTTATAAGGGTAATCAAAGAAATAGAAGGATTGACTTGTGTTGAAGGTTGTGAATAACCTAGGGTTTCAACATAACTCTTGATAGGCATGACATTAGAATCAAAAATATGTGCAATACCACACAATATATCAATCCCATTCTTATCACTTTGAATCATGAATTTAAGGCCTTCAATTAATGGAAAAGCTTCACTATTAGGGTATTCTTGGGATATCCATTGTTGAAAGTGATCAAATTTATTGTCCAATGTGGAAAGTTGATCTATAGAGACCCTAGTTAAAGCTTCTTCTTCATCATGGGATTCATCAATGGGGTGAATAGGCACATGATTAGGATGGCAATAATTAGCATGATCCTCATTAAAGAAGTTACCCAAATTAGACTCCATCTCCTCGACAATTAAACCTTGGGAAGCCTTAATTCTAATGCTTCATCTAATGGGGATAGGATAGGTAGGACTAATAGTGGTAAAAATCATGCACTAGAGGGAATGTTTGAATTTTGAATTTTGGAACAAAGCTTACAAAATTGATTAATGCAAAATTTAAGAAAATAATGATTACACAATTTGAAATTTGTTGGGGGGAAGAGGATGACACAATTTCCAAAAATGAAAGGAAATTGGAATTTTATAATTAGGGCCAAGGGAAAACCACTTAATTTTAAAATCAAAATTTTTAAAATCAGGGTAGACTATAATTAACCTCTTAACTTTAAAAAAAAATTTGAAATTTGAAATGTTGAATTTTGAAGGTATTTCTGATTCTAGAGGGATACAAAATCAACAAAATCAACCAATCTTCTGGATTTAGGCTTTTAAATACAGTCATAACTGTCTCTCCAAATTTCAGGAAAAAAATCGAGGACCGTGGCGGGAACGCACATGCTCCGACCAACTTTTTTCAAAACTTTTAGGAATGGATATTACAATGATTTTAAAGCTAACCCCCCAAAATTGATGAATTTTATGACCTCTAGATGGGCAAAATGAACGTGCAAATGTAAAAATAGGACCTTATTAGGGTTTTGAAGAGAAAGCGGAATTGGATTTGAAAATTTGAAAAAGGTCAAACCTAATGGATAGGAACACCTTGGAAAATGTTTAGAAATCTGAACTGGAATGAAATTGATTTGAAATTTGCACAAAATCCAATTAATTTTAAATATTAGGGTTTTATGACCTAACCACTTAATTTTAAAATTTGAATTTTGGCAAAAATGGGGGAAATTGAAAACTTTCAATTGTAGAAATGAAGACAAATTTGAGAATAATAAAAAATCTAAAAATTAAATGGAAATCCAATATTTGCACAAGTTCAAGATATTTTTTGAAAATTAGGGTTTTAGCAAGTAACCTCTTAATTTTGTAAATTTTAATTGCAAATTGAACAAGAAAATGAGGAAAATGAATTTGACAATGAAAACAATTTTTAGATCTAAGATAACCACAAGCAATTTTTACAAATTACAAGTCCAATTTTAAATTTAAAAACTAGGGTTTTTAATGATTTAACCACTAAGTTTGCAGAAATTTGAAACTTGTAAATGAAAAATATGCAATTTTGTTCAAAGGAAAGCATGCAAGACATTGGGTTCACCAAAATGTAATATGGGAAAAAGGTGAATGATGGATCAAGAGGAAAACCACCCTTTCCCTCCAAAGAGAGATGAGAGTTTCACTATTGATTACCCTTCAAACACTTTTCACCATGTTACATTCGGAAGAGGAGATGAGAATTCACTAGATTCAACCTTCAAAGATGAAGATTGAATTCTGAATGAAATGGGAATGATAAGTTGATCCCCTCTTCCTTATTTGAAATGGAAAGGAATTAATTGAATTATGTAGTGCAAAAGTGACAAAGAACTGATTATAACTTAAGATTGGAACATGGGATGAAGCTGTGCACTTGGATCTGGCAATAATATGTCGAGATGAAGTTGCCTTGCAAATTTGAGGAAAAGTTGCTCGGATTGTGGTGGGAACGTACACGGTCCTCCGAAAAATTCACGAAACAAAAAGGGTTTTTCCACCTTTGCAAATGGAGCCCGAATTTGAAAGTACAATTGCACACTTGCAACCTACACACAAAAAATAGAAGAAAATGGGTTGGGATTGGGGGTTTGCCTTTATGTCAAACCCCAGTTTTGGAATTAAACAAGTAATGAAAGAAAACACTTGCAAGTAGTTGTAAATGAAAGACTGAATTGTAAATCACCTCAAGGGAGGTTGTGATAGCAATGTTGATAGAAATGCTTGTGTGGAATTGAATGTTGGAATCAATCTCCTCTTCAATGGTTGAATCCTTGACTTGAATGCAACACCTAGCCTTTAAGGGAGACTTGAGAATGCTCAATGTTGGAAAGGAATGCTTGAATGCTTGAATTCTCTTGAATGCTTGATCTCATGTAAAATTCCCACTCATCCAAATTATTGAACTTATGAAAATGAGAGGATGAATGCCCCTTAAATAGATGTTAGTGGATTTGATTTTTCATCACAGGTTGACATCAAGGGAGTTTACCACCCAATGCACAACCAAGAATGCAACCTTAGGAAGGGTCTTGCCCCAAAATAGGGCAGGGCTCACCCCTGTCCTAGGAGGACAGGAGCACCACACCCATATCCTACCACTTTCTCCATGGTAGAGTGCGAACAGGGCGATGCAGAGGCCAAGAAAGAAGTTGTTTCTGAGGGTTTAGAAATCTCAAGTATCTGATCTAGCTATAGGATTCAATCTTGCATACGTGAGGACCCTAATGCAGTAAAAATTGCTAGGGTTGCAAGTTTATGACACTACATATATATAAAATTATAATTATAAAATTTAATTACCAAATGAATTGATTGGGTCTATGATTTGAATGGGGTTGTGAGCCCATTTTTTTTTGTTTTAAACTATTGTGTGCCCATGTGGAAGCCCACGTATTGGTGGGGTTAACCACCACCATGGTCACCACGGTGGGTGGGCATTACCCCCCCATCATGGAGCCCACGATGAATGGGTATAACCCACCATCATGGTACCCCATGATGAATGGGTATAACCCACCATCATGGTACCCCATGATGAATGGGTATAACCCACCATCGTGGTACCCCACAATGGGTGGGCAACCCCTCCATCGTGGCTACCATGATGGATGGGGTTTTCCCACAATTGTGGTGCCCACGATGGGTGGGGACCCCCCCCCCCCAAAAAAAAAAAAATTAAAAAAAAATACAAAACTTATAGTTTTTAAAAATATCAGAAAAAATCTTGCCCAACAGTAGAATGAAAGTGCATTTTAAGTTGTTTGATACTATGCATTCAAAAATCTGAGTCAATAATTCAGATATGATTTTTTTTTTTTGAAATTTCTTTTTGACAACTTTCCTCAAACAAATTCTAACTTCCAAATTGGGGAAAACTTAAAACCCCCAAAATATGAAGTTTTCTAGCCATACCCAATTTTAAATATAATTTTTCTAAAAATGGAATTCCTCAAAACCCATATAAAAACAAAATCTTTCTTTTAAACAACCAATTTGATGGAAGAATAATAACAATCCACACACAAAATCATAAATTTTAAATGAAGAGAAACAAGGGTTTGCAAAATTCCAACCTTATATGCTTTCCTGGATGAAGATTGATGAAGAGAAAACCCCTTCTTCAACAATGAGAAATTCTTCACCCAAAATCCCCACCTTTCCAAAAATACAAAAGCATCCCCAAATATGGAAAATTCTCCCCATAAAAGAACTTCTTTTTCCAAAATCTTCTTTTTTTAAGGCAAATTTCTTTTCTCTAATTTTTCACTTTCCAAATAAATGCAAATTCAAAATACTTTTTCTTTCAAATGAATATTTTAAATTTTTTAAATAAATCTAAATTACTCATAGAAAAAGTCAACAAGGGGGATATTTTATTTTCAAAGTTTATTTACCCATTTCTAAAATGCATAACACATAGTTTAAATTCACAATATGAGATTTTAAACAACCCTCTAGTTTAATAACTTGATAAATTCGTCTCATCAATTAATAATAAAAAAGGGTTTTATTTTATTTTTATCCCTTATTTAAATATGCAAGATAATAAACATTAACTATTAATCCCTTTAAGGTATAATAATTAATTTCACACGAATACACAAAAAAGGATAGCACTACAATCACAAAATTTATAACACGCAACTCAGACTAACCAATGCATGAAAAAATACATTAGTGGTTAATAATCCCTCAATAATTAGTAGATAATCTCACATGAGTGGCACTTAGGTAATATCAAAGTCACAAAATGCAAAACAAAAGAAACTCAACCCAAACACAACAAAGGCATGACTCACATATTGACATTAGCAGGGTTGACCAAAACCTGACAATGCTCACTATTGAGCAAGGCTAGGGATGATATTTAGAGCCTTAAGAATATCTCTTCCACTTACATTGGGTATGCTCAGACTTGTGGAGCCAATTGGAGTTGATACCTTGTACCTACACAGTACTTGTGCATGCAATTCCCAAATCACCGATCCACGCATACAATAGACATTCAAACACGATAGACACACTATTAAAGGAGAATTGTGATGTCCCGTGTCTCACCGAAGTGATTGATGGAAAATCATGTCCTCGCACCCCATACAGACACCACTTATACAAGAAGATAGATGCATAATACAACTCATATGTAAAGTTAAAGTGTTAGTCCATGATCAGTAACACGTAAATAAAGTCAATGTATAACCATCTATCAAAAACTACACATAATCAACATTCACTAATAAACACATGAAGCATAATACCCAAATATAAACATCACCACATGATGTACCAACCATCCACGTAAGCCATTTAAAAGTCAAACATGGTCAAACTAGGTCAAAGAGAAGTCTAGTCAAGGGAGGGGTACTACATTGTTTCAATGCAAAACATCTACCTGCATAATCATGACACCTTTATCACCACCAACATTGTACCTACAATCAACTATCACCCAAACATGATTCCAAGTCTTAAACCATGTCCAAACATGTCATCAAATTGAAGACAACCTATGTACATATCACCAACAAATTACAACTCTTAAACAACTTTAAACCTATACGAAGAAGCACAAAATTTGATATTCAGTTGTAACATAAAAAATATATCATAAAAACTGTTGAAGTATGGGCTACGTCTCTAGGTCCGCTTCAAGTGCAAGACCATTCTATTAAATAAAAGATGAAAAATACATAAGGTTTACATCAATTACATCCTGCCATCAAGTCAACATAAACAAATGATACATATGACCACATAGGGTCCAAGAGATACATGAATTATCTGAGAAGAACAACATGATCCATCTGAAATATGGAATGGAGTAAATACAAAAGAACAACTAGAGCAACTGCAAAAATAATTCCTCATAATCCATAACTAAGCATCCCATAGTCTAACATGAAAAAAGGGCCACACATAAAGCATAAATACATAGATATGACTCCCATAATAGTGCTCCAAGCAAAATTAACACAAGATTGCACACTAGTGAACATAAGGAAAGGGTGCCATCGCATAGCTAGCACTAGTACATTTGGGCCTAATTTTCGACGGCTAATTGTCGGATTTGCGACGACCAAATGTCAGTCTTCCAACAAACTTTACCATTGAAAACTCATCATCAGAAATTCTGACGATGCCATTTCCGTCAGATTTCCAATGGATGTTATGATTTCTCCTCGACAACCATCTGACATGGTAGTGACTTTGGATATACAACATCCTCGTCGAACGTTCCATTACTTGTCGTCAGAATTCCGATGATGAGAGATGATGTGGATCAAACGGCTTTGCCATCGGTGAATGAAAGCATTGAACGAGTTCTATTTTTAAAAATTACATTAAACATTTTAATTTATTTGATTCAGTGTTATTTGCAAAAAATGATTATCAATGATGTTTCCTTTCTCCAAGAATTGTCTAGGATCTTTTCGTCAGATAATATGTAACATCGAATGACTAAATTTTTTCTTTACAAATGCTTATTTAATTTAATTATTATTTGAGCGTGAATTAAAATTTATATCTGTATGGAAGACGAACATACAAGCTTTAGAGTCATGTGCAAGAAAATTTCCTAAAAGAAAGCAAGTAGGCATTATCTTGAATGACATAGAAACAAGCTCATCAGCTGCTTAGAAGAGAGCAATTGGAGAAAAGAAGAGGAAAGTGTTAAAGGGTGATAAATAGATAGAGAGCATGCAATACAAACAAACAATGTCTAGAGTATCTGATGTGACATCTCTAATTTATATCTGGAGGAACTAACTGGTTTTAGAGTTCCTACGAGACATATTGGGCCACGCTTTGGAGGAAATCAATGTGTTCATGCAAGGAGCACCTTTTTTCTATTATGAGAATGATGGTTTTGCACCAAAGGATATTTGGAAGTCAATATCCAAAAATTTCTATAGTGTGGAACAAGAGTTGGCGGACTTGAAGTATAATTGTCAGCTTTCAAAAGACCAAGAGGTTATGTACACAATCTCCCAATAGAAGAGCGATTTCAAGAATTACCTCTCCCCCCCATGACTATTTAGGAAGCACTTCCTCAAACAAAGGACTATTGGCCTCCATGGGATCAAAGAAAAAAATTAAAGCATAGACTCTAGATGATGTGGTGGTGTCCTTCGTGAAGAACTCTACACTATAATTGAAAATTCATGAGGGAAACTGCAAGATAGTGAAGAGAAATACAATCTTGAAAAGTGGGAAGAATGGATCTTGGTTTGGGTGGGGCCAAGTCAGGTGGCTCCTCTAGAGGTTGAAGAGATAGAAATCATATTAGGATTTGAAAAAGATCACACTCGTGGAACTTTGTGTGTGAGTGATCGATTGTGGTGTTTGGGTAATGCATTCCAAATAGATACAGTTGCATTCCAAATGGGCAACGTCTTGATTAAAGACTTTTATCCTGATGGCATGCAACTGTATCTATTTGGAATGCATTACCAAAACACCGCAATCGATCACTCGCACATGAAGTTTCATGAGTGTGATCTTTTTCAAATCCTAATATGATTTCTATCTAGTCAACCTCTAGAGGAGCCACCTGACTTGGCCCCACCCAAACCAAGATCCATTCTTCCCACTTTTCAAGATTGTATTTCTCTTCACTATCTTGCAGTTTCCCTCGTGAATTTTCAATTATAGTGCAGAGTTCTTCATGAAGGACACCACCACATCGTCTAGAGTCTATGCTTCAATTTCTTTCTTTCATCCCATGGAGGCCAATAGTCTTTTGTCTGAGGAAGTGCTTCCTGAATAGTCATGGGGGGGAGAGGTAATGCTTGAAATTGCCCTTCTATTGGTAGATTGTGTACATAACCTTTTGGTCTTCTGAAAGCTGAAAATTACTTCGAGTCTGCCAACTCTGGTTCCACACTATAGAAATTTTTGGATATTGACTTCCAAATATCCCTCGGTGCAAAAGTATCATTCTCATAATAGAAAAAAGGTGCTCCTTGCATGAACACATTGTTTTCCTCCAAGCGTGGCCCAATAGGTTTTGCAGGATCTCCAAAACTAGTTAGTCCCTCCAGACATAAATTAGAGATGTCACATCAGACACTCCAGACATTGTTTGTTTGTATTGCATACTATCTATCTATTTATCACCCTTAAACACTTTCCTCTGCCATTCTCCAATTGCTCTCTTCTAGGCAGCTGATGAGCTTGTTTCCATGTCATTCAAGATAATGCCTACTTGCTTTCTTTTAGGAAATTTGCTTGCACATGACTCTTCAATTTGTATGTTCTACTTCCATACAGATATAAATTTTAATTCACGCTTAGATAATAATTAAATAAAATAAGCATTTGTAATGAAAAGATTTAGTCATTCGATGTTACATATTATCTGATGGAAAGATCCTAGACAATTCTTGGAGAAAGGAAACATCATTGATAATCATTTTTTGCAAATAACACTGAATCAAATAAATTAAAAATGTTTCATGTAATTTTTAAAAGTAGAACTCGTTCAATGCTTTCATGCACCAACGGCAAAGTTGTCTGACCCACACCATTATAATAGAACAAATCAATATAATAGGCTATTATAAAAAATATATACAAAAATATGAAAGAACATCAAATTACCATTACAAACCCATAAACCATTAAATTGTGAAAATAGATATAAATTTGTAAATGTCTCCCTATAAACACCACAGCCATAACCAAAACAAAAAAAATTCTTACCCGCAAAAACTTAGCTAGTGAGTTGCAAATCTACAACATCTCTCAGATGATCAAACCGTTTCTTAATTTTGTTCTTCTGGTTAGTCAATGGATTTAGTTGCATGTTCAAGTTTTCTATTTGAAGCCTTTTGTTTCCTTATATTTGAGACATAATAAAATTCTTGTGAGTAGGAAATTGATTCAGGAGTTATGTGTGAAGAATTTGGCAAAGTAAATGATGACGATCAAACTCAAATTTTATCTGTCTTGATTAAATTTTTTTATCCTGATGGCATTAAATTAAATTTCTTTCTCTATTTTTTGGTGATCTCTGGAGTAGAGGTTTCTTTGCATCGACCTGGGATACATTTAACTTGTGTTGTATCTGCGGAAATATGTATCCTAGGATGATGCAATGTAACCTCTGCTCCACCAATACCAGATAGAAGAGAAAGTACTTTAATTTAAAGCCATCATGATAAAATTCTTTCAAGACATATATTAGGTATAAAAGAAAGCCTACCCTATCATTTGAAGGGGTTTACCTACAATTCAAGTGATCTCTTAATTATAAAGTCAATTCAATTCCAAGTTAATATGCAATCAAGCATTCATCAAGAATTGAAGGAGAAATCAAGTTAATAAAGATATTTAATAAAGATATCATCTTTTAAATTAAGAAATGGGCAGGAGATTAAGAATACAAACCTTCCATATTGCACACTTCAAGGTCTATTAAAATCAGTTTAAAGTGTATTCATTTAGGGACCTTTCATAAAATATTCTCAACTTACATATCATAAAAGGATCTTAAAATATTCATTGTTTATAATGATCAGAATTTGGTTGTTCCATACACCTTCCTTTACTATTTTAAAAATATCATCAACCAAAATATTGTGCAGCAGTAGTATGGAGTGCATTTCATCTATTTTATGTCTAAATATTTCATCATACCACTTTCTTTTCAAAGGTGACTGATTGATTGCGGTGTTTGGGTAATGCATTCCAAATAGATCAAGTTGCATACCATTTATCTATCTTGATTAAAGACTTGTATCCTAATGGCATTAAATTAAAGTTCTTTCTCTATTTTTTGGTGATCTCAGGAGCAGAGGTTGCTTTGCATCGACCTGGGATACATTTAACTTGTGTTGTATCTGTGGAAATATGTATACTAGGATGATGCAATGCAACCTCTGCTCCACCAATACTAGATAGAAGAGAAAGTACTTTAATTTAAAGCCATCAGGATAAAATGCTTTCAAGACATATATAAGGTATAAAAGGAATCCTACCCTATCATTTGAAGGGGTCTACCTACAATTCAAGTGATCTCTTAGTTATAAAATCAATTCAATTCCAAGTGAACAGGCAATCAAGCATTGAAGGAGAATTCAAGTTGGTGTAGGTGCATTTGGAAGACAAAAGGACTCAATGAAGCCATTAAAGACTTTTGAAGGTCTTAGGAGTGAAGAGCCAATCAATTATGATGTCTTAAGGGGGTAGCCTTAAACAACACACACTAAGATTTGATTTCTTAGGTGTGTTGTGGGCCCATTCCTTCCCTTGACGTCCCTTCCTATCTATTTTCGTTAAAAAGACAATCACCATTAGCATTTGAATTCAAACAGTGTTCTCGCATTTGACTGCATAGAACAAAGAAAATGGCATAAGAAACTCTCATCTACCTCGTAGCTATCATAGAATACCTCCCCGAGGAGATATTCTCATGTCCTTTCCTTCTTTATGCTGTCGATGAAATACATAAGTGTCCTCACAATGCAGTCAATGCAACAAATAGATTTCCATTTTGATCAGTTTTATTTGCCAACGTACTCTCTACCTATACCAAAATGGGAGCTTTGGAACAGAGTATGGGATTCCATCAAAGCAGAAGGTAAGGGTAATTAATATCAGATGCTTACGGTTGGAAATGATCTGTTTGACATGTTTGGAAAATGTGGAAGTATAGACATGAAAGCACATGAACTGTTTAGTGAGATGCATCAAAGAAACATGATCTAATGGAATGCTATGATTGCAGGATATGCACAAGATGTGTTTGAAATGGATTTAGAAACTTCCAACTAAATGTGATTAGTGAGTATAGATGTTGTAGTGCAACTGCCCAGGTACACATGCATGCAAAATATGTAAGCTTAGATAAGGCACATGAACTATTTGACATAATGCCTCAAAGATCACCCAATATCCAATGATGGTTGGGAGAAAGAAAACATCAAATTTTTGATAATCTTAAATATTTCTTTATTCATCACTATAAATCTATTATGAATTTAGTCTCAATATTGCAGAAATTTATTCTATTATGAATGCAATATTTAGGGATGTAATCTTTATATATATTTTTTAATTAGGAAAAGGTCCTAATAGAATCCCCAACTAATTAATCTAGAGAAAGATACCACTAAAGAAAGAAATTCAATCCTCACCACTATGGTCTTGAAGGCTTTTAAGACACTTGGATTCCTATTTTGGCCCGCTTTTCCTTGACCCTATGTTAAGATAGTAAACTAGTTTGAGAGAATCTATTGGGTGGGAAATTGTGTATGGTTGCAATTATTTTCATGCATGGAAAGTGATTTAAAGTTTGGACCAATAGAGGATAAGTATTTCTTGAACCTTCAAGGACATGTGTAGAGCACTGCATGGATGTTTCTCCATTATTGAACTCTTTGAATATGTAAGTAAATTATTTTTGGTTGATGACACAGTAAGTGTGGTATTTGTCTTTTCGATATGTTATGTATAATATAAATCAAATATGGAATTTTTTTGATGCTATATACACTATGTTTTGGATTGAATTTAGGTAAGCAAAGAGGTAATGGAAGAATAAAAGAGGTACAGAAAGGAAGAAGAGTGAAATAGGTGGTTTGGGATGGAGGTTACAAGTATATATGATAATTTGTATGGATAATTTGTTGTCTATAAAGAGGCAAATAAGCTATCACAACTTCAACATGAATGAATGCCTCATCTACAGAAGCAAAAGGTACCTCTAATGGTTTCAAAATTTTTCAAAATAGTTATGATATACCAAATAATCAAGTGGAATATCCTTTAGGTAACTAATATTATCTTCAAACTATTTATTTTGATTTTCATCATATCCTTTCCATGTGCATTTCCCTTGGTTTTAGTCCCATTTTTTCTTTATTTTATTCAAAACAAAATTTATAGATGCCTCTACTTGTCTCACCACTCATTAATTGTTTGGGATTTTCATTCCATTTACCAAGGTTGGCATCTATTCTAAGACTTTGTGTCATGGCCAAGCTAAATGATTTGCCTCTAGTTTCTCTCCAATCTAGTCACCTAGTAGCATGTGAAATCTATCTCTTCCTAATTATTATTCTCTCCATCTTGTTAATGACTATTTCATTAATGAATCCTTCCTCATAATTTTGGATAAGTGAGACAATGTTAGCTCAAGGAATCTTTTCAATCCTCTTTCAAGATTCTTTCCCAAGTAATAATCTTGCATATTGGAAAATAAATTACGCTTCTATTTTTCCAAGCTACTCTTCCTTATAATGTTTAGGTTTATTCTAAAGTGCTCATTGTGACTCATGTTTACTACTCTTCCTATTAGTCTCATTCCAATATCTCCTACAAAATAATGGAATGATTACATTTATATTTTATTTGTGTCCCCTAAATATCCACAAAATTTGGAACAATAATACAATTTTTTAATAATATTTAATTGTAAAAGAAAGGATTAAAATGGAACTAAACACTCTAAATAAATTAATTAGGATTAAAGGGATAAACTAGGATCAATTCATGAAGGCAAGATCTGTTATCTCAAAATTAATAGATTCATGGAAGAAAAGAAATATTAAATCTAGAGATAAAATTCTTGAAAAATTTAGCTAGCTAAAAGCAAAAGAATGCTGTCAAGCTCTCATTTTCACACAGACTGGTAAAGGTTGTAGAGGAGAAATCACTATTGAACTTACCCCTGTCTCATATAACCCTATGTTGGCTAGGCCCCACAATAATTAGAAGATCCTAATTACTACTGTCCTAAACCTTGCATTGACTGTCACAATTTCATAGTGAATTGAGTTAATTAGTCCATTAGCGAGATTGGGAAAGAGTTTGGTATTGAGTTAGGTGTTGGTGGAAGGTTTAAGGAGGTACACTATCATCATAATTAATGTTAGAGAGTGTTGTGTGAAGAAGAATGGCCACGAAAGGAGTGACTGTCCTAAGTGCTGAGACTGTCCAAAAAAGTGAGTGTTGCAGCAGTGAATCTTCCTTTGACCTTTGTGTGTTTGGGAGGGTAAAGACCCATGGTGGTATATGTTGAGTGGTTGGGAGGGTAAAGACCCACATATCAACTATCTACTTTGACATCCTAGCATGGTGTCCACCTACTCTAAAACCTTGTGGGCACTCTCTGTCTAATACTAACATATATAGAACATGTGCCTCTCATATAACCCTATGTTGGCTAGGCCCCACCATAATTAGAAGATCCTAATTACTAAAAACACTAGATTCTCCCCTAAAAGGTTGTTGAGTCATAGAAGGCCTAGCTTTATAGCCCTATAGTCTCTCATACCTAAAATATCCTTGTGTCTATGATGGTCAAATGTGACTACCCTATGGCCCCTACTATGCTCTAGTAGACCTATGTCCCTAATATTGATACTATTGGGGTTTTCTTTGTAAATCATATAGTAAGTCTAAATTATCCTTTGAAGGATGGGGAGGCCTATGGACACTTTAGTCCCTTAATCAAGGTTACAAACTTCTCTCATGCCTCTTGTGTCCTCCCATGTACCTCCTTTTCCATAAGAGACTTTGCCATAGCAACCCTAAAGTCATTTGGATTGGCCATGTGTAGGAAAACTAAAATTTTGGGCTTTCCACCCCTAATGAAATAATTGACAAGTAACTTGTCTTGAATGTAATCTACAAACTACAAGAACTCCAAAAACTAACTCTCATGTTGAGCCACTATGAAACCTTATTATGTAAATTGTGAAACTCATCTATGCATCTCTGTCAAAAATATTTTGAAATAGAACACACTTTGAAGCACTCCAAAATGGTATCTGGAGAGGGTTTACAATGTGAGTTGGTGCATTTTATCCTCCCAGTACCACAAGGTGGAAGCAAGTCCTCTCAAAAATTGCATTGAAAATTGTGCCTTTAGGTTGCTCACATATAGATGCAACCCAAAGCATAAGTCCAAGCTAATTAGTAAACAAGACTTATGCTCAACCCCATTTGTGGGTCTTAAAAATGTAGAGGATTGGAGATGAAGCAACTCTCGAATATGATCCTTTGGCTCATGATATGTGCTTGCTATAGTCTATACATCTTGTATTTATGCATGATGAGGCTAGGTAATGTGTATTGATCAATATTCTATCTCCTCTATATGTATTTCCCAAATTCAAGGCGAACTCCTAATAAGCTCCCAAGATGCAAGTATATGCTCCTCTACTACAAGTGGATCCTCATGGCTTGTAAGATTTGAGGTCCATACTCAGGCTACTCATCTTGGTGAAAACTCTAAAAGTTATATGACCCTACCTTCCATTTCCTACACCCTATTTTCTAACCCACACCTCATAACCTTTACCTCACTTCCTATCATTATTACCTTCCATCTACCTTTCATATCCCCTATCTTAACCTCCTCCACTTTCCTACATCATATCCTACCCCTTAACCTCATATACACTTACTTTTACTTCACCTACCTAACCCCATTCCATCCTTCATATCCTTTTATCTCCCCCCATTCACTTTCCTACCTTCCAAACCCCTAACATATCCTAACTTACTCTTTTACCATTACATCCTTCATCACTTACCTCCCTATCTTATCCTAACCCACACATCATAACCTTATACCTCTCAGCTTCCATTTTATACCACCTTCCTAATGGTACACTTATACTCCCCTCCAAAACACCAAGAAAAAATAGCACTCGATCACTACACATTCCTCTCACGGTTCTGCAGCAGGGATTTTCTGTCACTACCATATATACCAGCATCCATAATTAGGACATATTTTACATAATGGTACTTGATCACACAAATTTATGTCATCCATCCCCTTAATTAGGATATATTTTAAATATGGAAAGTAGTGTTAATATGTTTTAGGCTAACTATATTGTTCATTATTTAAAATGCAGTGTTTAAATAATACATGATTGTAGGATTGTTCAATGGTTTAGGTCTTGTAAGAAATTCTTCTTTTAAATTGATCATATCATATTACAAAAACCTCTCACCATCTCTGCTATTGCCAATTAATCTGATAAATATATAATAAAATTTGAATCTAAATATCTGAATATGTATAACAATGAATTTGTTGATTATACCCTACCTTTTTCCTATAGCGATTAAACCATTCCTACATCTTGCAGCGATTAAACCCACAGGGAACTATTTCCACCTCCCTCCTTCATGTTCATTGGGGGACGGCCCCTACCTGCATGTTCCCTATTGTGATCCCCTAATATGCCCCGAGACAACCTGAACTAAGATACCTTGGGAGGGCCTTTAGGTAGGCACTCGTTCGCTCGACCGAGAAGGGACGCTTACGCGAATAGTTATGGTTGAAGCTAGCGAAGATGGATAGAGATTTGATAGTGTGGTATATATGTTTGCAAAATGTGGAAGCATCCGCAAAGTGGGTGAGCTATTTGACATAATGCCTCAAAGAGATGTCATTTCGTGGAACACAATGATGGGAATGGTGAATATTCAATGCTAAAGGAAAAGAACCATAAAATTCATTTATCTACTTGATATTGGAGCACAAGTCTTAGGATAAAAACCTATCAAGAGCCTAGAATTGAGGGTTAATCATTTTGCCAAATCACTTGGAGTTGTGATCCAAGCTTCCTCTATTTTGAACTGTTTTGATATTAGGGCCTTGCTCTTAGCCTCGTCAAAATACTTGATCCCAAATAGACTCATTCACCTCTAAACCAAAAACACAATAACACTTCCAACATCATTAAATATTTAATAAACTTTTCAAAAGATCTTTTTGTTATTTATGGGAATTTTTTAACAATTACATAATTCTCATATAGGCTGGAATAGAACAATAAACATATGTAAGAGATTTGTCCACAACAACATCTATTACTGAAATTTTGCACCATTACATGCACCTGCAAATTCATATTTTAACATAAACATGATACAGGACAATAATAATTTGAAATAAATGTCCACCACACATCTGATCTCCTTCAAGATAAGCATTAAAATATGAAGTACACAACCTATCTTCCCTACAATGAGGAAAATACAAATTATCTAACACCAGAAGATGCAATCAACTTCACTCCAATGGCTTCCTGAAAACCAAAGTAGGATCTATCTAGCCATAGTTGGAAATTTTTCATACCATTTAAAATAATGTCTCCCATTACCAGCGACTGATTGATCAATGTCGGTTAGTGTCCGCCTCCACTTCCACTGAATCATACTCCATCACCACTTCCAGCCTGACATGGCAGTGATGTTGGATATACAACATAGAGGAAGCTCTTTTATTGCGGGTGAACTTCTTCCTCCATCCGTAGCTTTTTTTGCGGGTGAACTTCTTCCTCCGTACGTAGCTCTTATTGCTATTGACAGAGGCCCGAGCGTCGCCGTTTACACAACCCATTTTGGGCTCCCTTGTGGTCGTCCTCACTGGTTATGTGCCAGCCCTTGGCACTTTGTGCTTGTGGCACTTTGTGCCCCCATTCCCTACTGCGGCCGTGTTTGTCACACCAATGATCTTTCCCGCCATGATTAAACCCACAGGTTCGCTACAGAGGCGGGACGAATGAGAGGCGGGATTTATGAAATGACTTGGTCTTTTCTTTTTTTTTTAAGTAATGCACGTGGTTGTTAAAATTTTGACGAACGTGGGCACTTTTTCTAGAAAAACCCAAATGTCATTGCCAATTCCTTCTCCGTTGAAACCAAATGTTGCATTATCGTCAGAATTTCGATGAAATCGGGCATTTTTTCAAAAATAAATCAAGTTTGATCACAATATACCTTCTCTGTCAGAAACCTCCATCAGAATTTTAGGCTAAATGCATTAGTGTGGTATGGGTTACCTTAGTAGGCCTCCATAGGCCCCGACCCCCATCCATAACTCATGCGGACCCAACAAACCTTTCTTGAGGACAAGGTAGTTGGTTTGTTATTCCAGGCCTTTCCACTACATCCCGAGCCTATACAAGCACTCAACCATGAGCGGGGGGCACAATTAATCTTATTTAATGTTTGAAATACCAAACCCCGTAGTATATTATTAGGTGATCACTTTCTTAACAAACTTTCAAGGGGTTATCCTTCTAACCTCTTTGGGTACAACCCCCACTCGAAAGCCACTCTCCCTTATGACACTACACAACTAAAGGGACTCCAAGGCATAACAAAAAGCTAAAAGGAAGATCAATCATACTAGATGATACACTTGGTTACTCAAATCCCTCCTATCAGGGTATTAAACAATTGGAGGTAATACACAATTTGATCTCCTCACATGCCAAGAGCACAAAGAGGGTAAAAAAACAAGAAGGGTCAAAGTTCACACTTAACCAAAATGGCTTTCAAAAATAACTTGCATTCAATCAAAGACAAACATAGGCATGAGGATAATGTCCCTTTTCATAAAAACACCAGAATACTCCCATGGAGTGAAAATTTCATCAATACACACATGCATTCAAAGCAAATTAAGATAAGATCACAAAGAGGGAATGAATATGAAAACCAAGGTCGACATTCAACCAAGTTGACTTGTCGAAAAATACTTGATTTCAAAACATACTCATATACATACGATAATTTTTCCCCTTTAAAAAAAATTAAGCCATTAAGGTTTTGATTCACACATGATTGAAAACAAATTCCAATTGCACTATAAATTCCCAAACAATCTTTTAAGAAACATAAAAGCAATTTATAGTTCAAAAGTCAATAATTACTCTAATTTTCTTTTCCAACTAATTCAAAATGACAAATTTGACTATAATTGCTAAATTAATTTAAAATCAATATTTTATTACAATTTCCCAAAACAACATAATTAATCTCCAAACTTATTATCACTAACACGAATTTGTACCTCCAAAATTTCATAAAATATTCATGTATATATATATATATAAATTAAAATTATAAAATTTATGTACCAAATGAATTGACTGGGTCTGCGATTTGAATGGGGCTGTGAGCCCTTTTAAAAAAAAAAAATTGTTGTGTGCCCACGTATTGGTGGGGTTAACCACCACGGTGGGTGGGCATTACCCCCCATCATGGTGCCCATGATGAATGGGTATAACCCACCATCGTGGTACCCCACGATGGGTGCGCAACCCCTCCATCATGGTTGCCAGGATGGCTAGGGTTTTCCCATCATCCTGGTGCCCACGATGGGTTGGGAAACCCCCCCCTGCCCCCCCATATTTTTTAAATTAAACAAATAAAATCAACACAATCCACAACCCCCCCCAATAAAAATACAAAACTTACAGTGTATAAAAATATAAGAAAAAATCTTGCCCAACAGCAGAATGAAATCATTTTAAGTTGTTTGATACTATGCATTCAAAAATCTGATTCAATAATTCAGATATGAATTTTTTTTAATAATAAATTTCTTTTTGACAATTTTCCTCAAACAAGTTCTAACTTCCAAATTGGGGAAAATAGAAAGCCCCCAAAATATGAATTTTCCAGCCATACTTAATTTTAAATATAATTTTTCTTGCCTCAAAACTGAAATTCTTCAAAGCCCATATAAAAACAAAATTCTTTCTTATAAATAACCAATTTTATGGAAGGATAATAACAATCCACACACAAAATCATAAATTTTAAAAGAAGAGCAACAAGGGTTTGCAAAAGTCCAACCTTATATGCCTTCCTGGATGAAGATTGATGAAGAGCAAACCCCTTCTCCAACAGCAAGAAATTCTTCACCCAAAACCCCCATTTTTCCAGCAATACAAAAGCATCCCCAAATATGGAAAATTCTCCCCATAAAAGAACTTTTTCCAAAATCTCCTTTTTTTTAAGGGAAAATTTCTTTCTCCAATTTTTCACTTTCAAAAAGAATGTAAATTCAAAATACTTTTTCTTTCAAATAAATATTTTTAAATTTTTAAATAAATCTAAATTA
Organism: Cryptomeria japonica; assembly: GCF_030272615.1. Lineage (NCBI taxonomy): Eukaryota > Viridiplantae > Streptophyta > Pinopsida > Cupressales > Cupressaceae > Cryptomeria > Cryptomeria japonica. Next base: position 465,112,360 of record NC_081409.1, read on the forward strand.
CTCATAGAAAAAGTCAACAATGGGGATATTTTATTTTCAAAGTTTATATACCCTTTTCTAAAATGCATAACACATAGTTTAAATTCACAATATGAGATTTCAAACAATCCTCTAGTTTGATAACTTGATAAATTCATCTCATCAATTAATAATAAAAAGGGTTCTATTTTATTTTTATCCCTTATTTAAATATGCAAGATAATACACATTAACTATTAATCCCTTTAAGGTATAATAATTATTTTCTCACGAATACACAAAAAGGATATCACTAACAATCACAAAATGCATAACACACAACTCACACTAACCAATGCATGACAAAATAAATTAGTGGTTAATAATCCCTCAAGCATTAAAAGATAATCTCATATGAGCAGAACTTAGGTAATAAAAAAGTCACAAATAGCAAAACAAAAAAAAATCAATCCAAACAAAACAAAGGCATGACTCACATACTGACATTGGCAGGGTTGATCAAAAACTAACAATGCTCATTGTTGAGCAAGGATAGGGATGGTACTTAGAGCCTTAAGAATATCTCTTCCATTCCATTGGGTACGCTCAGACCTATGGAGCCAGGTGGAGTCAATACCTTGTACCTACAATTTGTGCATCACCGATCCATGCATACAATATACATTCAAACACGGTAGGCACATTGGTGAAGGAGAATCGTGACGTCCTATGTCTCACCAAAGTGAGCGATGGAAAATCATCTCCTCACACCCCATACAGACTCCACTTATACAAGAAGATGGATGCATAATACAACTCATATGTAAAGTAAAAGTGTTAGTCCATGATCAATAACACGTAAATAAAGTCAACATCTAACCATCTATTAGAAACTATGCATAATAAACATTCATTGATACACACATGAAGCATAATACCTGAATATAAACATCACCACATGATGTACCAACCATCCATGTAAGCCACTTAAATTCAACAATGGTCAAACTAGGTCAAAGAGAAGTCTAGTTAAGGGAGGGGTACTATATTGTTTCAATGCAAAAAGTCTACCTGTATAATCATGACACCTTTATCATCACCAACATTGTACCTACAATCAACTATCACCCAAACAAGACTCCAAGTCTCGAACCATGTCCAAACATGTCATCAAATTGAAGACAACGTATGTACCTATCACCAACAAATTACAACTCTAAAAACAATTGTAAACCTATACGAAGAAGCACAAAATTTGATATTCAGTTGTAACATAAAAAATATCTCATAAAAACTATTAAAGTATAAAGAACATTGAGAGGGGGTGTGAATCAGTGTTCTAGAAATGTGCAATAAATTTAAACAACTCAAGTGACTTATTTTGATTTGCTTGAAAACCATAGAAGCAAACAACTGAAATGAATGTGACAAATGAATCATACACTATGAAATTTAACACAAGGAATTTAATGAGTGGAAAACCCTCTTGGGGAATAAAAACCACTCGTAAATGCCTCACTGGCTTAATTTGAAATCTTTATCTTTACAATGTCTCACTAGTTGAATGATATGCCTCACTGATAGATTTTTGAATGTCTCATTGACTATGCATCATAATTTTCATCAACTATTCTAAATCAATATATAGAGTATTATATCTATTTAATTTCACAGCATCTTCTAAACTCACATGAGTTTCAGAAGCATATGTTCACATACAATACATCATTGTGTATATAAAATATATATACACTGATATATAATACAATGAATCTGTTTTACAAAATATTGCAAGTCAATCTCAAATTTTTTTCAATGATATGAAACTCATTAAGAAATATTGCCTTTTTACACAACTGAGATCAATGATTCTATACAAAGCATAAAAAGCTTTTTCTTTCTAATCTTCCGCTTCCTCTCCATGTCTTCAACAAAACATAAATAGTACATGTCATCTCTGAATTGAAAGGGAACTAATTTCTTCATAACTAATTTTCAAACTTTAACAAATAACAGAGTAATTATCCTTACAAAAACTAAAACAATATACTTTTCTCACCATGCTCAAACCAACACCAAACTTGGGTTACTAAAATGAAAGATTTACACAAACAATAATAGGGTATAAGAAAACCCAATCTAGGGTTACTTTCACAAACCAAAACCCTTAACATAATAAATAGAGAGATCAACAATTTTGGAATATAAAGAATAACCTTAAACAAACTAGGGTTCCACATATACACCGAACCAAAAATAAGGCATTTTCAAAAACTCGACAAGGGTTACAATATAAACAACCTTTGATAAGAATAGTTAAAATAAACTTTTAATAATAGAAAGTAGCTTAAGAACATAGCTAACAACATTAAGCATTTGATTGAACACATAGTTAACAACAACAAAAAAAAACCTTAACCTCCCTTTTAGATAAGAAACAAAGACAAGAAAAGGATTTGAAAACACCTGAAACTATCTTTTGACTTGAGAAACCGTTACCACATTGCTGCTCTTGAAACCTTGTCATCACTTCAGTCACTACCCCGTTCTAGCTCAAGAAGTTATTCAACCAATTCCATAGACCCGAATGTTTTATGCCCTAAGCTCATGCCGGCTAGGGTTTGAGAATGAGCTACTTAGAGCAGAAAATAACTTTTAAACAATATGCTAAACCAATATGCTTTCAAAATGTTGAGAATTCCTCCATAAAGCCATAAACTGAGAAGGGATTTTTTGATGGGATTATATTCCCATGAACACAAAAAAAATGTGCCCACGATGACCTAATAAACAAACTTTATTGTGTCATCGAAACAATAATAACCAAGAGTTAATCACAAAGTTCATGAGCCTAGTCACTTAAAGTGACCAAATATCATGTGAGCCTTCTAACCTTTCAATGCCACTGATAAAAAACATGTAACATATGATCATACCTTCAAACACTTTGACATGTTATGCAGTATAAAAAAATGAGATCACCTTATGATCTTATTGGTTTTATGATGCAGTCAAGGTAGGGAGATCCAATGAAGGACAACCCATCCTTGCAACCTAACACAAACACCATGCAAGATATACCGGTAACCGATAACACAATGCAAGAAATAGAAGAAAGAACAACTGGTAACAACACATAATACATAACTAGTAAACAATATGAATAAATCTTATAACAATTTAAGAATTACATATGCCACATGCTGGATTGTAGTCCAAGATACAAACAATGCTTACAACATAGGTATAAGATTTGTAGATCATCTGCACACCAAATTGGCCTCCAAAAATAATCTGTCGGTTCTACCCTAATCTAGACCTCAGCCCTTTTGGCTTCAGTCCACTGGACTAAGATCTCGCCGGTTCTACATCTTCACTTGATCTCTAAACTATGTCTTCTATTTTATATTCTCTGTCTTCTCAAATTATTCACAAACTTCTATTTATACCGCCCACAAATAATAACAACTTGATCAAGTAGGCCTAAAGACCAACTGGTTCATGAAACGTGCAAATAATAACAAGTTGGCTCGAATAATTAAGAAAACTTCTAATGTACAAAACATCATATGGTCTTTCAGGAATATCAGAAAAGACACAAGAAACATAACTCAATGATCCACAAGTCATGGAGATCAACCGCAACCCGATCCAACTTCGCTCAACACACTGCCAGACTAATCGGTAAGAACATATCAACCAAGCCAATACCGGAATCGATATCTCACCAAAATTAAATCCAAATGCCATGAAAATTGAACACGACAAAGACCACAAAATCAAGTGAATAAATCCAAATCCACAATGCTAAAATCTCAAACACGAAGGAATGCCACGATCTCTAAGCAATCTCACTACAAGCTGCTCAATCTGTAAGAACTACATTAGTGCTCCTGCATCAGCCTCTTAGGGTTAATTGAAAAGTGAGTCCCATCACTTGATTTGGTTCAATGATCTTAACAATTCCACAAGACCTCAAATTCTTCTCCAACCAATCGGTGCACAATCAACACTTCATCCAACAACAGGTTCACAAGCCAGCTCTGATACCATTTGATGTAGTCAAAGTAGGGAGATCCAATGAAGGACAACCCATCCTTGTAGCCTAACACAAACACCATGCAAGATATACTGGTAACACAATGACAAAACTAGCAGAAAGAACACTGGTAACAACACATAATACATAACCAGTAAACAGTATGAATAAATCTTATAACAATTTGAAGAATTACATATGACACATGTTGGATCGTAGTCCAAGATACAAACAATGCTTACAACACAGGTATAAGATCCACATATCATTTTCACATCAAATCGGCCTCCAGAAACAATCTATCAGTTCTACCCTAATCCGGACCTTGGCCCTTCCGGCTTTAGTCCACCAGACCAGGATCTTGCTGGTTCTACATCTTCGCTCATTCTCTAGAATCTATCTTCTATTTTGTATTCTCCGTCTTCTGAAATGATTCACAAACTTCTATTTATATCACCCACAAATAATAATAACTTGATCAAGTCAGCCTAAAGACCATCTAGTTCATGAAACGTGTAAACAATAACAAGTCGACTCAAATCATTAAGAACAACTTCTAATGCACAAAACATCATGTGGTCTTTCGAGAACATCAAAAAAGATGCAAGAAACATAACTTAGCGATCTGCAAGCCACAAAGATCAACCACAACCAGATCCAACTTCGCTCAACACACTGCTAGACTAACCAGTAAGAACATATCAACCAGGCCAATACCAGAATTGATATCTAACTAAAATTAAATCCAAATACCATGAAAATCAAACACGACAAAGACCACAAACTCAAAGGAATAAATCCAAATCCACAATGGTAAAATATCAAACACAAAGAAAGGCCACAATCTCCAAGCAATCCCACTGCAAACTGCTCAACTAGTAAGAACTACACCGGTGCTCCTGCATCACTTTACATTAATGCCAAAAATATGCCAAAGGGGACAACAAAAACATGCCCTCCCTCAAAGTTTTTCCTCTTGACTCACCCAAATGCTCACACAACCACACCTCAAATCTGAGGCACCTGCAAGTGATAAAACAAGTACCCACCTCTCCTCTCTCATCAAGCTGATAAAATAAAAATTACACTGTGTAATAGGCTAAACATTCCCTCTAATGCCTATTCAAATAAAAAATCTGATTTTGTATGCAAAAGTTATGACCAAATCGTGAAATAAAGAGAATCTGACTTCTAGGCTCCAAAAACTAATCAAAAAAATAAAAATCATGAAACCAAACCTATATCATTACATAGTACTCAGAAATAGCCAACGAGTATAAGAAATCAAAAAATTTGATTCCATATGCAAAAGCTATGACCAAAATCGTAAAATAGAGAACATTTGACCTCTAGGCTCCAAAAACTAATAAAAAAACAAAATCATGAAACCAAATCTATATCATTGCGTATTTCTTAGAACTAGCTTTCCAACAAGTATAGGAAATAAAAAAACTGACTATCTGGGTGAATGTTATGCCAATTTGAAAAAAATAGCCTCCTTGCCTATATATGCAATATGTGGGGTGACAAGCTCCAAAAACATTCCAATCAGATTAAATTTTATTTTATATTATATATATATGTAGACACATAATCTTTTCATCAAAATGTCCTCATGAGTAATCATAATTTCTTATAGTGATTAAATTGATATCATTATATATTCATTAATATTTTCTTCCATGCAATTCATTAAATCATTTCATCTTTTAATTCATTAAAACTCATTTCATAGAATCCATTTTCATCCTCAATCCCTAATATCCATTATCCATTTAATTCCTAATTTTCACCCTTTCATATCCTCATAACTTTTCATTTTACTTATATCCTTCCACCTCCCCTAATCACATCCACTTGGAGGATGTGGGATAAATCCTTTCTAACTACCTTCTTTATTCCCACATTCATCCTCGACTTACTTTCTTCATGAGGATATCTATTTAAACCTATGCTCCTCCTCACATAAGCGTCTCTTTCTTCTTGAAATTGGAGGCCATAATGTCAATTTGATATCATTTGCATATTTAGTCTTTTTCAATAATTTTGATCAATCTTTTATTCAATCAACCCATCTCATTCTTCCATAGCCTCTTGTGTAAATTTATTCAAAATTTTTAGAGCAAAGACAAGATCTTGGTTGATAGAGATCTTATCAGATTAAGATTAATATTTATTCCACCATCCTCAATAGAGTACCTGCAAGAACAAACACATGCAACACTAAAAAAAAAACATGCAAATCAACAGGCATTTTAACTCTATTTCACTCCTATCAATCAAGACTTCATGCTTGAATTTTATATGATTGTAGTAAAAGAATTTGCACAAAGAGATATGATGAACGAAGATTCGAAGATGAGATGCAAATGAAAGCTATGCGAATCAATGAGATGATGAACTAGAGTACAAGAAAAATATTTGGGAATGCAAGTAAGAAAAATAGCATTACCTCAATATTACAAGAAGTGAGAGAGACTTATGTGAGGAGGAGAATAGGTTTAAATAGGTATCCTCATGAAGAAAGTAAGTTGAGGGATGAATGTGGGATTAAAGAAGGTAGTTATAAAGGATTTATCCCACATCCTCCAAGTGGGTGTGATCAAGAGAGGTGGAAGGATATAGGTAAAATGAAAAGTGATGAGGATATGAAAGGGTGAAAGTAAGGAATAAAATGGATAATGGAGATTAGGGATTTAGGATCAAAATGGATCTATGAAATGAGTTTTAATGAATTAAAAGGTGAAATGATTTAATGAATCACATGGAAGAAAATATTAATGAATATATAATGATATCTATTTTATCACTATAAAAAATTATGATTAATCTTGAGGACATTTTGATGAAAAACTTATGTGTCTACATTTTACCCCTCTTTGAGACAATGCAGATGTTGTTTCAAAGAAAAAATTTATTAACTAACATATTCCCCAAGGATATCTTGTTAAGGATGATGATAAATATGATATGCCCCCTTGAGAGATTGATCGAATAGATTGTGAGAAGATTGATATCTCCATAGATCACAATAAAAGATATTTGATGATTGATATTGCACAAATAAATTAAAAGATGTTCATTTGATGAAAATGCAAAACTGAGAGGCATAACTAAACAATTGATGGAAATGATCAGTATAGCCAGGTTGATAAGTTGATTAAGTAGATTAAGCTAAATAAGATAGGGATTGATGCTAGCACAAGACAAGTTGGTACAATGATTGATTGATGGATTATTTAGGGAGTGATGAGATCCCATGCTAAGAAGCAAGTTGATTGATTTGATATTAGATTAAGACATGTGCATCTATTGGATAAAGTGATTGATTAATCTTTGAGATAAGGAGGATAAAGAATGATGATGATATGAAGATGATGAAATAAATGATAGATGAAGAAAAGGATATGAAAGTGCAAAAAATAAATGGATGATGAAAAAGGGATATGAAAGTGTTGAAGGAAATGAAAGAGGGAAGAGGGAAGAAAAGATTTAGAGTGATGAGAGAAATGTAGGTGATGAAAGATGAAAGAAAAGAAATGAAGGAATATGAAAGAAAAAATATGAAGTGATGAAAGAACTGAAGATGATGAAAGAAATGAATATGAAAAAGGAAGTGATGAAAATTCTTGTGCTTTTAAAGTGCTTATATCATCATTGAGCTTATTATGGCAAACATATAATTCATCTAGATTGGATTAGACCCAAATGAATTAACATACCAATTGCATGTAGGAAGATATATTAGATAGTTAAGGAATACCCCAATTCACATGAGACCCATACATCCTTGATGATATTAGGCAATCATGTCATAAGACAAGGCATCATATTACTAAGGAACAATCCACAATCAATAAACAAGTGAACTTGTCGGGTCATCCTCACTTTTCTAGTCAAAGAAATCCTAGAGATAAATTATCTAGTCAAAGAGATCCCAAAAAAGCTAAAAGACATGTCACCAAAGTGTAGCGTCCTAAAATTGCGACACTTGCAATTTCGACTGCATTTCGGTCTTCACGATGGCGACGCAACACGCAACCTGAATGGAGACCCTGAAACTTGCTCACGACACTAAAAACTGCATTTTTCAAGTACCCTGGCCTGAACCTCCTTGCACCCTGCTGTCCCGGGAGGTGGGACCAAAGTGCCCAGCGCCCTGGTCCCTGGGTCCTATTTTGGGCCCAGTCTCCTAAGGAGATTGCGGGTCTTTTTTGTTTGCAATTTGGAAATTACATTTCCTGGTCGGCCTAAGGTCGGGAAAATCAGTCTATCAGCCCTAATTGACAGGTATATAAACTACATTTTTCTCTCTCATTTGGGGATAACAGATACATGAGGGAAAAAGCGTGGAAACTATACTCAAGCATTCAAGCATTCAAGCATTCTTTCAAGCAATTGATCATTTCAAGTCTCCATTCAAGGCTAAGTGTTGCATTCAAGTCAAGGATTCAACCATTGAAGAGGAGATCATATACTACATGTTACATACAACATACAACATACAACATCTAAACCTTCGCACATAAGGATACAAACATCCTTAGAACAAGGTATTAGTACTTGTTTTACATACATTTACATTTACAGCTCTTGCTCATTTCTTGGTTAATTCCAAAACCGGGGTTTGACCTAAAGGCAGACCCCTAATCCCTAACCCCCCAATCGTCTTCGCTTTTCTGTGTGTAGGTTGCAGGTACGCGGCTGAAATTGAAGATCTGGAATCCTTGTGCAGAGACGAACAGATCTCCCTTCATTTCGCGGATTTTTCGGAGGACCGTGGCACCGGGCGCCATTGTCCCGACAAATTTTGCTCAAATTTGCAGGACAGCGCCGTATCAACATTTTACTGCTAATTCCAGGTCCACAGCTTCATACTGTATTCCTATCTTAGTTTATAAGCGAATCTTTATCACTTTCTATGCATGCTTAGCTTAATTCTCCTATCAACATTCTTTACAAGAGAGGGTAGCCTTGCTGTCTTAACCCTTGAAACGCATTTAGCATCCAATCTTGCATTGTGTGGGATTGGATCCTGTGGGTTTCAACCCCTCTTTTGAATGTAAAGTCTCTCCCCTAAGTGAAAACCATCGAATCCTAGCGAACCTCCCTTCTCTCTCCCCGGAGTTGGAAGAGGGGAGAACAACTAGGGTTTGATCGCGATTTTCCGCTTTACATTTTGGTGAACCCGACGTGAACATCCTTTCTGATTATTCATGCCTAGATCTGAAAATTGGATTCCTTGATTACATTTCCATGTTTGATCTTTTGCAAAATTTTAGAGGTGATTGCATAAAAACCCTAAATTTTCTTTTTAGTAATTGAACTTGCGAAATGTCTAAATGTTAATGCTTGTTTCAGATCTGCCCTTCTATTATAAATTTTCAATTCATGTCTATGCTTTAATTTTGAAAATTAAGTGGTTAAGTGTCAAAACCCTAATTTTTGAAACCCTCTTGATTCAACCTTTGTCCGACAATTTCACTAATCAAAACATCTCCAAATCAGCTGTAACTTTGGATTCCGCAATAAAATCACAATATCTTTCATCCCTGAAAATTTGGAAAAAAGTTGCGAGGACCGTGGCGCCGAGCGCCATCGTCCCCGACATTTTTTCCGAAATTTCGGGAGCGAGATCTTACTGTGTTTTTCTGCTAAAATTCAGAATTTTGGCTGATTTTATCAATTTTAACACCTTCAAAATTACAGTCAAAGTTGGTCTTGTGATTGCATGGATTAAGGCTTCTAAATATTTAAAAATCATTGAAATTGAAATTTTGTGTCAAAATTGTGTTCTTACTGTCCTAAATCTGAAAAGTGTGTTTGCATTCATTAAAAATTTCAGTGCTTTATTCAAATTCTTGCAATTTGTGACTTTTGAAATTAAGTGCTTAATTACAACAACTTCGATTTCCGCTTTCAAAATTGAATTTTGCGTGAAATTGAGTCAATTTTCAAATTTCAAAATTTGCATTGCTCTTGACATTCCCTCTAAAACCATAAAATTCAAAATTTCAGTTTCCCTCTCTTTTTCAAAATTCAAATTTTGCATTTTTCGACAATCTTGGTAGGGTTCAATTTCGAGATCGCAACTTTAATTTGGCCTATCTACAGATCGTAAAATCACTCAATTTTTTCAGATTAGCTCTAAAATCATCATACCTTTCATCCCTGCAAATTTCGAAAAAAGTTGCAAGGACCGTGTTGCACTCCGAGCGCCACGGTCCCGGACATGGTTAATTACTGAGGAAATGGAACCTAATTTGAATAGCCTTTTTAACAAGGACATGGGTAATTCCTCTAATCCTCCTAATGATGAAGAAGCTCTCCATGAGGTTTCCGTAGAACAACTTTCAAAATTGGATAACCAATTTGACGATTTTCGACAATGGATGTCTCAAGAATACCCTGATAGTCAAGCTCTTCCTTTAATTGAGGGTCTAAAACGTATGCTTCAAAGTGATAAGAATGGAATTGATATTTTGCGTGGTATTGCACACATTGTGGATTCAAATGTGATGCCTATGAAGAGTTGTGCCGAAACCTTAGGTTATACACAAACTCCTACTCAAGACAATCATTCTATTCCTTTGATGACTCCTATTGCTAGTATAACTACTTTTACATCAAACATAATGACTACTTCAACAAAAGACATTCCTCCTATGATCACCAGTCATGGGGGCAACCCTTCTTCTTCAATTAACCCTCTTCCTTCATTTAATCCGACTTCTTCATTCATTCCTCCAATGAGTGTTCCTATTACATCTCCACAAATGAACATGACGCAAGGGGGCAATTTGTTTAACCATTCCATCCCTCCTTGTAGTGTTCCTCCTGTCCAATCATCTCCTATGACTAATTATCATAGAGTCCCACCACCTTACTCTTTACCTTCTTTCAATAACATAACACCTCCATCTCAATCTAACACATCCAATATGAATTCTTCGACTGAAGCGACCATTAACAATCTAGCACAAACTGTCTCTTCTTTACAGCAACAAATTGCCTCTATGAATCAATCTAAGTTTAGTGTGCCCACATTTGACGTTGCGAGCCCACTTTCTCTTGACATTGTTCAAGCTATCCCTCCTAAACATGTTGAAATCCCGCATTTGGAACTTTATAATGGTAAAGGAGATCCTCTAACACATGTTAAGACTTTTCAAACAATTTGTACTGATTTTGCTTATGACCAAAGGTTGCTTGCAAAACTGTTTACTAGAACATTAAGAGACAAAGTCCTACAATGGTATTGCTCGTTGCCTTCCTATTCTATTACTTCTTTCGAACAACTTGCAAATGCTTTCATTCAACAATTTCAAAACAATATAAGTCCTAAGGTTACTTTGATTGATTTAATGCATTGTAAACAAGGTGTTAAAGAAAAAGTGACTGATTTCATTGGTAGATATAAGCATTTGTATGCTCAAATTTCTTTTCCAGTGCCTGACAATGATATTCAAAGAATCTTTATTTCTAATTTACAAAAAGATATTCGAGACAAACTTCTGTTTTCTGAGTTTACTTCTTTCCAACAGTTGTGTGCAACTCTTCACAATTATCAACTGACTGTGAGTCAAATGGAACAATCACATCCTATGGCTCTGAGTGATAAGGGTGATAGCAGTCAACAACCATTTGGGAAGTTTAAACCGAATAGAGATTCCATCAAATTCAATGAAAACATCATCAACAACAATGTGAATGCAGCATCAGGTGTGCCTCCTATTTCTAAATTTTTCAAGAAAGAAAGAAAGTATACTCCTTTGAATGAATCATTGCATAGTATTATGAATAAGTTATTGGAACAAAATGTGCTTACTCTTCCTCCTATAAGACAAATTGATCCTGCAAAGATTACTTCACCTTATTTTGATAACAAATCTTTTTGTCAATTTCACCGTCAACCTGGGCATGATACTGAAAAATGTTTTTCTTTAAAGGGTAAAATTCAAGATTTGATTGATAACAATACTATCTCTGTTTCTGGAGTGAATGATAAAGGCAACACATCTGTAGCTCCTCCTAACCAAAATGTTCAGATTTTCACTGATCCATTGCCTTCTCATACCTCTAATGCAATCGAGGCTAATGATTCCACTCTCTCATCTGATGGTCTTGTGTCTATGACTCCGAATGTGATTAACTTTGTAGAGCAGCAAGAAATCCCTAAAGAACCTTCCATCACATTTGATTCCAGTGAAACCATTAGGGCACCTGATGGTCCTTTATATATAGTTGCAAAAGTTAAGAATACACCTTGCCGTGGAGTGCTTATTGATCCTTCATGCATGATTAATGTTATTACTGAAGAATTTCTTTTTACTTTGCAATTGAATCAAGTGATCTATGACAAAACAGATGTGATTGTGAAACTATTTGATGCATTTTCTTCTCCTGCAATTGGTTCTATTATATTGCCTATTGAGGTCCATAACAAATCTCTTGATGTGAACTTTGCTATTATTCCATCTTCCGAACAATTTCGTGTGAAGCTTGGCTATCCTTGGCTATCTTCCATGAAAGCTATTTCTTCTCCTATTCACAAGTGTTTGAAATTTCCCCATAATGGTGAAGTTGTTACTGTCAATCATAGTCTCTTTAAACCAGCTGAAAGAACTTCTAGCGTTCCTATTGATTACTTTTGGCCTAAACAATTCCAATCTCTTCCTCCGCGAAGTGATCATCTTTTCAAATCTTATCAAAAGTGGAAAATAGATATGATCTTATCTCTAAGTGAACCTAGAACACCTAAACTTGACATTCCTATCATTCTTGAGAAGGAAGTTCTTCCTTTGAAAGATAAAACTAATGTCTTTCCTCAAGAAGATTCCCAACCCATCCCTATGGATGTGACTATGTCTATGCCTAATAAACTTCCTAAGAGTAGACCTATACCTCCTCATCATGATGGACTTGGTCTTCTCCCTAAACCAAATATTCTTCCCTTATATGGAGCAGTTCCTCCTCCTTCTTTTTATAGAGAGAAGAGACCTTCTCCTTCTCCTATTATCCAGCCTAAGAGACCACAACCTAAACACCCAAGTGCTAAGGACGAGAACATTCCTCCTCCTCAATCTTCTCCACTTCCTACTAAGACTAGACGAAATCGTTCTGCACGTGAACGCCGGCGAAAGCGTCATCTTAGAGCTCAAACTTTGCAATCTCCAAAAACACCTTCAACAAGCATTATTCCATTTTCTCCTCAGCCGGACATTGAGCCTAAATCTCCTAAACATAAGATGCATGATGGTCTTGATCCTGTGCGAGTTAAAGATCCTATTTTTATAAATCTTGATGATGATATAGATGAAAATGTTATGCATGATGAAAATGTTACTCCTCTTGCTTCTGATAGTGAATATGAACTTGTTGATGTTGATAACCATTTATCTAATGAATTTTCTAAAGCACTTATCCTAGCTCCTAGACAAGAACAATGTGGCTCGGAACATGAACATAGCCCTTGTTTGGATCTTGTGATAGCTCCATCTGCTGTGTTGGATGTTCCTCCTCTAGCGTGTTCCCTGCCTTCCCAAAACATTGATCAGCAAGATCAGGGGGTAGATGACGTGCTAGACTAGTTTCATTAGCATAGCAGATTCTCTCCCCCTCTCTTTTGTCACTTCTTCTATGTGTACTCTCATTCTTCTATTTGTTGTCCTTAGTGTTGTCTACTTGAGGACGATGCAAAGCATTGAGATCTCTCGGTCTCTCTCATGTTGACTCAAAAGACACATGTGTTCCCTTCTTCTAGGTGACCTTCCTTCATTGGGGAATGAAGAACAATTATGCATACATACATATGATATACATGAATTATCATACAGCATACTGACCCCGAGGAAAGCGAAGTCACCTCGTGCTTTTTGTTTTGTGTCTATTATCCTTGGGCTTATCTCACACTTGGGGGCTAAATCCTTGCGATAATGTGCTCCTTTTCCTTTCTCATTTCTTATGTGTATCACTACGTTAAAACAATCACCCCCGGTGAGGCGTGTGCGATCGCTTTAACATAGGGGGGCATACATCCCGTTCATATCTTTTCAAGATACTTGAAAATTTCTTGGTAAATTTAACCTTGCCTTGAAAATTTTTGATATCTTTCTTGCATGACTCATAGTGAGGGAACCTTACTACTAACAGTCATGGTTCTTCCTCGTGATCTTCCCTTTTACTTTGTCAATCGAAGTCGTAAGATCCTTAGTCCACTGGGGGCTTGGTGTATCTTGCCTCCTTGACGTGGTGAAAGTCTTTCAATGATTGTTCCTTGTACTTTACCGGAAGTATGAGCATACATACTCCCGCTAAAGTGGGGGCTAAATGTAGCGTCCTAAAATTGTGACACTTGCAATTTCGACTACATTTCGGTCTTCACGATGGCGACGCAACATGCAACCTGAATGGAGACCCTGAAACTTGCTCACGACACTGAAAACTGCATTTTTCAAGTACCCTGGCCTGAACCTCCTTGCACCCTGCTGTCCCGGGAGGTGGGACCAGAGCGCCCAGCGCCCTGGTCCCTCAGGACCAGGGCGCCCAGCGCCCTGGTCCCTGGGTCCTATTTTGGGCCCAGTCTCCTAAGGAGATTGCGGGTCTTTTTTGTTTGCAATTTGGAAATTACATTTCCTGGTCGGCCTAAGGTCGGGAAAATCAGTCTATCAGCCCTAATTGACAGGTATATAAACTACATTTTTCTCTCTCATTTGGGGATAACAGATACATGAGGGAAAAAGCGTGGAAACTATACTCAAGCATTCAAGCATTCAAGCATTCTTTCAAGCAATTGATCATTTCAAGTCTCCATTCAAGGCTAAGTGTTGCATTCAAGTCAAGGATTCAACCATTGAAGAGGAGATCATATACTACATGTTACATACAACATACAACATACAACATCTAAACCTTCGCACATAAGGATACAAACATCCTTAGAACAAGGTATTAGTACTTGTTTTACATACATTTACATTTACAGCTCTTGCTCATTTCTTGGTTAATTCCAAAACCGGGGTTTGACCTAAAGGCAAACCCCTAATCCCTAACCCCCCAATCGTCTTCACTTTTCTGTGTGTAGGTTGCAGGTACGCAGCTGAAATTGAAGATCTGGAATCCTTGTGCAGAGACGAACAGATCTCCCTTCATTTCGCGGATTTTTCGGAGGACCATGGCGCCAGGCGCCATCGTCCTGACAACTTTTGCTCAAATTTGCAGGACAGCGCCGTATCGACATTTTACTGCTAATTCCAGGTCCGCAGCTTCATACTGTATTCCTATCTCAGTTTATAAGCGAATCTTTATCACTTTCTATGCATGCTTAGCTTAATTCTCCTATCAACATTTTTTACAAGAGAGGGTAGCCTTGCTGTCTTAACCCTTGAAACGCATTTAGCATCCAATCTTGCATTGTGTGGGATTGGATCTTGTGGGTTTCAACCCCTCTTTTGAATGTAAAGTCTCTCCCCTAAGTGAAAACCATCGAATCCTAGCGAACCTCCCTTCTCTCTCCCCGGAGTTGGAAGAGGGGAGAACAACTAGGGTTCGATCGCGATTTTCCGCTTTACACAAAGATAAAAGTAGAAAAATAAAAAAGACAAAAGAAAACAAATAGACAGTATGCTTCGTGCCAAAATGATTCTTGTCCATAGTTAAGATGATTGGTTTGATAAGTAGATATGATGTTGTTATGTCCACTTAATGTTTTGATTGAAGTCCAAAGTTGCATGTTTGTGTCTTCGCAATGCTTATTAACATTTTTTAGATTTTGCTGAAAAGTTTTTATCATATTTAGGGTTTTTAAATGTTTTGACTTTTTTAGGGTTTTCAAAACTTTTATGATTTTAATGATTTTTTTAGGAATTTTTGTGATTTTTAAGATTTTTTAAATGTTTGTGCCTAGTGTCAAGCAAGGCAAGAGAGATTTTGAGTGGATGAATGAACAAATGGGATAGAAATAGATAAGTGGATGATGGAGGAATCTTATGTGATTTTAAAGGACTATATCACAATGGGATAACATGTTAACCCAAGAAAAGGGATAGGATATAGCAATATAAGGCAATGATATGGTGTAATGAATTTCATATGGCCCAAAGGAATGGACATGTCAAAAGTTTTTCGAAAACATGTTTTGCATTTTTATGTCCTTAATTTCGATCAAGATCAAGGGATAGATTTTGATAGGAGGAAGATAAGTTAGGAAAGATCAAAGGTGGTAATGAAGGATGGAAGCAAGAAATGGATAAATAATGGAAATGAGCTAAAGGGTGTGGATCAAGTGCAATAAATAGGATACATGATGCCTGCAAAGATCCTTAACCTTGTTAAGATCAAAGATGAAAAATAGGATATGGATGTAGATAATGATAATGGATACGAGGGACAAAGGATACTGAGGATATGATATGGGTATGATATGATAGGATAACATGGATGGAACCTACCCCCAAGTATGAAACCCAAGAAGATCATGGATTATGCATGATGCCCGTTTGCCTAGTTTTGATCATGGCACTTGCCCAAGGTGCCTATTTTCTAGGTTTTCACCATTGGATGGATGATTTCTCTTTACTTTTCATTTCTTTCTTTCTTTTTTTTTTCACACAAGATGCCTATTTGCTAGGTTTTCATCAGGGCTATAATTTTAATTTTTAATTTTTTTAATTTTTGGACTTTGTTTTCTTTTGACTCTCTTGGAAGATAGTAGATGAAGGAAGGACTCAATCATCTTGTTGACTAGATGGTACCCTTGAAATATATGCTATAATAAACCATGGCCATTGGAAGTATGCTCAAATATGTTGGTAGGGTAATGAATGAGATGGATGAATGGATGGAACTAGGGTAAGTGTTTATGCAAAGAATTGGATATGAGGGAAAGGAGGATGTAAAATATGCATTGGATAATGGATAAGATGTTAGAAGACTTGTGCATGAGCCGATGGAAATGCTAGAAAGATCAACATTGGCACACACCTTGAAGGGTGGTGGAAAAGTGGATTTTAGAGTTTGTGATTTTGATGAGGAAAAGGATGTGGAGTTTAGGATACAAATAGATGAAGGAGGTGGTGAGGTGTTTAAGATAGTGGATTTGAGGGAAGCCATTGGAATACAAAACCTAAATACCAATTTAGATTTTTCTTTAGTGTGCAATTCTTGTACAAGCGACTTGGGAATCCAAATGATTATTGATTTTTCATTTCTTTGTGATTCTCTAGAACACGTTTCTTTGATGTAAGCCTTAGGAAGCCATGCAATTTTTTTTTTCTTTTTCCTTTTAGGGCCTTTGTGGCCTATTGGAGATTTATTTTTCTTTTTGGATCAAATTTTTCTTTGTTTTTGCATGTCAATTAGATGAGACATGTTGATCCTTAGATGTATGTGGATTTTTTAACACATTAATTTTATGCTTGGCATCCAAATTGCTTCCAAGAGAATTGGGGTTCATGGATGGATATGAATGATATGGGACTCTTTTGGAGGAGCTCATGTAGGTAAGTGATTGGAAGGTTCTCAAGAATGTGTATCTTTGTTGATCTTGAATAAGGGTTGGTGGTATATAAGGACCTTAAATGGATGGAAGAGATGAAGGGATAGGCATATATTTGGACTTAGATGAACAGATGTAGGATTTATCAGGGATACCAATGTCTTGAAAGTAATCTTTGATATGGAGGGATTCTAATGTACCTTATTTGTGGAGGCCTAACTGCTTACCTTGATCTATCCTTTGACTAATGAGATGCTCGTTGCTTTGGGAAGAAGATGTGAGTCCATTTTGAGATAGATCTGGAATGGAAGAAATGATAGGGTAAAAAAGTATACCGGATGTAATGGAAGTGGAGGAACCTATTTGACCTATAAGAGGTTCTTTAACAACTTGCGCATACATGTTGGGGTCATGAAGAGAAATGATCGGATCTTTAGGTGGAATAGGAGGAATGATAGGTTCATCTCGGGAGATGGAATCTTGTGGAGAACATGGAGGATTATGACAAGGAAATGAAGAGATACTTTTATCTTGACATGAAAGAGGACCATTAGACATAGTGGAAAGGGTGTTTAGCTCTTCATTTTGAATAGGATCATTTGAAAAGGTGGAAGAGGCATCATGATCTTTCTTCAGAAGTGGATTAGGAAAAGGATTTGGAAGGATGATAAGCTCTTGATATGGAATAGGATCCTCTTGAAATAAATGGAAAGGTATAAATGGATCATCATGGGATTTTAGGGAGATAAGATCTTGGTCAACCATTGGATACGTTTGGAGAGTTTTGGTGTCTTTCCTTGATTTATGATAGGACTTGTTTCTTCTTTCTTTGGACTATCCTCTTGACATGGATCCACTTCTAAGAGAGGGGTAGAATTTTGGATATGCATGGGGGATTCTTGGAAGATGTTCGCGTTTTACATGATGGGGAAACATTTTGGATTGGACTCTTTAGACTGGGTATGATTGGAATTGGAGTGCATGATGGTATATGATCTAGGATTTTTAAATCATTAGAGGAATTTGTATGGAGATTCAGATTAGATTGGATTTGTATAGGAGATAGCCCTTGAGGTTCAACATAAAAAGTGTCATCATTAGGTTCATTGTTTGAAGGAGATGGTAAAAATTGTTGTTGAGAAGCATGAGGACATGAAGGCATTGTGGAAGAGATGGAGGCTACATGTGGATCCTTGCTAGACATGTGTATTATTTTGATCATGCTTGGGAATGACATCTAGTTTCTCTTTAGGTGAATCATTAGGATATTATTCAACAATAACATCACCATTATCAATGAGGTCCTGGATTTTATGTTTCAACTCCATCCAATCTGAATTTTTATGTTTGTTGTGTCTATGATTTTTACAATAGTTACTAAAAAATTGACACCCCCTTGTAGTTTTTATAGGCAATGTGATAAGATTGTTCTCAAGAATCTCTTTTAAAGCCAACTCAATAGATTATCCCAAAGGTGTTAATTTTATATCCAAGGGATATTTGGGTGTGCATGTATTTTTGGAGGAAGTTCTTTGTTTTTTTAGTTGAGGAGACATGTGATTTTGCTTAAGATCTTGCTTTTTGTTTTTCTTTTGATTTTTAATTATTTGTTGTTCTAGTTCCTCTATTTGTTTTTCTATTATTTGAATTTGTGCATTGTCTATCATTTCTTGGAGGTGTCACTCAAAAATTATTTTTGGTTCCATTTCTCTTTATGCTTGCACTCTCAATTCTCTATTGTAAAAATTCAAGCACACTGGTCAAATATACAAATTTTTGATATTGTGACAAGTTTAGTTGATCTCTAAATAAATTTGGTTTAATATTATTGTTTGTAAGTGACAAGTGTGACAAGAAAACACTCAAGAACAAGAACACAAAGTCTGAATGTTTGACTTTGAAACAAAATCAGAGTGAAAGTTTGACTAGGGCCTAGATTACCCCAATTTTTTCATTAGTTTCAACAATTCAAAAACACTTGTAAGAACATATAACCTAGGCTTGGAATATGGACACTGGTTACTAATTCCCCACTCGTATTTCACCAAATACTGCAGATAGATAGAGATTTGGTAGCACTGGCTCTCCCTTTCATGTCACACACTTCTCAAGCATACCAAAATCTCATACTTTGAAGATCCAAAAATATTATGAACAAAGGGATCTATCTTTCTCTACAATGAATAGTAGTAATGTGGGGTGGCTTCAGAGGTCTGACCTCATGCACCAACAAGTAAAAGGTTTTGGGCTACTAGAACATTTGGTTCTTAGTGGGGGAACTTTAGTCGAACCTAGTGTCTACCCATGTGATAGTGACTCACTTAAGAGCCTACCTTGAGGGAACCACCAATATAGATGAACATCACCAAGAAGCCATGGTTCTCACTTGAATTTTAAATTTATATAGCGAGCTTAATAAGTCATTCTGGGGTCGTTCCTTCTCACCCAACCTTAATGGATTCTCAAGAGGTAGGCCCTCTAATAAAAACTAAAAATTTAAGCATCGCTAACACTTTTCTCTTGCACCTAGGACCACAAAAGCCAAGGGATAGGATAGTGTGTGTTAGTAGTAGGTCCAATCACATTCACAAGCATGGCAAACATAGAAAATAGTTGTTCTTTTAAGAACCAAATCAAAATGTGATTTAATCTATAAATCAGATAATCAGTTTCAAATCGTTAGTTCTTCAACATGCATTCACCATCAAATAAAATTATTAGTTTTTAGTTTTCAAGTCTTCAAAACACAAGGGGGAAACCTGCACAAATTGTTAGCCCTACAAGATTAGTCCAAAAATAAAAAAGATAACTAACAAGGCTACTCACACTAAAAAACTTTAAAAAAAACTTTAGACCCACAACAAAGACACACTAAAACTAAACAAAGACACAACTAACAAACTCTAACTAAGACCAAAGACACAATTAACTACAAAATAAAAACACTGATTAATAAAGACCAACAAACTATCAAACACAAACTAAAGGAAACAAAACAAACACTAACAAAGTATCAAACTAACACACAAACAAAACTAACAAACTAAAACAACTAACAAAACTACCTAACAAACAAAACAAAACTAAGAAAACCATCACACACAAAATAAAGGAAACAAAGAAACACTAATAAACAAAAGCTAACAAACACACAAGCAAACAACAAAAAACATGCTCTCTTAAGCCAACACACACTTACAAACATGAAACGATACTAACAAACACAAAACAGTACTAACCAATACTGACACTAACAAAGAACCAAACTACTAAAACACACTAAACACAACCTAAGAAGATACACTAACAAACTAACTTAACTAATAAACTATCAAACAAACAAAAAACTTACAAACACTAATATGAAAACCCACTAAACTAACACAAACAACTAACCAAAAACTAAAAAAAAATAACAAAGACACTAAGCCCACTAACCAGCTAACAAATAAATATTAACAAAACCCAACTAACATTAAGCAAACTACATAAGTCTCTCTCGCTTCTTGAAATTGGAGGTCATAATGTCAGTTTGATATCATTTGCATATTTAATCTTTTTCAATCATTTTGGTCAATCTTTTATCAATCAACCCATCTCATTCTTCCATAGCCTCTTGTGCAAATTGCTTAAAAAATCCAAGAGCAAAGACAAGATCTTGGTTGATAGAGAAATAATGGAGTTAGATGGATTATGAATGCATTTGTTTTGTATATGTATGTATGTATGTATGTATGTATGTATGTATGTATGTATACATATGTATATATATGTATATTGTTGGCAATTGACACTCATTGGATTCATATGTTGTCATTGATAGCAACAAGATTCTATTTAAGGCATGTACCGACAGATACTAGCATTGGAGTAATCAGGATCATCACCGGTACTGACACCGATACCGACATCCAGCACTTCAGTAAAACTGACATTAGTCTCGGATTCGAAAGGTTTTATTTGTAAAATCATTTTGTAATTATTGTATAGGACCAACATTAAATATCTTTTGTATTGTAAGCCAACATAAGGCATATTGTTTGTAAAGGGTATATAAGTCAATCTATTAGGTCATTTTGAAATATGATAAGGTAGAAAAAAAGTGATGCGAAGGATATGTATGTAGGTCATTTGTATGCAAAAGTTATATCATGCTATGATCAGTAGATGGTTTGTAAAGCATTCTTGGAGGAAAGGAGATACCGGTAAAAGGGTTCAGGGTTTATGAATCGGTACAGATCAGATCTATAGCTGGAACTCTTTTTGGTATTGTAGATGCATTTTGTGAGTTCACCATTATTGTTTTATCTCAACAGAAGCTTGTAGTCAGTGGGACTCTTTTGTGTTGAGCAGTACGCTCTAGGCAGTTTGCCTTCCTGCATGTGTAGGCCACCATGCTATGTAATATCTTTCATATGGATAGTGAATTGATATTGTGAGTCATAAATCCCACCATGGTTTTTCCTCTTTGAGGTTTTCCACGTATAAATTCAGTGTGTTATGGTGTTCATTCATGTGGGTGGTTTATTTACTTCATATTATATGTTTCTTCATTTACCAGTTTATATGTGTATGTTATAAAAAGTTAAAATCTTGTATTACAAACATAACATTGGTTCACCCCCCCCTCTCAGTGTTCTTGGATTCATTGTATTCCAACAATTGTTATCCGAGCCTGGTATCTTGGAGGAGGTTTAATAGCTTGAGGAAGATCCTAAAACTAGAATCATTGAACATGGATATGGAGAAGCAACTTGAGATGGCACTTGAGGATTATGATGCTGAAAGGATGAAGAACTTAAAAATGCAAGATGAATTGAATTCTACTAATGAATTCATTCTTGTTCTGCAAGAAAGGTTATCATATGCTCAAGCTAAGAGGAAGGAACTTTTGTAAAACTAGGAAGATGAAGAGAAAAATGCACTCAAGGAACAATGTCAGAAACTGAATCAAGCAAACATGCTCATGAAAAATTAAATGCAAGACCTGACTATGAGGATGTCAAAATATATTGAGGACAAAAAGAAGAAGGAATAAAATCTTGCTATATCTCTGAAGAACAAATTTGAAGAATGTGGCAGATTGGCTCATGAAAATAATCTGTTGAGAACTGATTTGGTACAATCCTGGAATAATGAACAAGAGCTAGAGAGACAAATAATGACTCTAAGAGATGGTCTGACTACTACAAGTGAGTATAAAGAAAAATTCAAGATTAGTGTTGCATAGTTGGATGATTTATTGAAAAGAAAAAGGCAGAGTGAAGATTCTAAAGGACTTGGATTTGTACAAGGTGAAAGCTCCGGTACTGCAAATGAAGGTTAGACAACTAGTATGCAAAACTCATCAGACCAGAGGAAACCAATAAGACAATCTAATGCTTACAAATTCAATGGTAGATGCTTTATTTGTAATAAATTTGGGCATATGGCTAGACAATGTAGAAATAGAGAAAATCAAAACGACAATTCAGTTCCCGGTCAATGCACAAATTGCAAGAAATATGGTCATAAGTTTGAAGATTACATAATGAATGTTAAGTGTCATGCATGTGGAAAGTTTCAACATTTGGCTAATCAATGTAGGTCAAGGAATGACACTGGATATGTCAAAGCAATTCAAAAGAACAATGTTACATGTTATGCATGCAAGAAAATAGGTCATATTGCTAAGTACTGCAGAAGAAAGACTACACCAATTAGCAATGACAAAGCAAATGAGAAAGGAAAGAAGAAAATAGATGAAATACAACAAGATCACACCAAGAGATGGGTTAGAAAATCTAAATAACCAAGTGGAGATGCAACTACACTGGTAACTACACCATTAACTCCACCGGTAGACCAGAGCATTCCTGCACCAGCAGGAAATTCAACTGGTAATTGAGGCATACGCCTTAGGGGTTGGAAAATTCATTGCAAATATTTCATGTTCCCCATAGAAGATCTAGAAAGAGATCTAGAGAGTGGTATTGATCATTGATGGAGGTTTATTTGGCATAAAACTATGAAATTGGCATCCAGTAGGGCACATAGCTAAGCATTTATGAGAGTGAAGGATTAGGGTTTACTCGTTGATAAAAAGGGAAAATGGACTCATTTTCACTCACCTAGCACTCGACAAAACCAGAATGAAGAAAAGGCAAATCACAAGCGATCAAGAGCGAGCAAAGGCATTCTAAAGGATTTCCAGCAATTATCTTTCAACCAACGATGGTTATCAAGACTCTACTGGAGTATTTTCGAGGGTTCCGGATGGCATAGTTTATGTGGAAGATGTCAAGGCCTATATTCACTGCACCTTGGAGGATTTAGGCACTGAGGAAATCAAGGGAATGTATCAATTTATGATACTACCCAGCTCTGGAACAATCAAGCCGAAATATCAAATCATTGAAGACCCAGGGTTAACTAGAATCCTGTATATTCCAAAATTCAAGGACGAAGTGATCATATATGTCTTGAGCAGGGTCCATAATGAATTCATCTGGCTCGACCAGACCCACATGAACACCAAAGAAGCAATTTAGGTGCTCACTGGCTTACCCAAAGTTGGATAGAAACCAGGAAAGAGGATCTCCAACACTGCGGTTGAGAAGCTCACTGATGCAACCTATTGGAACCCTAAAATTTGCAATTTTTAGAATTCCAAATTCCAAGACGAGGAGCGAGAAAAATTCTAAATATATATACATTTATATATATTGAATAGGTACAAGTAATATATTATATTTGTTGCACAATATGAAACCATAACATAAACACAATAATGGGCATAAAAAATGGAGTGTGAAGCACCAAAGGGGTATTTACATCATTTAAAGACCATTTATCCATTATATACCCATAAAATAGCCTTAAAATACCTCTAATATGCCTAAACAACTTGTAAAGTGACAATTAATTACATAAACTAAGGCAATTTCGGGATTTGGAATTATTTTTATTTAAAAGGGGGATGTCTTTTCACCCAAAGGGGTATGAAAACCATTCAAACACATATATATGTGTGATGTAAAATGCAAAGAGAGGAGAAAAATAGAGAATAGAGATACAAGAGGTGGAGGCAATTTTGTACTTTTAAACTTTTTATAAAAAATAACCAGTTGCATTTTCTTTCTCATATATGTTGAGAGTTAACATATTTTCAGAAGGCAGTTGCTTGTGATATTATCTAAAGGAGATAAGGTTATTTGTGTTTTTCTAGTGAAATTTTGTGTTTCATATTGTAGATTTGGATCAAAAAAGATTTACTTGTGAATTGTAATTGCTCCCTGTATTTCTTCCTTGGATGGTCTCTTAAAGTTAGGGTTAAATTCATTCAAGCGGTTTACAATATAGACATTGAAGTAGAGCTCATAAGAAACAGTAACTGACAGACTCATTGAGAGGGGGTGGGTTTAAAAACTGTCTCATAAGTTTACACAATAAGTCCTAAAGAAATGTAAGACTTTGTAGCCCAAATAAGAGGAAAGGCACTGATCATTTGTAAACAAACCCTTTAACCATCCCAATTACCCTTTACTTTTAAGCATTAGGATTAGTAGAGTAGGTATAGTAAGGTAATTTAGCCAAAGTGTAACATATATACCTTTGTAAGATACATAGATCAATACACACATCTGAAATCAATCTATTTGAGAAACTTATGCCATTCTGAGACTAGGAGATATCAGATTAAGACACTAAATCTGCTATAAAAAGCATTAGTTGAAGGAACAACTAGTGAGTAGGTATACCCGCCTAGGTCCTCCAGAGCCTAAAGTGAGAGAGTTAGTAACCAAATAGGTTCACTCTATAAGTTGGCCAAGTCAATTGGAGGGTTTGATCATAGGAGTTGGCATTTTCTTAGAACCTATCCAATCTATTGATTTGAGACCCAACACAACCCAAGATGGAAGGTCGATGAGGGTGAGCACCATTAAAGACATAGATGTGAAATTTTCTAGCATGATCATTGGCTACAAGGTAACTCAATCAAGTCAATTGAACTCTGTTGCCAATTCCTGTAACCATGCTACATACCAAATGATAAAGAATAATTAAAAGTATGACTTGTGTGAATGGTTGAAAAGTGAATTAATGTTAAATCTTGGCAAGATCAAAGGTGTTAAGAAAGAAACTTTCCGGTTTGGCAATCTTATTGTCTGCTTGATGCTGCATTTCATGAATGCACTACCGGGTTTGGGAAAGAAACATTGGGCTCATGATATACTGGTAGGTATGTAGATCAAAGATGCAATCACCAGTCTTGGTAGTAACAGGGATGAGAAGCTTTGGGGCTAATTTAAAACCTTTCAAGAGAACATGAGACTGAGGGAGAAAATCTCCAAACACATTATGGAGAAATACTCCATTGATATTTGCTTCATGGTAAAAATAAATGAGACACTCATGGAAGAAGTGGAACTTAGAACAATATGGGTCACTAAATTGGGGTATGAAGTTGATGACAGTATCTTGGAGCTATATGCTAAAATGATTATTGATGCTCCTTTGGATGATAAGGCTCAACACTTTGGCATTGCAAAGGAGAAGGCTCTTGAGGTTAAAATTGGTTTCAACAAGAAAAGGAGGGAAAAGAAAATAGACAAAATGTCTACATTTGTTCAAAATATAATTCACAGGATAGATATAGAACTAGGTTCTAGATCTAAATCGGTAGATCAACTGGCAACAACTCCCACCATTCCGGATAGATCTAAAGGGAAAGGAATTTTGGGAAGTTTAGATCAAATTTTGAATGAACTGATAGATAATCCTAAAACTGATGAGAGTGTATAGACTAAACCAGTAGAGACTATATTTGTACAGTCTGAGAAAGGTAAAATAGATAGTGTATAGGATATTGATAATATTGTGGATAATACTCTACCAGTAGTAATAGATATTGCACCAAGTGGCAAAGCCACCAGTGCAAAAGAGGATGATTAAAGGGATACACTGGGAGAGGATAAGGAAAATGAGACTGATAAGACACCTAGTACTATACTGACAGTTGATTCCCCAATAAAACTTTTGGCAATTGACACTTCTCAAGCTGAGAAGAAATCAATCACAGAGACGAGTCCCACAAAGCTAATGATGATGACTACTCAAAAGCTAATAAAGGAAGGATCCGCAGAAAAAGGAATAAAAGATCAGTCAATAAATTTTTTGCATAGATTGATTCCTAATTGTATGATTGAAAATGAAGCAAGCTCTTCCGGCAAGCTTAAGGCATTGACAAAGCATATATCTAAAAACTTTCAATCAGTACAGCATATTTCTGACAGGAAAGCACTTGAAAGATTTACTCTGGCCAAGAAAGCCACTTTTGACCAGATTATTGAGATAGAGAAGAGGAAGGTTGAAGAGAAACTTATACTTATTGAAAATTCTTTGAAATAGTGTACTAACATCTACAGGATCTATTGTAATATAGAAATTCTTACAACAAATGTAGATAAGAGGATAAAGGAGTTACATGAACAAATTGCTAATATTGCTAATTCTTTTGATGGACTAACTTCACTTACAACATCTATTTATGGACAAATTTTGACTTTGGAGAGCCAAATTTTTTCTTTTGAAAAGGAAAGAGACAAGATTATTCGGAGAGCAAGAAGTCTCAGAGGTTTGGTGAGTCCAAGATTGGATTCACTTGGTGTACATAAGAGGGAATGTATGGATATGCTTGTGAAGCCCACACGAACATAAGTCACTAAGAAAGAAATACTTGTACATTCACTTAGTGGACTTGTATCCATATCTAAAACATTCAAAACAGGCTGGGATACCTATATACAGTTGCTAGAGAAAACTTACCCAAAAATCTTGAAATTGGTCAAGCTCCGGTAAAGTAATCTGTAACAATTATTTCAATTCTTTCACTGGTCTTTGGCATTGATACCAAAGGGGAAGTATATCTATGTGAAAAATATGAATTTGTATATAATCCTAAGGGGAGGATATCAGACAGAGAGTATATTGCAAACATAGTCAATCAACTCAAGGGAGCATGTTTCACTTGAACCGGCAGGGAATCCATTTTTCACATGAGTCTTGCCATCAATGCCAAAGGGGGAGATTGTTGGTAATTGACACTCATTGGATTCATATGTTTTCATTGATGGAAACAAGATTCTATTTAAGGCATATACCAGTAGATACTGATATTTGGAGAAATACACCAATAGATACCGACATTGGAGTAATTCAAGGTCATCACCAACATCAGCACTGACACCGACATCCAACACTTCAGTGAAGCCGACATCAGTCTAGGATCCGAAAGGTTTTATTTGTAAAATCATTTTGTAATTATTGCATAGGACTGACATTGAATATCTTTTTTATTGTAAGCCGACATAAGGCATATTGTTTGTAAAGGGTATATAAGTCAGTCTATTAGGTCATTTTGAAATATGATAAGGTAGAAAAAAAGGTGATGTGAAGGATATGTATGTAGGTCATTTTTATGCAAAAGTTATATCATGCTATGATTAGTAGATGGTTTGTAGAGCATTCTTGGAGGAAAGGAGATACCGGTAAAAGGGTTCAGGGTTTATGAATTGGTACAGATCAAAGCTATAACTTGAACTCTTTTTGGCATTGCACATGCATTTTGTGAGTTCACCATTACTATTTTATCTCAGCAGAAGCTTGTATTCAGTGAGACTCTTTTGTGTTGAGCAGTGTGCTCTAGGAAGTGTGCCTCCTTGCATGTGTAGGAGCCCATGCTATGTAATATCTTTCATATGGCCAGTGAATTGATATTGTGGGTCACAAATCCCACCATGGTTTTTCCTCTTTGAGGTTTTACACATATAAATTCAGTGTGTTATGATGTTCACTCATGTGGGTGGTTTATTTACTTTATTTTATATGTTTCTTCATTTACCAGTTTATGTGTATGTTATAAAAAGTTAAAATCTTGTATTGCCGGTAGAATATTGATTCACCCCCCCTCTCAGTGTTCTTGGATTCATTGTATTCCAACATATATATGTATACATGTATATGTAATGTATATATGTATATATATATATGTGTATATATACATATATATGCACATATATACAGATATACATATACACACACACACACATATGTGTATATATACATATATACATATATACATAAATACATATATATACATATATTTATACATATACATATACATATACATATACATATATATATATATATATATATATATATACATATACATATATACATACATATATATACATACATACATATATATACATAAATATATACATATAAATATATATACATATACATATGCATATATGTATAAGTATATATGCGTATACATACATACATACTTATATATACACACATATATATATATGTGTGTGTGTGTGTGTGTGTGTATGTATATACTTACATACACACACACATATATGTATATATATGTATATATATATATGTATGTATATATGTATATACATATATACATATATACATATATGTATATATTTATATATATCATATATATGTGATACATATATATATATACATATATATACATATATACATACATACATACATATATATATATATATATATATATATATATATATATATATATATATATATATGTATGTATGTATGGGATGTAGCTATTCTAGCTCCAAAATGACATTGCCCCCCATGGTATTGCATGCCAGTACAGTAGGAATACAAAATGTCTTAAGACCGACGTAAAGGGACCCAACGATGATGTGGAGGCATCTTGGGGTCTGATGACATGGATGATGTTGCCGTTTTATCATTGACAAAAAAGGTTACATGCGACTAACAAATTTTCGGCTTATCTCACGGTTACGAGAACCATGTAGCTAAAATTTAAACTTGGTCACTCTCATGGTTTCAGGCACAACTACATCTATTGAAAAAGCCCAATTTTTAATAGTTTGAAAATTGAAAATTCAAAACCAGTAAAAAGAAACAATAACCCGGTTGTTTGAAAATGTTTTAGATTTATTTCGTATGGGACCTGCATGGTCGGGGGAGAGCCGAATGCTACGAGAAGAGGGGGAACCATTCAAGAAAATCTTGATCATTCTGGTTGAATGTTCCTAGTTGAATCATGGAGCTGTGCATCAAGTGGAGATATATAAACTTCTATCGATATATGTATAATTTTTGTTTAGATCTCATCAAGGTTTTTGTGAGGTGACATGTCTATCCCCCATCTAACTATGTGTCCATTGTTCATATCATAGGGCATGTGTGAGGTGTGAAAAAAGACACAGGGTTTGTGGTTGCGAAGGTGAGGTCAAAGCAGGTGACATGCATAACACGTGATGTATGGGTTTATTGTTATCATTGCTAACATGCAAGTTTTAGATGTGTAGGGAGGAGGGATTGTAGCTCAGAGATTGGTGGGAGTTGTCAAGATTGTTGTCTAGGGTTTGATGACAGTGGTAAGTGCAAACCCCAACAAATAACACAATATTTTTTTGATTACCTGTAACATTTACTTAGTATTTTTCTTTTTGAATTTTTTGTGTCATTTTTTTGTAGTGCAGAGGTGGGTGAGAGGTGGTGAGAGAATTAAGATTTGTGTGGAGGGTTAGGCAGCAGTGGTAAGTTGAAACCCTAACACATAAGACAAAATTCTTTTGTTTTCTACCATTTACTATTTTAACTGTGAATTTTGTTTATCATTCACATAACACGACATTTATTTATTTTTAACATTTATTATTTTGACTATGAATTTTGTTTATCATTTGCAATATTCAAGTGGAGCTGTGAGGAAAGCAAGCATTGTTAACTATGTGGTGGATGGGTGAAGAAGAGTATAAAGGTGTGTGCATTTGCCTAATTATATGTGCCACTTTTCCATAGTGACCAGAGCTGTGAAATCACACATGCCAATTTTCTTCATTTTCTGTATGTAAAATTTAAAATTGTTTGAAAGTGTCCACTATTTTCTTGAGCCAACCAAACACAATTTTGTTGTTTTATTTGGTGAAAGGTTGTGTGATAGGACCCAATATGTTAAAGAGTTATAAAATACAACGGGTTGGTTGCTTTCTATAACTTTGAAATTATTGCAATGCCTCATGTTTTTTATTGTTCCATTTTTATAGTCAATAAACTATGCATATGTATGTGTGTATATGTGTGTATGTGTCTATCATTCTCTATCTCTATATATCATGTACACACACATAAACATACATATATACATAATCAATTATATATTGCATTATATATAGAGGGAATGGGACACAAACACACACACACACACACACATGTACACATAGACATATGCATCATTGAATGACTACACATTGCTCAACCAATTATGCTGGATAATAATATGGACCGTAAATAGCTTCAACCATGCATGTATTCCATGGAGCTAGGACTTATGCAGTGACATAAACCCTCATCCATCCCTACATGCAAGTAAATCTCATGTTAACAGGCTACCCAGTAAACCCTAAAGATTGAGACAAAAAATGAAACAACCTACTTAGTAGCCTTCTCTTTTGTGAATGCAACCTTTTCTTTGTTGGCGACACCATTGATGTACATGTTGTTTGCCATTCTTTTTGTTGTTGTTGTGGTGTGTGTTACAAACCTATGTTGATTTCTTTGATTTTCCTTGTGTCATGGAAATCTATGAGACCCAACACGAATCAAAATTCAGCAGGAATCGTGCTTTTTGTTAACTATGTCATCGAGGCATTCAAAAGAAATCTAGTCACTTACATGCATTTGCATGGATGCAGCTATTGTGGCTACAAAATGGTGGTTTTATACTGATGACATACATGGAATAGATTTGAACACATGCATACCGATGCCCAGGTGCAGGAGGATTGGATGCATGAGATATGACTATGTGGACATGGCGGAGGCACTGACTGTGATGACATGGACATGCTGGAGGTGATGTCCACATGTTGTCATGACAACGGATGTAAATGCATGCCCAACACATTTTCAAAAATAGAAAACTAGTAGTGGTCCGTGGAGATTATAAAACTGAGGGGGGGATCTACAGTTAGGGGGGAAAAGTACAGTGGGTCTGTTGTCTCCTGGATGTGGCTAAACTGGCTACAAAAAGTGGTTGCAAAGATTGTCTTATTGAATTTTTTGAAGAACAAAAGATGCATCTTGTTTTGCTGATCACAATGAATTATGTGTTATTTTTGGAAAATTGAATAACATGAAGTTTATAACCACCTATTGGAGGTAGTTTGTGTTGGAATGAACCAAAGGAAAACTGAGACGGGGGGAGGGGGGGGATGAATCAGTTTTCCACAAGTTATACAATTATTGTAGATTATAAACCTTCTACCAGAGAAAAATGAGAACAATATAGTGAAAGATAAAGCATGAGAGTACACAACACACAACACCAATATTTTGACATGGAAAATCCGGTGAAGGGAAAAACCATGGTGGGAACCTTACCCACAATCAGATAATACTTCTGCAGTAGTATGTGAAAATATTACAATGGGGATTGCACTTGCAATTAGGCCAACCACCTAGAGGACACTCCTCAATACAAAAGGGAAGTCTCATTGACTTACATAATCATTGGACTACAATCCAGAGGAAATGAAATGTGGAAATAGCATCTCCTAATGCTTGGTTACAATTCCGGTTAAGCACAATTGTCTACCTTGCAACATTAAACTCTCCAAAACACTTTGTTGAATGATATATCCTCATTTGAACATTTACCTCTCTTTGATAATGTAGACAAAAATCCTCTATCCAAATTACATAAACATATCTCCTATATATACAAATCATCAACCTTGATAACAAGGTCGAATAAACCCTCAACCCTCAACTCATAATTACAAAAATTACATCACATGATACAAAGATTGACCACCAGACCAATATTATGATTTACATTATATATAGCATGGACCTAATTCAAATTCCCAAATAATTACATCCACCATAAATCCCGCCAAGATGAATTGCAACACATTACACCAACCGCAAAAAACCCTTAGTGTCAATAACATAGATTATCCTACCAGACCCCAATAAGATCACCAAATATTCATACTAGCCAATGCAAAGCCACCAAATAATTGGGACATGATCAAGAACACATATAGCATGTTAAGAACCATTTCTAGAAGCCGCATCAAAATCAATTAACCATTTCATCAAATATCACCAACCGGGACCAAGAACATCAACCGATAGTCTAGAACATAAACAATAGCTTCTGGAGCACAAAATCATGAACCAACTAAATATGACATACATATAATCATCATGAATATACTTCCGAAACTGAATCCAAAAATTTGAACATACCAAAGGAGAATCTTTGATAACCTCTACCAAAACCATGTCCAACCAGAGCAGGTCAGCAACCAACCAGAGCAGTATTGACAACCAAATTGAGCAGTGTTGACATCAATGACAACACATTATCAATTGCTGCATATTGCCAAAAATGTCCCCCTTTGGCATTGATGGCAACACTGAATGTGAAAAACATCCAAGTGCCAAGGAATGCCAACAATCTCCAAGAAACTCTCTCCTAAGATAACAACAAAAGAACCGACTGATCTCTCCCCCATACTGAAATATGTTTATTTTTTTGTCACATGGACATCTCTGCCCCTTTGACATCAATGACAAAGGACTGATGCCAAATTATTGAACCAATCAACTGACTACTCCCCTTGAGTAGCAACATCATCTCATCAACTTGCATCAAAAGATATTTCTGATAAGCTCACCAGATTGATGCATCTCTGCATCTCTAAGCCTCTTCTGGAGGGGTGGTGACCCATAATTGATTTATGATATATTCAAAAGTATATTTAGGAAATGGTTTTGTTAGAATATCTGCAATCTATTCCTGAGTGGGCACATATACCAATCTGACTTCCTTTACTTCAACCTTTTCTTTCAAGAAATTATATCTTATAGATATGTGTTTTGATTTGGAATGAAATACCCAATTCTTTGACATATCAATAACAGTTGTATTATCACAATGAATAAGAATAGGCTCATCACAAGTTACCTTTATATCCTTCAACATTTGCTTCATCCATAAGATCTGATTATAATTTGTTGCAGCAGCTACATATTCAGCTTCAATAGTAGATAATGAAGTGCATGATTGTTTTTTGCTAAGCAATGAGACTAATTTCTTCCCAAGAAAGAATGAACCACCTGTAGTTATCTTTCGGTCATGTAATGCCCCGCCAGGAAACCCTAAAGGGATAAGCCAAAATTACAAGAATAGAGTGCAATTTTTTTTTTTTTTAAAGTTACAACACATAAGATACAACATGATATCCAAGATTCATATTACATAGCGGAAGACATCAACTAAACACCTAAAGAGTTTCCCAACGAGATTACTTAAATTTCACAATTCACTTAACTCACACAATTAATCCAAAAGCTGAATACCTTAATAACGAGATAATTCAAAATCAGGATAATTCCTTTCAAAAGAGGGAAATATAAATCACAAGCGAAGATCCATCATTAAGATCCATTCATAATCTTCATTCAAGCTTTTCATTTAAAATTACAAACCATACATCTAACATTCTAATACACTAGGATTTCATCATAACATAAGAGATCTTTCCAAGCATATTTAAATTCCTTAACAACAACTGAGTATAATTCATTACTCTAAGTTACATTCTTTCATATTCCAACTTATTGCATTTCAAAAGACGATTGCATACTAGCATCTACGATAAATCTCATCTAAACCACTTACGCATTCGATCAACATGGCATTCAAGAAAGAACTGAATATAAGCATTTATAGTTAATTCCAATTATCCACTTAACCATTCTAACATACGTTAATCATACATGATAAAGCTGAATAAAGGAAACATAAGAGAATGCATCCCATAACACCATAATGATCTCGGAGTTCACCCCTAAAGGGCTACATCTCCGGGTCTGCTCAACTGTAAGACCCCTCTGATAAATAATAAAGTTAAGAATACAAGAGGTTACACTATACAATCCAGCCATCAAGGTGATACATAAACAATATACAAACGACCACCTCGGTCCATAATACATAAACGATCCCTGAAAAGAACAGGATCCAGCTGAACATAATCAAAGCTAAAACAACGGTCCAGGAGAGCATCCATAAAACTGAGTCATCACCACCCAAGGTCTAACATGAAACTGACACTCACAAGGGCAGAGACAAAAGGACAACCCACAAAGGTACTCTTAACAGGACAAAACGACAACACACTAGCGAACGTAGGGACAAGTGTCATCACACAACCTGGTATGGTTACCATGGCAAGTCTTCATAGGTCCCGGCCCCATACACTAGGTTACCCTGGCAACCTAATCCGAGCTTCCGGCCCATCCAAGCCTCATGTGGACCCACACATCCTCTCGTGAAGACAAGGAAGATGGTTTGCCATTTCAGGCCTTCTCATAGCATGTCGAATCTATGATAGCACTCGTCCCATGTGTGAGGCACATTTATCTTACTTAGAGATTACATTCTAATCTACTTAGGTTATCACTTATTAGACTCACTTTCAACGGGTTACCCAGCAGCCACTTTGGGCGCGGCCCCCAATCGAAAGCCACTTTCCCATACGACACTAGACTATACTCGGACGAACTCAAAACCAAGGAATACACATGGTTAGACGAACGGAGTTTCAAAGAAGGGATAGACAACCATCAGGTCAAACACGACTCAAGGGTAATCACTTACTGATGGTACTCTAACTAGAGACCTGACAAACTAAGGTCAACCATGAATCATCATTCGACTCACACAAAGAGGATATGACCAACTACGACGCTACCACAATACAACAGTCAACTCAAAATCGAGGACTGAAACAGGTACCCCAAGTCAATCCATACGACAGGGTCCTACTAAACAAAGAAAAACATGCCATTTCATAATTAAAGGCAATTACAGAAATTAAACTCGCAAGGCAATAATCAGAAAAGACAAAATTTCCTCAAATTGATTTAATCATTACAAGTCGATCAAGTTTTTTACAAGATCTAAATCAACTTACAGTTATCTACCTCAACTAGGGATAAGTTGTTCTTGGTTTTCTAACTCTCTAAGGTTCCAAGCATCGAACAGGCAAATTAAGCCATAATGAGTTTTTTTAACCAAATCATATTAATAAATCTCAGACAACCATTAATCAACTAAAATAAGATATTTAATCTCCAATCAAAACGTCATTGACAAACTGGTCTAAAATCAATCTCTACAGATTCATAATTTTCAATCCCAGATGTACCATACGGATCACGGAAATATAAATATAAAGGAAATTCAATTGAAGATACTCATTTCCAAATGCACATGATATAAACTTATTAATCCAAGATTGGGCCAAAGTATAGCCAATTAATATTCGATGACGAAATTATCAATATTAGAACTTAATTAGACAAGTGCATAAGCCACAAAATGGAAATTGAATAATAATTAACTTATAGATTCCATTATAAAAATTAATTAATACCCAAATCAACATTTAACAAGCTATTGCCTTCTTAATCATAATTAAGAACAATTAGAACTTAACATTAAAATAACTTGCATTAACATGCTATTAAAATCATATGCTTTTTTTTATTTAATACTAAAAAAAAATACATTAAAAAAAAAATGATATTATAATCTACGTTAAAAACACAAAAAATGCATTTTAAAAAAACAGGGGAGGCGAGCTGGGCGGGCCGTGCCCTAACCCTAGCCGCCGTCCAACACCCATCCGCAGGGGATACCCTTACGGGCGGCACCTCTGCGGTGCCCGCAGGTCCGCGGCGCCCTGTGGCCACCGCGGCCCTGCGGCCACCGCAGTGTGCCGTGGCATGGTCTTAAACACCAGCGGGGGGGGGGAATAAATAGAGAACGCGCGGGGGACGAGGGGGCGAGGGGAGGAGAGGGGAGGAGGAGCGGGTGGAGCTCCGCTCCCCGCCCTCCAACCCCAACCAACCAAGGGTTTAAAATAAAACAACGCCCAGCTCGGTTTTAACAAAATTACACAGCGCTAAAAAAAATATAAAACACAGTTCGAAATTAATGTATTTTCTTTATTTTTTTGAAACACAGCGCTATGATAAAAAACACAGTCCGAAACTTCCAAAAACAAAACGCCCAAACAACCATGAGGAATAACACACCTCAATAAATTCATTTTTATTACACAAAGAGAAAACCAGACATGGCAAGATAATCCATTTTAACACAATGATACAGCCATGAATTTTCTTGAAGAACACAGCTAAAACATGGATTTAAACTCACAAATCCAATTTAAAACTGAAAGCAATCAAAGATTGGATTTGGCAACAAGAAAGGCAGTTCAGAATCCTACCTTAATATGCAATCCTGGAATGGCTGAAGGAGAGCCCACCTGCTAGATCCAGCATCATTCCTTCCCAAAACCTCCAAAATTTCTTCCCAACCAAAATCTTCTCCAAATTTGTCCATCCTCCAAAATTTCCCCAATTTTGGGTTATATGGAAGAGTTGACCCAAAAATTCCATTTTTTGAAATAAAAATTCTTATTTACAAATAATACTCAAAATTTAATTCTTTTCTGACTACAACAACAAATTAACTTGCTTTTCAATTAAAAATCGATTTTCCACATTTAACCAAATTTAATCTTTCTAATTTAATAATCCAACAGAATACAATTAATCCATTGCGATAAAATACAAGACTTCCTTTTTCAACAACATATATAAAATGCATTTAATATTCAAAATCAGACATTTAATCGAATTTACTCCCAATTAAAAACGAGCAATCCTATACCAACGAAAAT
This sequence comes from Cryptomeria japonica, assembly GCF_030272615.1. NCBI lineage: Eukaryota > Viridiplantae > Streptophyta > Pinopsida > Cupressales > Cupressaceae > Cryptomeria > Cryptomeria japonica. The sequence goes on from NC_081409.1 coordinate 465,149,678, forward strand.
CGCATAACGAAATTCCGATTAATTTAGTCCATAAATCTCTAATGCACAAATACATAAATAATCTAAATAATTACTAAGGACTAATTAACCAATTTAACCATGCACACCAAGCACGCAAATCGAGAAAGTCAACCAAACAGACGACTCGCAAACCCAAACAAAAAGGGATACCGACGACGACTGGCGATGCTCACTGGAGCACGACTAAGGTCAACTAGGGTCTTATGACCACCTAATCCGACTCTAAGGATTAAAGAGGTACACTCAACCTGCAAAACCAGGTGAAGACGAGCCTCGCACTCATGCGGCGTTGTACCTGAAATTTCTTGCAACCAATAGTCATACATGCATACATATATAAACTTTAATGAAAGTGTTAGCCCGATATTAATACCATGAATTAGGTACACTAACAACTTGCATACAACTAGTGTGAAAACCACATCAATAGCTATGCGTTAAATCAAACATCTGACAATAATCATTATATTAAGATAACTAATCAAGATTAAACCAAGGTTAGAAATAGATTAGGGTAGGGGTACTACAGGTCATCACATCTCCTACCCAATCTAAGTTTGTATAGGCACATAATTTGAAATCATCATCCTTTGGATACCATAACCCATAATTTGTTGTTCCTTTTGTTGGGATCCAAGAACACTGAGATGGGGGGGGTGGGGTGAATTAGTGTTCTACTGGTAAGATATGATTTTACCCTTTTATAACATACACATATAAACCGGTAAATGAAGAAACATATAACTTGAAGCAAATAAACCATCCACATAAATGAGCACCATAACACACATAATTTATAGGTGGAAAACCTCAAAGAGGAAAAACCATGGTGGGATTTGTGACCCACAATATTAGTTCACTGGCCATATGAAAGATATTACATAAAATGGGGGCCTACACATGCGGGAAGGAACACTACCTAGAGAACATTGCTCATCACAAAAGAGTCTCATTGACTACAAGCTTCTGCTGAAATAAATCAGTAATAATGAACTCACAAAATGCATCTGCTATGCCAAAAAAATTTCTGGTTATAGTTCTACTTTGTACCAGTTCATAAACCCTGAACACTTCTATCGAAATCTCCTCTCCTCCAAGAATGCTTTCCAAACTATCTACATATCATCACATACAAATTATTCACATACACATACTTCATATTACATAGTCTCCTATATCCTTATTATAATCTATCACATCACTTTTTATTATGACCTTAACAAACTGACCTATATACCCTTCACAAACAATATGCCTTATGTTGGCTTACAATGTATTACAAAAGATATACAATGTCAGCCTTAATAATTACAAAATGATTTTACAAATAAAACTTCCTTCAGGTCCAAGACTGATGTTGGCTTCACTAAAGTGTTGGATGTCGGTGTCGGTGCCGGTGTAACCCTGGATACTCCAATACTGATGTCTATCGGTAAATGCCTCCTAATGCTGGTGTATGCTATTGTATGCTTCCTTACGAATCTTGTTGCCAAGATACCATGTTTCCATGTTGCCATCAATGACAACATATGAATCCAATGAGTGTCAATTGCCAAAAATCTCCCCCTTTGTCATTGATGGCAACACTCATGTGAAAAATGGATTCCCTGTCGGTTCAACCTAAAGTATTCTCCCCTTGAGCAATACACTCCTTTCTGATATCCTTCCAATATTTTTCTATCTGATATTTTTCACATTATATACAATCCCCCTTTGGCATCAATGCCAAAGAACAGTGAAAGAATTGAAAGAATTTGGTGTAGAAAAAGAATGAATAAATACAGATTACTTTACCGAAGCTTGACTAGTTTCAAAATTTCTAGGTAAGCCTTGTCTAGCAACTGTAAATATGTATCCCAGCTAGTTTTGAAGGTTTTAGATATGGATACAAGTCCACTCAGTAAGTGTGCAAGTGTTTCCTTCTCTTTGACTTCTGTCGGTGTGGGCTTAGCAATCATATCCATACATTCCCTTTTATGTACATAGAGTGAATCAAATCTTGGACTCACCAATCCTCTAAGACTCCTTTCTCTCTGAATGATCTTGTCTCTTTCCTTTTCAAAAGCAAAAAATCGGTTCTCGAAAGACAAAATTTGTCCATCAATAGATGTTGTTAGTGAGGCTAATCCATCAAAATAATTTGCAATATTGGCAACCTTATCATGTGACTCCTTTAATATGCTATCTATATTTGTTGTACGAGTTTCTATGTTACAACAGACCCTGTAGATATTTGTACACTGTTTCAAACAATTCTCAATAAGAATCAATTTTCCTTCAATTTTCTTCTTCTCTATTTCAATAATCTGATCAAAAGTGGCTCTCTTAGCCATAGTAAATCTCTCAAGTGCCTGTCGGTCTCAAATTTGCTGCAAAGATTGAAAGTTGTTAGATATATGCTCAGTTAATGCCTTAGGCTTGCCAGAAGGGCTTGCTTCATTTTCAATCTTACAATTAGGAATTAGTCTATGCAAAACTGTGATTGAGTGATCTAATATTCCTTTATCTATCAATCCTTCCTTTAGTAGTTTCTGAGTAGTCATCATCATTAACTCAGTGGGACTCATCTTAGTGATTGATTTCTTCTCAATTTAAGAAGTGTTAATTACCAAAACCTTTGCCGAGAATCAATATTAACTATCGGTATAGTCTCAGTTCCCTTTACTTCATCCTCCTTAGCACTAGTGGCTTCGCCACTTGGTGCAGTATTAATTATTGTCGGTGGAGTATTATCCACAATATTGTCAGTACCCAGTACATTGCCTTGTTCAAAATTTGTCTCTGCTAGTATTGATTGTACATTCTCCTTTACTACCATTGGTGTATGTATATTTATAGTTTCTGTCGATTTATTCAAAATTGGAGCTAAACTACCCAAAATACCTTTCCCTTTAGAATTGTCTGGGATGGTGGAAGTTGTTGCGTTTACAAATTCTTCTTGGGAGGTGAGAAAATCAAGATTCTTTTGGAAGAATGTGGTCCAACCATCTCTGGTCTCATTTACTACCTTATTTACCCTGACCATCATTAGGCTTATTTGTTGGGGTTTGCTACTAAAAACTATTCTATTTGCAACATCAATGCATCATTTCATTTTCTCATTGTTTATTGAACCACACATACCCAAAAGTTCTACTTCCTTAATTTCTCTATCTCTCTTGACTACATCAAGTCTTCTAGTATATAATTTATTGTACAGTAATAGAGGAATTTCTTTCAAAATTTCTACTAAGGCTTTCTTATATATATCTATGTGTAACAAAATTTCCTCTTCAATCTCATTCTGCTCATTATCCTCTAAATCTTCATAATAAATGGAAACATTCTTGAAAATTCCATCCTTGGTTATTTCATCAATCAATTCAGCACAAGTCATTGTAGCCTTACCAGATTCAGTAGCATCATTACTCTTCTTCTTCTTGTTGTGGGTTGTTGGAGTGGATATGACTGGTTTCCTCTTCTGAATAGGTTTCCTTGTCGGAGGTGGGGGTGCAATAGGTTTTGTTACTTTTCTCACAAGATTCCTCCTTGGCTCCACTTTCTTCTCCTCTACCGGAGACTGGTCAACTTTCTTTCTTTGTACCCTTCTGAATGCTAGAGGTTCATTATCCTCTAGATCAGAGTTAGAAGTGATAGAAGAAATGAAAGTTTCAGGCCTCTTTGCCTCAAGAGCACTAACCATTGTCAGTTCCTTTGCCGGTTTGGATCTAGAACCCAATTCAGTGTCTATCTTATGGATTACATTCTATACAAATGCAGACATCTTATCAATGTTCTTCTCTCTTCTTTTCCCATCGAAGCCAATCTTGACTTCAAGAGCCTTTTCTTCATCCAATGGAGCTTGAAGCATCATTTTTGCATAAAGTTCAAAAATGCTATCATCCACTTCATATCCAAGCTCAGTGACCCATATGGTCCTAGGTTCTACCACCTCCATAAAAGTTTCATCACTATTCACCATAAAACAGATATCAGTGGAGTACTTCTCCACAATCTGATTTGATATTCTTTCCCTTTGTGTCATATTTTCCTGAAATGTTTTGAAATATCCCCAAAGCTTTTCATCCCTTCTGGTACCAAGACCAGTGATTACTTCCTTGATTTGCATACCTACCAGTATGTCATGAGCCCAATGCTTCTTCCCTAGGCTGGGTAGCTCATTTATGAAGTAAAGCATTAAACAAACAATGAGATTTCCAAACCTAAAATTTCCTTTCTTAACACTCTTAATATTTCCAACATTAAGCATTAGTTCACTTCTCAACCATTCACATAAGTCATATTTTCCATTATTCCTTACCATTTGGTGTTCAACATGAATGCAAGAATTGGTAACATAGTTCAGTTGAATAGATTGAGTTACCTTATAACCGATGATCATGTTGACAAACTTCACATCTATGTCCTTGATTGTGCTGATCCTCATTGATCTTTCGTCATGGGTTGTACTGGTGAGCTTCTTAACCCTTGTGTTGGAAATTTTCTTGCCAGGTTCTTGTCTGACTTTGGGTAAGCTGGTGACTTCTTGAATTGCTTCCTTTATAATCATGTAGGGCTAATCCAGCCAAATGAACTCATTGTGAACCTTTCTTAGAACATATCTGATCACCTCACCTTTGAATTCTGGTATGTATAGGATACAGGCTAACCCTAGATCCTCGATGATCTTATATTCCAACTTGATTGTTCCAAAGATTCCCATTATCACAGATTGATACATGCCCTTTATCTCTTCTGTAACTAGATCCTCCAAGGTGCATTGAATATATGCTCTTATATCTTCAACATACATCACGCCATTGGGAACCCTAGAGAATACGCCCGTAGAGTCTTCTTTCTTAGCTATCTGGGAAACTTCCTTGAAAATGGGTCTCAGCCTATCCTTAACTTCAACAATGGTGGGATTTGAAATGAAAGTAGGAGCAGATGATCCAGATGCCATTTCAAAGAAATACCTAAAAATGATTGCTGGTGTGAAGAGTTGATTGCTTCTCAAATGATTGCTGGAAATCCTTTTAGAATGCCTTTGCTCGCTCTTAATTGCTTGAGATTCACCTTTTCTTCACTCTGGATTGCTTGAATTCTAGGTGAGTTAAAATGAATTCACTTTCCCCTTTTATCAGTGAGTAAACCCCAATCCTTCACTTTCATAAATGCTTCACGATGTACCCTACCAGATGTCGGTTTCACAGTCTTATGTCGGGTAAACCTTCATCAATGATTAAGAAAAATCTCTAGATTTCTTCCAGATCTCTTTCAAATCTCCTTTGGGGAATATGCAATATTTTCAATAGATTTTCCAACCCCTAAGGCATATGCCTCAGTTACAAGTGGAATTTCCTATTGGTGCAAGAATGCTTTGTTCTATCGGTGGAGTTACCAGTGTAGATCCATCTCCACTTGGTTCTTAAAACTTTCTAACCCATCTCTTGGTGTGATCTTGTTGTATTTCATCTACCTTATGCTTTCCTTTCTCATTTACTTTATCATTTCTAACTGGTTGAGTCTTGCTTCTACAGTACTTAGCAATATGAGGTATTTTGTTGCATGCATAACATGTAACATTGTTCTTTTGAATTTCTTTAACATATCTGGTGTCATTCCTTGACCTACATTGATTAGACAAATGACCAAACTTTTCACATACATGACATTTGACATTCATTCTGTAATCTTCTGATTTATGACCATATTTCTTGCAATTTGTGCATTGATCAGGAACAAAATTGTACTTTTAATTTGCTCTATTTCTATATTGTTTAGCCATATGCCCAAATTTATTACAAACAAAGCATAGACCATTTAATTTATAAGCATTAGATTGCCTTACTGGTTCCCTCTAGTCTGATGAGTTCTGCATACCAGTTGTCTGATCTTCATTTGCAGTACCAGAGCTTTCACCTTGTACAAATCCAAATCCTCTAGAATCATCATTCTACCTTTGTCTTTTCAATAAGTCATCCAACTGTGCAACACTAATCTTGAATTTTTCTTTATACTCACTTGTAGTAGTCAGATCACCTCTCTAAGTAGTTATTTGTCTTTCAAGCTCTTGTTCATTATTCCGAGAGTGTACCAAATTAGTTCTCAACAAATTATTCTCATGAGTCAATTTGCCACATTCATCAAATTTTTTATTCAGAGATATAACAAGATTTTCTTCCTTCTTCTTTCTATCCTCAATATGTTTTGATAACCTCATAGTCACGTCTTACATTTCATTCTTCATGAGCATGCTTTCTTGACTCAGTTTCTGACATTGTTCCTTAAGTGCATTTTTCTCTTCATCATCGTGGTTTTGCAAAAGTTCCTTTCACTTAGCTTGAGTTGATGATAACCTTTCTTGTAGGAGAAGAATGAATTTATTAGCAGAATTCAATTCATCTTGCAATTTTAAATTCTTCATCCTTTCAACATCATAATCCTCAAGAGCCATCGCAAGTTGCTTCTCCATAGCCATGTTCAATGATTCTAGTTTTAGGATCTTCCTCAAGCTATTAAGCTTCTTCTAAGGAACTAGGCTTTGATACCAATTGTTGGGATTCAAGAACACTAAGAAGGGGGGGGGGGTGAATCAGTGTTCTATCGGTAAGATATGATTTTACCCTTTAATAACATACACATATAAACTAGTAAATGAAGAAACATATAACTTGAAGAAAATAAACCATCCACATAAATGAACACCATAACACACAAAATTTATACATGGAAAACCTCAAAGAGGAAAAACCATGGTGGGATTTGTGACCCACAATATCAGTTCACTAGCCATATGAAAGATATTACATAAAATGGGGGCCTACACATGCAGGAAGGCACACTGCTCATCACAAAAGAGTCTCACTGACTACAAGATTATGCTAAAATAAAACAACAATAATGAACTCACAAAATGCATCTACTATGCCAAAAAGAGTTCTGGTTATAGTTCTTCTCTATACCGATACATAAACCCTGAACACTTCTACTGGTATCTCCTCTCCTCCAAGAATGCTTTCCAAACTATCTACATATCATCGCATACAAATGATTTACATACATATACTTCGCATTACATAGTACCCTATATCCTTATTATAATCTATCACATCACTTTTTATTATGACCTTAGCAAACTGACCTATATACCCTTCACAAACAATATGCCTTATGTTGGCTTACAATGTATTACAAAAGATATACAATGTCAGCCTTAATAATTACAAAATGATTTTTCAAATAAAACTTCCTTTGGGTCCAAGACTGATGTCGGCTTCACTGAAGTGTTGGATGCTAGTGCCAGTGTAACCCTGGATACTCCAATGCCTCCTAATGTCGGTGTATGTCAGTGTATGCTTCCTTATGAATCTTGTTGCCAAGATACCATGTTGCCATGTTGCCATCAATGACAACATATGAATCCAATGAGGGTCAACTGCCAACAACTTTCAAATATCTAAATATCCTTTTAACAACAATGTCATGGTTTTCTCTTGGATTAGACTGAATTCTAGAAGCAATGTAGGCAATATTCATTATATCTAGTTTAGTCCGAGTTAAGTACAATAGTCCACCAATCATTGATTTGTATCTACTTGAGTTCACTTTAGGAGATTCATCTTTCTTTGATAGTTTGCAACCAGTTATCATAGGGGTTCTAACTGGTTTTGAGTTTTCAAGTCCAAATTTCTTTAGCAAATCTTTCACATATTTAGTTTGACAAATGAAAATACCTTTATCAGTCTGAGTGATCTATAGACCTAAGAAAAAATTCATCTCACAAATCATAGACATTTCAAATTCAAACTTCATGTCATCAACAAATGTCATGCATAAATTTTCTTCTCCTCCAAAAATGATATCATCAACAAAGACATCAATGATCAATATGTTATCATGCTTAATCTTATAATATAATTTTCTATCAACATTACCTTTTCTAAATCTGAGATTCAAAAGATGTTTATCCAATCTAGCATACCAGGCTCTAGGGGCTTGTTTCAATCCATATAAGGCTTTCCTCAATCTGCAAACCATGTCCTTGTCCTCTGATAGTGAAAACCCATTAGACTGTTCAATGTAGACTTCTTCTTCAAGATCTCTATTTAGGAATGCAAATTTGACATCCATTTGATATACCTTGTAGTTCTTGTGTGCAGCATAGGCAAGAAATAGTCTTACTACTTCAATCCTTTCAATCAGAGCATAAGTTTTATCATAATAAATTCCTTCTTGTTGTGAGTATCCTTTGCAAACCAATCTATCTTTATTTCTTACAACCTTTCCTTCTTCATTTAGTTTGTTTTTGAATACCCATTTAGTTCCAATAACATTTTTTATCTTTAGGCCTAGGAACTAATTCCCATGTGTTATTCTTTTCTATTTGGTTTAATCCCTCTTCCATTGCCATCATCCAATTCTAATCTTTACATGCTTCAATGACTGATTTCAGTTTAATTTGAGAAATTAAACATACCTCTTCAACAACTAACCTTCTTCTTATCATCAAACCTTTTCTTTTATCTCCAATGATCTGATCTTTAGAATGATTCAACTTTATATATTTGGTAGTCTTTGGATTATCTTGAGTTTTTTACTCTTTCTGCTCTTCAACAGTTACTATGGAATTTTCTGATGTTACCAGAGCAACTAGATCAATGCTCTGATCTGATTCTTGCATTACCAATTTTGATCTGACAATCTTATCTTTCAGTCCATAGTCATATGATTTGATCTAATTGTTACTTTTCTCATCCACTCTGACATTTATGCTTTCCACTATCTTTGCAATCTTATGTTAAAGCATCTATATGATTTGCTCTTAGTAGAATAACTCAATAATATTCCTTCATCACATATAGGATCAAATTTACCTATTCCATCATCTCTTCTGATATAGAATTTACTTCCAAAAATTCTAGAATACTTGACAGTAGGAGTATGACCGAACCACAATTAATAAGGAGTCATACTGGTATCATCTTTTATGTTTATTCCATTGAAAGTGTAGACATCAGTATTGATATCTTCTCTTTAATAAATACCAGGCAATTTGGCTTCCATCATCATTGTCCTTGCAGCATCTAAAATAGTTTTGCTCTTTCTTTCCACTACTCCATTCTGCTGTGGAGTTCTAGGTGTAGATAGTTATCTTCTGATTCCATATTTCTCACAAAAATTGTTGAATTCACTAGATGCAAATTCACCACCTTGATCTGATCTTAAGAATTTTATCTTCAATCCTGTTTTTGTCTGAACCATAGCTTGGAATATTTTAAATTTTTCAAGGGCTTCTGATTTTTCTTTCAAAAATGTAACCCACATTATTCTAGAGTAATCATCAATAAGCAACATAAAGTATCTATCTCCTTGAAAGCTTTTAGTCTTTGCTAGACCACATAGATTAGTATGAATAAGATCAAGAATTTCATTAGATCTATCATATATACTTTTGAAAGAAGTTCTAACTTGCTTACCCATTTGACATTCTTTACATACTGGATTATGAGGCTTGATGATCTTGGGAAAATCTTTGACAACCTTGGTTGAACTGATCTTTACTATGCAATCAAAATTCACATGACATGTCCTTTTATGCTATAGCCAAATTTCATCAATCTGAGCAATCAAGAAAGTCTTCTCATTGGAGTTCAAATGAAAGATATTTCCTTTGGTTTGAGTTCCAGATGCAATTTCCAATCCAGATCTATTGATAATCTTGCATTTTCGATCTTTGAATTGCAAATGAAATCCTCTATCCACCATCTATCCTACACTCAAGAGATTATGCTTCAAACCTTCAACATAATAAAAATTGTCAGTATTGGTCTTGCCATCCAAGGATATTGTTCCTTTTCCTTTGATCTTGCATGCCTCCTTGTCTCCAAATATGACTAGTCCACCATCAAATTCTTGCAGAGTTAGGAATTTCCTCTTATCACCAATCATGTGGTGTGAGCAACCACTGTCTATAATCCATTAATCTTTCTCTTCAATTTTAGTAGCTAGGGATTTCTCCTGAGTATGAGTTGTATCATAGATAGGTTCCATAGATTCATCCTTGATATAAATAAAGATCCAATATTTTCCATTGCCTGAGCTTCCATTACCAGATCCACTTACAGGTTCATCATCATCAAAATCATTAGTAATACCAAAATCATCATCACCAACATAGTAACATGATTTGTCCTTATTCTTTCTATATTTAGGTTTGATCTGATATTCTAGATTAGGTATAATTCCTGAAAAATCTTTCATGATTCCTTGCAGCTATTTCAGGACATCTAGAAGCAAAGTGACCAATCTTATTTTATGAAAAACATTTAAATGGAACTTTTCCTTCATACTTACTTTTGACCGGTCCTTTAGGGATTCTTCTGGCAATTAGGGCTTCTGATTCTTCAAGTTCTTTGTTCTCTCTTTCAATGTCTTCCATCTCTTTATCATATAACTCTTTTCTATCTATCTTCTACTTACCAGAGGTAGATGCTTTAAATGCAGTTTTTGTTTTAGCAACATTCTGATGTCCAGGCTCTTCATGTTCAAAAGAAGTCAATTTCCCAAGTAATGTATCTCTGGTAATAGGGATATTTGACATTGTTCAGAGTTCATTTATTGTAGTAGCTTTCATTTTGTAAGCCAAAGGTAAAAATCTTAGAATTTTTGAAATAATCTTATCCTCATTAACTGTTCCATTGCAACATTTGATTCCCATGACAATCTCATTCACTCTATCCATGAAACAACTTATCTTTTCATATTCTTCCATATTCAAATTTTCATATCTCACTTGGTAACCTTCAAGTTTTGCAATCTTTATTGCTTGGTAGCCTTCATATAGGGTTTCAAGCTTCAACTAGATCTGCGTTGCATTTTCCAGCTCTATGACATTCAACAATTTTTCATCTGATAGGGCACTTAACAATGCTTATTTTGCTCTGATATCATTATCAACATTCTTTTGTTCATCAATAGGTGCCCAAGTTCCAAAACTAGGATCATGAGATGTATAACCTTTTTCTGTTATCTCCCATATCTCAGCTCCAAGGCATCTCAGATGAATCTTCATTCGCTCCTTCCATAATTTGTAATTTGTACCATCAAATTTGGGACTCTCCTTCCGGTAGAAATTAGATGAACATGATTCCATCGGATATCCTCAAGCTATTAGGCTTCTGCAGAGAGGACCTTGCTTTGATACCAATTGTTAGAATGAACCGGAAGAAAACTGAGAGGGGGGGTGAATCGGTTTTCCACAAGTTAAACAATTATTGCAGAATATAAACCTTCTACCCGAGCAAAATGAGAACAACATAGTGAAAGATAGATAATGAGAGTACACAACACACAACACCAATATTTTGACATGAAAAACTTGGTGAAGGGAAAAAACACAGTGGGAAACCCTACCCACAATCAGATAATACTTCTGCAATAGTATGTGAAAATATTACAATGGGGATTGCACTTGCAATCAGGCCAACTTCCTAGAGGACACTCCTCAACACAAAAGGGAAGTCTCATTGAATTACATAATCATTGGACTACAATCTGGAGGAAATGAACTATGGAAATAACATCTTCTAATGCTTGGTTATAGTTCTGGTTAAGTATAGTTGTCTACCCTGCAACACCAAACTCTCCACAACACTTCGCTGAATGATATATCCCTATTCAAACATTTACCTCTCTCTGATAATTTAGACACAAATCCTATATCCAAATTACATAAACATATCTCCTATATACAATCACCAACCTCGATAACAAGGTTGGCTAAACCCTTAACCCTCAACTCATAATTTAAAAAATTACATCACACGATACAAAGATCAACCACCAGACCAATATTATGATTTAAATTACATAGAATGGACCTAATTCAAATTCCCAAACAATTACATCCATTGAAAATACCACCAAGATGAATTGCAACATGTTACACCAACCGAGAAAAACCCTTAGTGTCAATAACACAAGAATATCCTACTAGACCCAAATAGGATCATTCACGCTAGCCAATGCAAAACCAACAAACAATTGTGACATGATCAAGAATACCTATAGCATGTTGAGAACCATTTATAGAAGCCGTATCAAAATCACTTAACCATTTCATCAAATATCACCAACTAGGACCAAGAATATCAATCGATAGTCTAGAACATAAACAATGGCTTTCGGAGCAGCAAATCATGAACCAATTGAATATGACATACATATAATCATCATAAATATCCTTCCAAAACCGCAGCCAAAAATCCGAACATACCAGAGTAGAATCTCTGATAACCTCTGCCAAAACCATGTCCAATCAGAGTAGGTCAACAATCAACTAGAGCAGTGTTGACAACCAACTAGAGCAGTGTTGACATAAATGACAACACATAATCAATTCCTACATATTGCCAACAGTCTATGGTTAAACTAGCTGTAAAATGGCATGAAAAGTCAATAATCTGAAATCTATATAAAAATTATAGCTTGTTGATTGATATCAGCAAAATTAGCTACGACTTTGAATTTTTGGAAATTTTGAAAAAGGTCAATAATACTAGTTTTATAACCCCATTTTGGAGCTAGTTTGGTTATGTCCTGCTATGTGCAATTTTATCTCCCATGACATGGAGTGGTGTGGATGTCGCCTCCAACATGTATATATTGTCAGAGTGATGTGCATGCCATGTGCACCTTGTTGTAGCCCATGTGTGGGACCACTTGGAAGTGGGCATGGATATGCATGTATTCCTATGTTGAACTATGCATGTCATTGGTATTGTAGGATTGTTTTGGAGCCAAAATAGCTATGTCTGGGACATTGACTAAATTGGCTTGAAAATGACGTGGACATGCTGGAGGTGACATTCATACCACGTCATGTTGGTGGAGATAAAAGTACGCATAACATGCTCCCCATGGTCAATAGCCTAGAGACTTAAACCTAAAGAAAGAAGTCAATAACTTGCTAATATTGGAAGGTAAGACACAAGTTAGTGTTAATAACCTATACTATATTTACAAAAGGAAGAAAGGGAATGGTGGCGACACATAATATGAGCAACAATACATTGAACAGGAAGGTTAGTCACTTGTTTTGACATAGAAAGGAAAGGGCATATGCATGTAATATGAGCATGAAGGGATTGAATATGGAGGTTAGTTGGTTGTTTTGGAGGGAGAAGAAAGGCAAGGGAAAAGGAGCATAATATGAGAGAAGATTGGCAAGGGTGCAGTAGGGTTTGGCGGTAGCAATGTTGGGGAGGGTTTTGTTGTTGTGGTAGTAGGAAGGTTGGTTGAAACGATAACTCTGAACACAAATGTTTTTTTTTCAGTGGCCTTTTCATTTCAAAATTTTTCTAAAAATCAAAGCCATAGCTGCTTCTACTGATCATGATCAAGGATCTTTAATTTTAACTAACATTTGTGTTATTGACTATTTCGTGATTTTTTTTTTTTGGAGTCGGTTTGGTCGTGGCCTTTTTGGTCTGGTCGTTTTATAGACATACCCCAAGAAAGCATCATATATTACAATATTTTTTCTCATGTGTTATGGTTTATAAAATATGGTGCTAACATGAGAGATATTTTTATGGGGACGCAGCTAAACTGGCTCTAAAAAGGGGTTATAAAACTCATGTTATTGAGTTTTTCAAAAAAATTCAAAAAATCAAAGCAGTAGATAAATCTGCTGATCATGATCAATAATCTATAACTTTTGAAAACTTTCATGTTATTGACGTGGGGATTTGGAGGGATGTGGCTAAACTGGCTCAAAAAGGGGTTATTAAACTTGTGTTATTGACTTTTCCTATTATTGACATGACATTTTGGAGCCAGTTTAGCTGCGGCCCTTTCCGTATAACATGAATGAAAAGAAAGGAAAATGCTTATGTAAAGCATATAAAGGGATATTATATATTTTTATATATGTATGTGTGCGTGGATATCTATATATATGTATAAACATGTGTGTGTATATAAATAAGTGTATGTATGTATGTATGTATGTATGTATGTAGGTATGTATGTATGTATGTATGTATGTATCTGTATCATGTATATGTATAGAATACGACTGTTCATGCCTATTATCTCTGTGTAGCCAGGGTCCATTTATAGAAGGCAAAATGCCAATGACAGGTTGCACTATTTTTGTCTATTTGGTGAATGTTCCTATTGAGGAGTCTGTTAATTTTGGGATCTCATGAAGTTGAATGTGCATAGATTGTCAATGCACAAGCTTCAATGATTGTAGGGGAAAATATCTGCTTGCATTGCAAGTCGGAAAGAAAAATGCAAGATGGCCTGCATATAGACAGTTTCAGTTTTGTTATCTTTGTGTTTAATTTTTTTTTTGGTTGTATTCATTGTTTATAGAGTAAAAATGTTTGTCTTTTTAGAGAAAGCTTATTAGGACACATTAGAATTGAAATATGTTTTAAGTGATTACTTATACCAAATGCATTTGTATGCCTTCTATTATTAGTGTTTTCAAAATTGTTGGAAGTCTTGCCTTTATCCTTTAAAGCCTATCAATCTCAGTGATTTTGCCCTTATCTGCAAGTTTTTGTGTGTTCTAAGGGTTTAGGGTTTTGTAATTTTCAAAAGTTCTCAAAGAATGAACCTTTCATGTTGTTCTTCTAAACCTTTTATTTGAGCTTGTTTCTTTTTCCACTTAAGTGGAAGGGTCATCGCATCGTTAAGAGGGAGCCCTTTTTAGGTCTAGGCTTGGGAGGGTTTTGAATAATATTTTAATTTTTCACAGATTCCCTAATATCCTAAGTTTTCTCCGCTTTATTATCTGTCGGGTTTCCTGAAGATCGAGTAGGTTCTTGTTGATCTAACGGTGGTTGTTGAGCTGCTATGCGAAGTTGCATGATGATTATTCATCGCGAATCAATGACAAACCACTAACATTCTAAGACAGTGGCCAACAGGTTGCAGTTGGTTGTTAAGGAGCATGGTGTATGGTTGGCAGCTAAGTGCTTACAACTCCTAAGGGTTGAGAAAGTTGTAACCGATCTCACGGTTGTCGCTAAACCACAATATAAAGTTGCTCGACTGT
Organism: Cryptomeria japonica; assembly: GCF_030272615.1. NCBI lineage: Eukaryota > Viridiplantae > Streptophyta > Pinopsida > Cupressales > Cupressaceae > Cryptomeria > Cryptomeria japonica. The sequence continues at coordinate 465,164,748 of NC_081409.1, forward strand.
TATTCTTTGTGGATCATCAACCAAGTGGTGGGGCCCATGAGAAGAGAGTGTATTAGGTGTGTTAACAAGCTGGCAAGTTCAGAGAAAATCAAGGGTGGTCGCCATGCTGCAAAGGGGATTTTGCACAATGGTTATTCTTTGTGACTCAGCGACAAGCCACTAGCGGTAATAGTTAAGGCCAATGGTTATGACAAGCGGTTATGGTGAATAATAAAATTTTGGCGGTTAAGTCTTCAAAGTTTCCTAAAGATCAAGCAAGTTCCTATTGATCTAACGGTTGTCGCTAAGCTACAATGGAAAGATGCTTGAATGTTATTCATCATGGATCAGCAACTAGATGGTGGGACCCAATCTAAGAGGGTGGCCCAGATAAGTTAATGAGCATGCAAGTTAGGGAAGATCGACAATTATCATTGAGCCACTATGCGAAGTTGCATGACCATTATTCTTTGCGGATCAGTGACAAAGGGAAAATGAATAACTAAACAGTGGGCCCACTTAGAACGCATGTGGTTAATGAGTGTGCTAGTTTTATGTAATTTTATGGTGGTTGTTGAACCGCTATGAGAAGAAGATAGAGTTTTAGTTATCATGGATTAGTGACTAAAGGAAAATTACTTAGAGGAAGTTCCTTCTGGTCCGTTGGAGAAATTTTTTTGCAATTTAAGAGGATTAATTGCTGAAGCGTGTTGCTTTATTGATCTTAATCAATGCTCAGTTATTGATATAATCCCTCTATAGGCCATTGCTTTGAATTGCAGAAAGCATTCAAAGATATTTGCAGAAGAACAAGTGCACAGGTTGTATTTTCTCAAGCAGCAAGTAAGTTTTCTCACAATTGTGCTTTACAATTCCTGTCTACTTGGTGTTATTGGGTGCTTGAATTTTCAAAGAGTTTGTTTAAATATTAATTGAACTAAGGGTAGTTCTAAAGATGGCACCATGAAGGGAATTTAGAGGGAAGGTAGGTTACCAGGAAAGAGATATTTGTGATGATTTCTTAGAACAACTACCCCAATCTACCAATAGTGCAACCAAAATGAAGGAACTTGTACCTAAATCTCCCTGCCTGAAGATTGGTGATGGTTTGTATGATAAGGGATATTGGCTGAGAGATGCCCAGATAGGAATGGTAGGTTTAGGACTATTCAAAGTAGGATTTGGTCAACAAAACTCACCTACTCCAATTAACAGTATATGGGAATTAGATGTTGGAAAGCTTGTAGTGCTTGGAGTATTCATGGATGTCAATCTGTTAACCCAAATTGCAGAAAATTATGACCCCATTACTAAGACTGTGAGAAATATAAATGAAGGAGTTTTAATTGAAATCAAGGATGATGAATTCAAAAGATCTTTCTAACTTAGTGGGGTCTCAAACTACTTGGAGCCTATTGATTTTGACATGCTTAAAGAAGTTTATGATGCACAGAAGGATCACCTTAGGAGTGGACCATTGAAAGAATTATTTGCAAAAATAGGAGGATTGACATTAGTAGGCCCAAGTACAATGGAGCCTTTCCCTCTGAATTTATTTACTTTGAGGGCTAAGGGAATATACTAGTCTTTATGTCAAATTATTGGGGAAGATGCAGAAAGCACCATGCCAACCAACTACATGCTTATGATGGCTCAAATTTTAAATCCATCTCTAGCGATGACTTATGATTTTGAACTCTACCTTACTGATGCCATTCATGAAGGCCTAATTGGAATAAAAAATGCTAAGTAGATAGACCTTTTGGATGGTATTCCCTGCTTATGCACATGTTCTTATTTAAAGGTGTTGAATACTTAGCAAATGAGATGTACTTGTTAAAGGAAAAAGATGGAGAAGAAATGCGTATTTAGTTATGGAGTACAGTTTTGTCTTGGGACAAGGAGGATGCAAGTTATTTGAAATTTGATAGATACTTTGCATCCAAGCTCAGAATCCTCTTATGCCAAGAAAACCCTAGGATTCCTAAGGCCCTCTTAGAATTCATTAGACCCAAAGAGTTTGCTGAAGGTATTAAAATTGTGCACAACTGGGGTGACATAATCTTGTACCCAGTCTCTACTATTTTTAGAATATATGGTTTTAGAGGAACTCCATATTTGCTCCCCTACCAAGTCCCTTTGAAGATAGGCATTGCTGAAATCTTGAGGCAAATTGGGGGCCTACAAGAATCAGAGTTAACAAACAAAGGAAGGGGGAACATTTTCCCAACAATCACTGTGGCACATCAGTTTGTGATCACCAAGGGTGGCTGGGTACATTTTGAGAATTTTCTTCAGCCATACAGGTTACCCACTGCAGTTGCTAGGTTTTCTGATCTAGAGGACTTCTTCAATGGTATATTTAAGAAGAAAGTCATGTGTGGGGGTAGAGCTCATCAGTTTCAGTTCCTTGAAGAGCTAATAAGGAATGGATTTAATCTGGATGAACAAGAAGTAAGGAAGGAGAAATGGATAGCATTCAAGAAAACTTTAGATTTTACTCAACATTTTGATAGAAACTATGATCCCTTGGTTAGTTTTAATCCTTTTGAAGAGAAGATTAAGTTTTTGGTGGTCTACTTTGAGGATCTAATGTTGACTTTAAAAGAGGAAAGGAGGTTGTAATAGGAGTTGATCCTGATAAAGCTAGACTTGTTTTAGCTAAGCTTGCTTATGCTAAGATGGTTCCCCTGGGTGAATATGTGATGTACAAAAGATCAGGGTATAACATAGTAATTCCCAAAAGGGATGAGCCCTCCACTTCAAAAGCAAAAAAGCCAATAGAATATGTCATTGAATTACAAGCTTCCCCAAAAAGGCAAAGGTTAGGGAAAGAAGTACAATCAAATGAGATCTTGTATTCTCCTTCCCAATCCCCAATACACATAGGAGATGATAATGCAGTAGCTGAACAATTGTTGCAATTAGGGAGTCTTGGAGAAATTGCATGCACCTATGGAGAGTTGCAAGAGGGAATGCCAGAAGAGCCAGCAAGTGCCAAAATGGACTTGACTATTGAAGAGTTTGTAGGCAAAGAACTGGACCCTGTCATTAAGTAGGCTAGTGAGGAATTTTTGGCAGACAACAATTTTGTTAAAACAGGAGCATTTTTGCAATTTGTTTGGAGGAAACATATAGGGTGATTCAAGGACAGGTGTGAGAAAGGGAAGATTGAACATCCCCACAAAGATGCATCTATTATCAAGGCTAAAGTAAAGTGGGAGATGTTAGCAGAATTTGAGGCAATTACCCCTGAGTAGGGGAGGAAAATGATTGAAGAAGCTGGAGTTTTGATTCTCCCTGAGTGGGATGTAGTTGATGCATTGATTCTTGATGTAGTTAGAAAAGAGACTAAGCCTCTAGTAGGGGTAACTTACAGCAATGACCATGCGGCCCTAGTTATGTGGTCATTAAGAAGAGAAGAAAGCAAAAAGAGGAAAGAGTCCTCAAAATCCAGTTATTCAAGAGATGATTGTTAAGAGAGTGAAGGACATAGGGGTGGTAGAGGCTGCTAGTACAACTTTAGAATCTACAAATTTTAGTATGGTTGTGGTTGAGAAAGAAGCCAAGGAGAAATCTAATCTTCAAGTGAAGTTAGAAGTAGTCCTAAAAGCCTACAAGGAAGCTAAACTTGAGATAGCTCTTAAGGACAACATGATTGCCAAGCTTAAGATCCAGATGGTAGGACAACAATGAAAAGGTGAATCTTCTAGATTGATGATTGCCTCTTCTCTGGCCAGACCTCCTCCTACTAGCCCAATTATTGAATTCCATCCTTATCCCGAGACTCTTGGTTTTCAATCTGTTGAAATTATCCAAGATGAGATGGAAAGATTGAAGCAATCTCAAGTGATTTTTGAAATAAATATAAAGAGAAGATCAAGGGCACAATTTTGAAATTTGTTGATACAGTCGGTGCTTTAATTGTGTATATCTATATGAACAAAATCATGAACCTTTTGAATTCTTTGAAAGAGGATAAGGCTATATTGGAGCCGATTTTGGATAAATGGATGGCTAAGGAGGCTGATTTAGACCTTATATACTTGTCCCAAGAGGAGGCAAATGCCGATGCCATTATTAAGGCCACTTATGAGCTAGTAAAAGATATGTCCAGGTTAGTAGAGGGCAGGGCTCATATAGAAGAAAGGCAAACCTCTATAGAAAAGAATATGCAAATCAGAAGTTTGAATTGTTCCTTGGAGGTTTTGTTAATAATGATAGATTGAAAGATGAAGAGGAATGGCTTGGTGAGTTAGGCCATAAGTTGTCACAAAGAATAAATGGCATCATAAATGTAGATGATACTTCCTTTTTTATTCAAACCATTGAGGAGATTGAAAAAATAAAATCACACTTTGGATTTTTGGAAAAGGATGTCAAACGGCTAAAGGAGAAGTGGAAAGGTTTGAATAAACTAAAAAAGAAAATTGTTAGTTTCTTGTAGCCTAGTGATGACATATTCAAAGAATGGGAAAATAAATATGTGATGAAAGAAATAGAGGCTCGGGAAGAATCAACCAATGCTGCAACATGTGACAACCCTCAGGAAACTGGAAGCGGTTAGCTCTTGTAACAAATTATTTTGGGGTAATCAGATTTTTGAAGAATTGAGGACACCTGGTGCTGGACTTGTGAATATTGAGACTTCATTTGGCCTTTCTCTAGCTGGTTAAGTAATTGGTTTTGCTCCTATTTTCTTTAGTAAACAATGTAACCCTTTTGAGGGGGAAATTACGGTTAGAACAAAAAATATTTTCTAGGGAAGTCCAAGGCTTGTCACATCCATAGCATTAAAAATGGATACCATGACTACTTAGAAAATCATCACAAGAATTTTGTAAGAAAGCTCTAACAAAATGTATTTAGATTTTTCTGGCCTTTTGGAAAATCATTCTGAGTTATGTAGAATTTCGATGGAGAATATTAATATAGAGACTGAAACATTTTGAGTCTTGATTCCTATTGTCTTCATGTCTGCGTGATTGGTTACCATTTTGATTAGATGATCTAGGATTATTTAATTGAATGATTTGCAAAGCAATTTATGAAAATGTCTTTAGGTTGTTCCCTCAAGGAGGGAAATTAAATATACTTAAATCCTTTTCATTGGTAGTTAGTGATTCTGCTTGAATTTGATGGCTGGGTCTAGCATATGGTGAGAGTTTATATATGTCAGGCATATATATAGTTAGCAAAGTAAATGTAATGACATGTATGTAGGTTTCTTCTATCAATTTTGTCCAACTCTGAATGACTCTGAGGCCTAAATAAGGCACTAGTATAGCTTGTTGAAGTTCATGACCTTCTTGATGATCAATAAAAAATGAATACGAGTCTTTCTTTTATGTTTAGTTAGGTTTAAGAGTGATAAGGTTTGCAGAAGTTGGTACTAGTCTTCTGTAAGTCTTCAATTGCAGTTATGAAAGAGTGATTACAAAAGGTATACCCGCCTAAGCTAAGTGGAAGCTTGAAGTGTAGAAGGTTTCTCTGTAAACCTTGTCAATTGTTGTCTTTTGTTTCTATTTCTTGTTGTTCTCTCCATAAGTGACAGAGGTTTGAAATTCTTGTAGAGGAACAAAGTAATCAGAAATTGAGAACAACAAAAATGGTAACTCTACTGGGGAGAGTCATAGTATAAGCCTATGCTACAAATTAGTGTTTGTATCACCTAGAATTTACCCGTATTTGTGTTTACCTATGTCCTCGTAATAGGTTGGCATATCCTTGTGTTTTCCTTTTCAATTTTCTCTCTGAAAAATAGTGTTTGCATCCTGTTGTCTCCTGTGAGTGATCTGTCGAGTTAATATTTTCTAATTTCCCAATTGGGTGGCGGCTCTGATAAAGAATAAAACAACCAGTGCTCTTAACAAACTACAAATCATTTAAGGAAACACATACAATGCAGAGAGGAAGGAACACAAGGTCTTACATGAGGAAGAATCCTTAAGAGAAGTTGCAAGAAGGATTGCCTGAACCAACTCAGAAAGGCCAAAGAAGAATAGCTACACATGAGCCAGTTAATGTTGCATGGATACAAAAAGGTAGCCATATGGGTAAGTCCTCTGAAAGACCCATAGGTGTAAATTCTAATACTTCTTCTCATGAATCTAAGCAAGATATTTTGGGTTTTCATATGGGCTTATTTGGCAATAGTGAGGATGTCCAAAATTTTCATCAAGGATTGCTTGATATTGACATTTCAAAGAGATAGAAGTAGTTCCAATATTAGGATGGATTATGTACCACGAACTATAGATGGAAATATTAGTTTGATTGATATTGATCAAGTCCACATATCAGACTCAGAAGAACTTTTCCTGAATCCAAATGAAGTCTCCCAGGAAATTGAGGTTCTTAATAAAAGAGTCCATCAGCTAATCTCCTTAAGAACACAAAAAGAAATGAACAAAGAAAATGAGATTAAGGCCAAACTCATTAAGAGAGAAAGGTTATTGAGGCAGATTGTAGACCTCATGCTATTCACCCAAGAAGAACCTAAGAGCAAAGAAGAGGGTCCTGTCATCCGAGAAAATGTGACTGCTAAAGTTAGCCTTGCACCCAAAGTTTTTATGTAATCTAGTAGGGAGGTTCAGAGTGACCCACAACCTACTAAAAGCATTACTAACAAAGGGAAACATAAGGTTATGGAGACTAGGTCTGGGTCCAAAACTGTGGAGGTAATATCAGGAAATGAGACATTACATCCTAGATTATTTTCACATGAAGTAGAAATAGAGAGAATGAGGATAGAGAAAGAGGATTTGTAGAGGGAGTTGGAAAGGGATGAACTAGAGGCAACTAATGCTGAAGTTAGAAGAAAAATTGACTACCTAAAAGCTCCTCCCATAATCTTCCCTTCAATAGATCAAAATGAACTTATACCTCAGTATGCTTCACATCCAATGGTAGGAACTCAATCATCCATGTCTATCAATACAGTTACACCTCTTAGCCAACATCCTTTTGTTAATCAAAATACCTCTGATTTTTCTTTTAGTATGGCCCCAACAAACAAAATCCCTCCTGTGCAACTTGTTAACCAATATAACCAAGTCCCTTGAGTTGGTGGTCCTAATTTAAGAATGAACATTGGTAATAATTCTGCTGGTAACCAGTTCCAAAGAAGACCCATCAATATGGAATTGTACAGACAACTTTTCTTTGATGGAATCCCTGGTTATCCAAACCATGTCCCTATTGAAATGAGAGACAAACTCCAGAAGTTTGTTGGAAACAATGCTATAAGTGTAGAGGAACACTTGAAGTCTTTTGGTGACAAGATTAATGAATATGAGATTGCCAATGAGGATGTGATTATGAAATTGTTTGTGCAGTCCTTAGTGGATGATGCTAGGGATTGGTACCGAGGGCTACTTGTAAATAGCATTAGTTCTTGGGAGGAGTTCAAAAATTGATTTCAAGAGCAATATGGAGACAAGACAAATGTGAGCTTCATTCTTAATGAATTTAACAACATCAAGAAATCTGATAATGAAGTCGTCAGAGATTTTAATGCAAGGTTTCAAAAGGCAATGCATAGACTTTTTTGAGTAATGAGGTTAGATGAGAAAGTATGTCTAACCACTTATTATAATGCCTTTGACCCAAAAATGGCTTATATCCTCAGAGACAAAAACCCATATGATTTAAGAGATGCTTTTAGAATCGCCATAAATGTGGAAAGTAACAAAAAAGCATCAGGAAAGGTGGGAAGGAGAACTCATGGTAGACTGTGGCAAGAGTCAAAGTCATAGCCAAATAAGGTTTCTAAGGAAGAGGATAAAATTGAGAAACTAATGACTGACATGAAAGACCTTACTGCCAAGGTGAGTAAAAATGACAAACCTCATTACAATTGGCAAGATAGGCCTGCTAGGTTACATGACATGCCATATAACACCACTTGGAAAGATGGTAAACCTTTGCAAGGTAAGAAAAGAAACACACATAATCATGATACCCCTAATCCCTTAAAGAGTGGAAATGTGCATAACATGGAAAACACCCCTTGGTGTATAGCATGTGATGGACCACACTCACCTTACCAATGTGTTGTGGCTCAAGCATTAAATGAATCTATGAGGGGTGAGAGTGAACTGACATATTAGAGTGAGGATAGGCCTGCAGTTAATATGTTTGAAACTATTGTTGAAAGTGATTACGAGTCTTCACTAGGTGAAGCAAGTGGGTATGATGCACTAAGCCATAGTGAAAGCTATCATGGGTAGTTAACAATTGGCTAGCATCCCACCTTGAATGTAGTAATAATTGAGGATGAAGAAGTTTGTCTTAGGAGGCCTAGTGAGGAAGAAATCAAGAATCTCACCAAAGATGCTATAGCTAAGGCCAAACATAACCACAATTTGAGAAGTAACAAAAAGGATGGAGATCAAGGTGAGGCTGGTTCTATGTTTATGAAAAAAGTGTCTCAAGAAAAAGATGGAAAATAGTAACACTTTACCCTAAAATGGCCAAGCAAAAGGGGACCAATCCAAAGATTTGGGAAAGAATGTAAAGAATAGTACGACTGACAATTCACTTCGGACTGTTGCAGATAAAAGGGCAAGTCGGCTGAAAATAGAAAATATTAAAGACCATGCTGAGTCAAGTGTTAGTTCTACATTTGATATGACTCAGGCTTTGACCCAAATGAAAGTTACGGTGCCACTGGTGGAACTCCTAAAAATAAAGGAGCACAAAGAAGCTTCTTTTTCTTTGCTTTCTAATATATCAGACAACACTTCATCTTTACTTAAAGGTACTAAGGAGGGTAAGAGGGATCAAGAGAAACAAATTCCAGAAATTTATGTGGCAACTACAATTACTCCAGAACCTTCCCAGGTTGATCCTTTTTATGTAACTTTATTAGTAAATAATAGGTTAATAAAAAATTGCATGATTGATTCAGGAACTGCTGCAAATGTGATGTCATATGGTGTCATGAAGTAATTGGGACTGTCAGTAAGTACTTTGTATGGGAAATTCTATGCTATGGATAATAGGGAAGTACCTATTGTGGGTACCATGAAGGATGTAGAGGTTAAAATAGCAACATTCATAGAAGCCACTTATAAGATGGATGTTATAGTAACTGACTCTAAACCTCATTATGGTATGTTGTTATCCAGACAATGGGCTACAATAGTTGGGGGAAACGTTCAATTAGATCTTTCATATGCAACCTTTCCAGTGAATGGAAGTCAGGTTAAGCTATATAGGGAACCGAACGCCCTAAGGGTCATTGAGAAAGTAGATCCTAATATGCTTAATTGCATGATTGATGTAGACCTTGATATTTTCAGAATGGAGCCCATTTAGCCTCAATTAAAAAACACTGACCCCATTGTTAATGAATTGAAATCTCAATAGGAAGGCTTGTGGTGCATGTACTTTGATGGAGATTGCTCTAAAGAAAGGTCTAGAGAAGGAGTATTGTTTGTTTCCCCATCAAGTATTACTTTCAAATACTCTTTTCTATTGGCTTTTCAATGTACAAATAACATAGCTAAATATGAGGCCTTGTTACTAGGGCTACAAATTGCTAAGAAACATGGAATTCAGTTATTGAGAGTCTTTGGGGATTCAGAATTAGTAGTGTCCTAGATCAGGTCCAGATACGCATCCAAAAATGATCGGTTGAAAATGTAAAAACATGTTGTCTGGGATGTAGTTGAAAATCTTAATGCATTTTCTATTGATTGGATTGAAAGATCAAAGAACATCATGGCAGATTTTTTGGCCAATGTTGCATTTAAAAATGAGGATGTGACATTAATTGGTGTATCAACAGTTGAAGTAAAAGATAGACATGTTATCCCAGATAATGTGTATAATTGGTAGGTGTTTGAAGATGATGATGATATACTTAGGTTTGTACAATGCATTGATGAATATGAAGGACATAAAATTGATTGTAATGCATTGGTGGAGGTAGTAGATAGCAGAGAAACAATTTTTGGAAATGACATGGTTCAGTTAGAAACTAATGAGATACCTAGAGGATTGGTAGAATTAGAGGGTATCTTTAGTTATAGTGATGGTCATTTTCACCAAAAGTTATCCACTAAATTGGAAGAATTGGAAGAGGTAAATTTAGGGACAGAGTCATCCCCTAAGTTTTTGTATATTGGGAAGAATTTGTCTCCCCATATCAAGACTAACTTTATTAATTTGTTAAGAAAGTATAAACATGTTTTTGCTTGGTCCTATGAGGATTTGAAGGCGTATAGACAAGACTTATTTCAGCATGAAGTACCTCTGCATCCTAATGCTAAGCCTTTTAGACAAAAGAAAAGACCTATTAACCCCCTCTTAGAAACCAAAATGCAGCAAGAATTGACTAAGTTGAGAGAAGGGGGGATTATAAAGCCTATAAGGCATTCTTCATGGGTATCCAATTTAGTCCCTCTCAAAAAGAAGAATGGGGACGTAAGGCTTTGTGTTGATTTCAAGAACTTGAATGTTGCATATCTTAAGGACAATTACTCATCCCCAAACATGGAGGCTATGTTACAAAGGGTAACCAGTTGTGATTTACTGTCAATGATGGATGGATTCTCTGGTTATAATCAGGTATTAGTGAAAGAGTCTGAGCAATTTAAGACAACTTTTACTACCCCTTGGGGAACTTATGTGTGTGTGAGAATTCCATTTGGTTTGAAGAATGCTGGTGCAACATTTTAGAGGGCCATGGATGTAGCTTTCAAGGAATTTATCAACATCATAATGGTTGTTTATCAGGATGATCTAACATGTTTCTCCAAGAAGGCGGATGATCACTGTGGTCATTTGGAAAAGGTGTTTTGCAAGGCTCTAGAATTTGGCGTATCTTTGAATCCAAAAAAGTGTCACTTTGCTGTGATTGAAGGAAAATTGTTAGGGCATATTGTTTCCAAAGAAGGGGTTAGAATAGACCCAGAAAGAATTGAAGCTATTAATAATGTGCCTCAGCTAAAAAATGTTAAAGGGATTCAGTATTTTTTAGGTAAGGTATATTTTGTTAGGAGGTTTATAACTAACATTGCTGAGGTTGTTAAGCATATTTTCAAGTTACTTAAAAAAGATGCAAAGTTCTCTTGGGATGAGGAAGTTGTTCAGGTTTTTGACAAAATTAAGAAGGCTATTCAGGAAGCACCAGTGTTGAAATCCCCTAATTATAGAGAGCCCTTCTCATTATTCTCTTTTGCTTCCTATCACACAGTAGCAACAATTTTACTCCAGCAAGATGATGAGGGGTATGGACATCCAATTGCCTTTTATAGCAAATCTTTACAGGCTATTGAGTTGAAATATGAAATTATGGGGAAGCAGGCATATGCTTTAGTCAAGGTTGTCAAAGCTTGTAAATGCAAGAATAATTGCTTATGTTCCACATGCAGCTGTCAAGGATATTCTATCTCAGTTTGAGGTCACTGGTAAAAGGTTTAGGTGGATAAATAGAATACAAGAGTTTGACTTGGAGACCAAGATCACCAAATTGGTAAGAGGATTAGGCCTTGCTAAATTAATGGCCGAATCAAATCTTGATACTGTTGACACCAATAATGTTGAAATTGATAAGGTCATGGTCACTAGTATTGAAATGCATCCATGATATTCAGAAATAGTGCATTTTTTAAAGGATGCAATTTGTCCAAAGGAAATGACTCAAAATTAGAAGAGGACACTAAAATTGAAATCCTAGAAATATATCCTTAGTCAAGGAGACTTAGACTGGCAAAACAAAGATGGAGCATTATTGATGTGCCTAGATGATTCCCAGGATAAAAGAATGCTGACAGAGATGCATAGTGGAGTGTGTGGGGGTCACTATTCAGCCAAGACAACTGCTGGTAAGATATTCAGAGCAGGGTATTATTGGGCTACTTTGTTCAAGGATGCCAATAAATATGTTTAGAGATGTGATCCTTGCCAGAAGTTTTCCTCTAAATTGAAATATGAAGGAGCTTTACTGCTTAACCCTGTCATAGTTGAAGCCCCTTTTGTCCAATGGGGCATTGATTTTATTGGAGAGATAGCAGAAAAATCAGGCAGAGGTCACATATGGATCATGGTGGCCACAAATTACTTCACAAAGTGGATTGAGGTCATACCTACTAAAAGGGCAACTAGTAATATTGTTATTGAGTTCTTAATGGATAATGTAATAACCAGGTTTGGAGTGCCTATGAAATTAATAATGTATAATGCCATGTGTTTTAGGTAAGAGGAATTCACATAATTTTGTTCAAGTTATGGAATCACTATGTCATATTCCTCACCGTATCACCCACAAGGCAATGGCTAGACAAAATCTAGTAATAAGAGTCTCTTGAACATCATTAAAAGGATTCTTGAACAAAACAAAAGATCTTGGGGTCAAAAGCTTAAGTTGGCTTTGTGGGCAGATAGGATTACAGTGAAGAAGGCTATTGGTGTATCTCCATTTTAATTGGTCTGTAGGACACAGACTAGGGTACCTGTAAACAATTTCCTCCTTGTGTATAAGTTTTTGCAAGCTGAAGAGTTGGAATTATTAGAACCTATGGAGGATAGAATGGTTCAGATGCTAGAGTTGGAAGAAATGAGAGCTATGGCTCATAAGAGGAATTTAAAAATCCAACTGCAATCAAAGTATCTGTTTGATAAAAGAATTACAATAGGAAGTTCCAGATTGATGATATGGTCCTTCTATGGAATGCTAAAGGACAGAATAAGGGTAAGCACAAAAAATTTGAATCACTGTGGATAGGCCCTTTTATTGTTGTGGATGTTAATGGAAAGGATTCATATTTCTCGAAGAGAATGAATGGTGAAGTATAGGAATTTCTAGTGCATGGACAATTCCTGAAGTATTACTTTTCTTGACTTGTCCATGCACAATAGTTATAGGTGTTGTATATATTAGGTTTGCTTTCTGTTCTTTTGGGTTTTTGTTTTGGTCTACTTTCCAGAGTTTTTGAATTCTTGTGTTGATCTTGCAATCAACCATCCCCAGTCAAAGCCACTGTTATCAGTGTTTTCAAAATTCTTGGAAGTCTTGCCTTATCCTTTAAAGCCTGTTAATCTCAGTGATTTTGCCCTTATCTACAAGTTTTTGTGTGTTCTAAGGGTTTAGGGTTTTATAAGTTTCAAAAGTTATCAAAGAATGAACCTTTCATGTTGTTCTTCTAAACCCTTTATTTGAGCTTGTTGCTTTTTCCACTTAAGTGGAAGGGTCGTCACATCGTTAAGAGGGGGCCCTTTTTAGGTCTAGGCTTGGGCGGGTTCTGAGTAATATTTTAATTTTTCGTAGATTCCCTAATGTCCTAAGTTTTCTCCCCTTTATTATCTATCGGGTTTCCTGAAGATCGAGCAGGTTCCTACTGATCTAACGGTGGTCACTGAGCCACTATGTGAAGTTCCATGATGATTATTCATCTTGAATCAGTGACAAACCACTAACGTTCTAAGACGGTGGCCAATAGGTTCTAATTGGCAGTTAAGGCACACGGTGTACACTTGGCAGCTAAGTGCTTATGACTCCTAAGGGTTGAGAAAGTTGAAACCGATCTCACGGGTATCGCTAAACCACAATATAAAGTTGCTCGACTGTTATTCTTTGTGGATCAGTGATCAAGTGGTGGGGCCTGTGAGAAGAGAGCGGCTTAGGTGTGTTAATAGGTTGGCAAGTTCAGAGAAAATAAAGGGTGGTCTCCATGCCGCAAAGGAGAGTTGCACAATGATTATTCTTTGTGACTCAAGGACAAGCCACTAGCGGCAGCGGTTAAGGCCAATGGTTATGGCAAGTGGTTATGGTGAACAATAAAATGTTGGCAGTTAAGTCTTCAAAGTTTCCTAAAGATCGAGCAAGTTCCTATTGATCTAACGCTTGTCGCTAAATTGCAATGGAAAGATGCCTGAATGTTATTCTTCACACATCAACAATTAGATGGTGGGACCCATTCTAATTGGGTGGCCCAGGTAAGTTAAAGGGCATGCAAGTTAGGGAAGATCAACGATTGTCACTAAGCCGCTATGCGAAGTTGCATGACCGTTATTCTTCGCGGGTCATCGACAAAGGGAAAATGAATAACTAAACAATGGGCCCACTTAGAAGGCATGTGGTTAATGAGTGTGCTATTTTTATGTAATCTGATGGTGGTCGCTGAACTGCTATGAGAAGTAGCTCAAGTTTTAGTCACACGGATCAATGACTAAAGGAAAAGTACTTAGAGGAAGTTCCTTCTGGTCCGTTGGAGCGAAATCTTTGAAATTTAAGAGGATTAATTGCCGAAGCATGTGGCTTTACTGATCTTAATCAATGCTCAGTTATTGCTATAATCCCTCTATAGGCCATTGTTTTTCTTTCTACAAACTAGAAATCTTTGAAATTTAAGAGGATTAATTGCCAAAGCATGTGGCTTTACTGATCTTAATCAATGCTCAGTTATTGCTATAATCCCTCTATAGGCCATTGTTTTGAATTGTAGAAAGCATTCAAAGAGATTTGTGGAAGAACAAGTGCGCAGGTTGTATTTTCTCAAGCATCAAGTAAGTTTTCTCACAATTGTGCTTTACAATTCTTTTCTACTTGGTGTTATTGGGTGCTTGAAATTCTGAAGAGTTTGTTTAAATATTAATTGAAGTAAGGGTAGTTATGAAGATGGCACCACAAAGGGAATTTAGAGGGAAGGTAGATTACCAAGAAAGAGCTATTTGTGATGATTTCTTAGAATAGCTACCCTAATCTACCAATAGGGCAACCAAAATGAAGGAATTTGTACCTAAATCTCCTTGCTTGAGGATTGGTGATGGTTTGTATGATAAGGGATATTGGTTGAGAGATGCCTAGATAGGAATGGAAGGTTTAGGACTATTCAGAGTAGGATTTGGTTAGTGAAACTCACTTACTCTAATTAACAGTATATAGGAATTAGATGTTGGAAAGCTTGTAGTGCCTGGAGTATACATGGATGTCGATCTGTTAACCCAAATTGCAAAAAATTATGACCCCATTACTAAGACTGTGAGAAATATAAATGGAGGAGTTTTAATTGAAATCAAGGATGATGAATTCAGAAGAGATTTCTGACTTAGTGAGGTCTCAAACTACTTGGAGCCTATTGATTTTGACATTCTTAAAGAAGTCTATGATGCATAGAAGGATCGCCTTAGAAGTGGGCCATTCAAAGAATTCTTTGCAAAAATAGGAGGATTGACATTAGTAGGCCCAAGTACAATAGAGCCTTTCCCTTTGAATTTCTTTACTTTGAGGGCTAAGGGAATATATTGGTCTTTATGTCAAATTCTTGGGGAAGATGTAGAAAGCACCATGCCAACCCACTACATGCTTATGATGGCACAGACTTTGAATCCATCTCTGGTGGTGACTTGTGATTTTGCACCCTACCTTACTGATGCCATTCATGAAGGCCTAATTGGAATAAAAAATGCTAAAGTAGATAGACCTTTTGGATGGTATTCCCTTCTTATGCACATGTTCTTATTTAAAGGTGTTGAATACTTTGCAAATGAGATGGACTTGTTAAAGGAAAAAGATGGAGAAGAAATGCCTGTTCAGTTATGGAGTACAGTTTTGTCCTGGGACAGGGATGATGCAAGTTATTTGAAATTTGATAGATACTTTGCATCCAAGCTCAGAATCCTTTTATGCCAAGAAAACCCTAGGATTCCTAAGGCCCTCTTAGAATTCATTAGACCCAAGAGTTTGATGAAGGTATTAAAATTGTGCACAACTGGGGTGACATAATCTTGTACCCAGTCTCTACTATTTTTAGAGTATATGGTTTTAGAGGAACTCCATATTTGCTCCCCTACCAAGTCCCTTTGAAGATAGGCATTGCTGAAATCTTGAGGCAAATTGGGGGCCTACATGAATTAGAGTTAACAAAAACAGGAAGGGGGACCATTTTCCCAACAATCATTGTGGCACATCATTTTGTGATCACCAAGGGTGGCTGGGTACATTTTGAGAATTTTCTTCAGCCATACAGGTTACCCACTACAGTAGCTAGGTTTGTTGATCCAGAGGACTTCTTCAATGGTATGTTTAAGAAGAAAGTCAAGTGTGGGGGTAGAGCTCATCAGTTTCATTTCCTTGAAGACCTAATAAGGAATGGATTTAATCTAGATGAACAAGAAGTAAGGAAGGAGAAATGGAGATGATCCCAAGAAAGCTAGACTTGTTTTAGCTAAGCTTGCTTATGCCAAGATGGTTCCCCCCAGTGAATGTGTGATTTACAAAAGATCAGGGTATAACATAGTAATGCCCAAAATGGATGAGCCCTCCACTTCAAAATAAAAAAGGCCAATAGAAGATGTCATTGAATTGCAAGCTTCCCCAAAAAGGAAAAGGTTAGGGAAAGAAGTACAGTCAAATGAGCCCTTGTATTGTCCTTCCCAATCCCCAATACACATAGGAGATGAGCATGTAGTAGCTGAACAATTGTTGCAATTAGGGAGTCTTGGAGAAAATGCATGCACCTATAGAGAGTTGCAAGAGGGAATGCTAGAAAAGCCAACAAGTGCCAAAATGGACTTGACTATTGAAGAGTTTGTAGGCAAATAGCTAGACCCTATCATTAAGTAGGCCAGTGAGGAAGTTTTGGTAGACAACAATTTTGTTAAAATAGGAGCATTTTTACAATTTGTTTGGAGGAAACATATAGGTCAATTCAAGGAGAGGTTTGAGAAAGGGACGATTGAACATCCCCATAAAGATGCATCTGTCATCGAGGTAGAAGTAAAGGGGGAGATGTTAGCAGAATTTGAGGTAATTACCCCTAAGCAGGGGAGGAAAATGATTGCAGAAGCTGGTGTTTTGATTCTCCCTAAGTGGGATATAGCTCATACATTGATTCTTGATGCAGTTAGAAAAGAGACTAAGCCTCTAGTAGGGGTAACTTACAGCAATGACCATGCAGCCCTAGTTATGTGGTCATTAAGAAGAGAAGAAAGCAAAAAGAGGAAAGACTCCATAGAATCCAATTATTCAGGAGGCATGATTGTTAAGAGAGTGAAGGACATAGGGGTGGTAGAGGCTGCTAGTACAACTTTAGAATCTACAAATTTTAGTATGGTTGTGGTTGAGAAAGAAGCCAAGGAGAAATATAATCTTCAAGTGAAGTTAGAAGTAGTCCTAAAAGCCTACAAGGAAGCTAAACTTGAGATAGCTCTTAAGGACAACACGATTGCCAAGCTTAAGATCCAGATGGTAGGACAACAATGAAAAGGTGAATCTTCTAGATTGATGATTGCCTCTTCTCTGGCCAAACCTCCTCCTACTAGCCCAATTATTGAATTCCCTCCTTCTCCTGAGACTCTTGGTTTTCAATCTACTGAAAGTATCCAAGATGAGATGGAAAGATTGAAGCAAGCTTAGGCAATTTTTGCATATAAATATGAATAGAAGATCAGGGACACAATTTTGAAATTTGTTGATACAGTCGGGGCTTCAATTGTGTATATCTATATGAACACAATTGTGAACCTTTTGAATTCTTTAAAAGTTTGCTAGGAGTTCACTCAAGCATGGGGCCTCTGATGTCCTCTCTTTCGACACTTTGGGAAAGATAGTAACAAATGCATTGCCTCCCTTGCCAAACGTGAAGGATCATGTGAGAATTGATGGCATGGACAAAATGAAGTTTGACACAATGCATGTACAACTACTAATGGACAAGGTCGAAAGGACTAAGGCTGAATGGGATGGTTACTAATCTAAAAAGGAGATGCACTGAACTTGGTAAGCAGCTCATAGAGGTGAGCAATGAGAATGTGGACTTGGCGATGGAAGTGGTTAGACAACAAGTGGTGATGGAGAAACAAGAGGTAGGGCATGAGGAGACCATGAAACATAACAAAATTTTGACT
Source organism: Cryptomeria japonica (assembly GCF_030272615.1). NCBI lineage: Eukaryota > Viridiplantae > Streptophyta > Pinopsida > Cupressales > Cupressaceae > Cryptomeria > Cryptomeria japonica. The sequence continues at coordinate 465,182,583 of NC_081409.1, forward strand.
GACTAGTTTAATGCCATGTTAGATGTATGTGAGGCAAACATTACACACTGGAAACAAAGGTTCTAGGAGGCAGCTAGTTTGATAATCAATGAGGTTGATGGAAAGGGTGTGTCTCCTGTTACTCCGATGATTGCGTGAATTTTTTTTTCTTAATTACTTTTTGTTGTTTGCCTTCAGAAGAGGCTTGTTCCATTATGAAACTTTTCCTAGATGTATATTATTGACCTCTTATGAATTAAATGTTAGCAATGATGCAGACTGTTTGCAATTAGACATATTGAATTGTTATTTTTCAATGAAACATATTACAATGGTTGATGTATGGTTATTTTCAATAAATTAGATTGAGTTCATTTAAACAGCTTGAATGCTTCTTTCAACAGTTTTTCATGTCTTATGAATGGTTATATGTACATTTTTTTTCTGATGTCTTATATGATGAATGACTATAACACCTTGAATGGTTTCTTCAACAATTTTTCATGGCTTATGAATGGTTTTATGTTCTTATGTGTTATCTGATGATTGGTTATAAACAATGTGTATGGTTTCTTGAATATTTTTTCATTGGTTATGAAGGGTTTTGTGTGGATTTTTTCTTTTCTCTTCTATGATGATTGCTTATATACATCTTGAATCATTCCTTGAATAGTTTTTTCATGGCTTATGTATCATTTTATGTGGTTTTTTCTTATTTCTTACATGATGAATGGTTATAAATAGCTTGAATGCTCCCTTGAACAATTTTTCATGGCTTATGAATCATTTTATGTGGCTTTTTATTATGTCTTTTATGTTGAATGGTTATAAACAACTTCAATGGTTCATTGAACAATTTTTCATGGCTTATGAATAATTTTTTTATTGGGCTTTAAGAGTTTGTTGTCGATTACAATTGAAAAAAATAAAATAAAATGAAAAAAAAGGAAAAGTCTTGGTTGTTTTCAATGGTTATCTTCATTAAATCAAAATGAGTTCATTTAAACATCCTGAATGGTTTTTTTAATGGTTATTTTCAATAACTCAGATTGAGTTCATTTAAAATAGTTTAGATTGCATCATATATGTTCATAGTTCACTTCCATATACACTAAATGATGGGATCTTTTCAGTCATGTACAAGAACTTGCCCATCATTAGTATTTCCGAATCCTTTCATATCACAACAGATATTTCTGTTTGGTTTTATGTTGCAATAGATATTTTAATTATATTTTATGCTACAATAGATACATGAAATGCACCTACTTTACACTGTCTTTTGTGTATCATCACTAATATCAAATATTGTAGGCATATGACTAGTGATGTTAAACACGATGGTTAGAACGGTTTAACATGATAGGTTATCCTGTAATTATATTGACTTATGCAAAATCTTGTCAATAACCTATCAATAACATGATAGATTATTGATAGGTTATCCTATAAGTGCTATGCAAAATCATGTCAATAACATGATAGGTTATTGACAGGTTATCCTTTAATTTTTGTGGTATGCAAAATCTTGTCAATAACCTATCAACAACATGACAGGCTATTGACAGGTTATCTTGTAATTACCTTTCTGTTATGCAAAATCTTGTCAATAACCTGTCATATTAAACCGTTCTAATCATGTCATCACAAAAGTGAAGATAACAAGGAGAGAAATGTTTCATGTGGGATAGTGGGCAAGTTGAAAGGATAACAAGGAGTTTCTTCCCAGATAGGGGGATACAATGATAGATGAATAATTTCTAACCCCTCAAGGGTCAAATGCTTGTACATATAGAGGTGAAGGGAAAGCATAAATAAAGGTCGTAGTAGTTCCCGCCATCCCATAGAGATACCATAGAGAAATGATGTTGTGTCTAAACTTGCTCCAAAAAGGGGTTATAAAACTCGTGTTATTGATTTTTCCAAAAAAAAAATCGTAAAATCTACATATGCTGATCACGATCTATGATCTATAATTTTTGAAATTTTTTGTGTTATTGATTTGAGGTTTTGGAGCCACTTTAGCTACAACCTCCAGGTCTAAACTGACTCCAAAAATTGGTAATTAAACTCGTGTTATTGACTTTTCCAAATAAATTTCAAAAAATCTAAGCTGCAGCTAAATCTGTTGCTCACGATCAATGATCTCTAATTTTTGAAAAAATTCATGTTATTGATGTGCCATTTAGCTACAACAATACTTTTTGATATAGTCACTAACACGAGTGCTAAATGATGGCATCTATTCTAGCTTCAAAATGACACGTTAATGGCATGTGAAAATGCATGTTATTGATTTTACTAAATTTTTTGAAAAATCAAAGCCATAGCCTAATTCTACTAATCATGACCAACAATCCATTAATTTCATAAAAGTCAATAATAGGAAGGTTATTGATTCACATTGTGCCATTTTGAAGCTAGTTTAGCAATGATCTGTAATTTTCAAAAAAATTAATAACATGAAAAGTAAATAACACAATTTTTTTTTTAAATTACAGATCGTTGATTGTGATAAGAAGATTTAGTTGTGGCTTAGATTTTTTTTTTTTTTTTGGAAAAGTCAATAACACGAGTTTTATAACCCCTTTTTGGAGCCAGTTTAGCTGCGTCCCGCCTAGACTGGCTCCAAAAAGGGGTCACAAAACTCGTATTATTAACTCTAATTAACTAGCTTATATATATTAAATTATATATATACAGAGTAAAATGAGAGATATGAAGGCTTTAATTTGTTCATAAAATTAAAACTATATTATTTAAGTCGAATAAATAAAAAAAGTAAAGCCTCAATATCTCTTTGCTTACTTTATATATATATATATATATATAATTTAATATATATAAGCTAGTAGCATCCGCAACTCCAACATATAAGAAATAAAATTAATAAACATTTATAGAGATTATAAACATATTTGAACCTAATTGATTCATAACGTTAGTTTTAGTTTAACTCATAAAATTGTAATTTTAACTGATCCCTAATTTAAATCAAACCATAAACCTATCACCAAATGAAAGAGTAACATTAACACCATATTGAACCATAACTTGAAATAAAATCAAACACCAAACTACATATCAAATCCAGACTCTTAAGCTAATTATCCTTTCACTAAACCAATGTACCTCCTTGAGTGCCATCCTGTTCAGTTCTCAAATAACCAATTGGGCTTTATGGGATACGATGGAGAAATGTCAAACACCTAAAGAAAGTATTGTAGTTATACAGATATAAAATCTCATTACCTATCTTTATTACCCTTCCCACCATCTCCACAAGCATAATGCCTTCATTCTCTCTCATATATCCCTCAAACTTGTCCAAGCCATAACCCTCTAACCCTCTTACCCTCTTACCCTAAAATTTACCCTTATCATAATTCTAACCATAACCCTTACTATATCTCCAATTCTATTCCTAACATTAAACATAATTCTAATGCTAACCTTACTTTTTATTATACGATTTACCCCAACACTGTCTATAATCGTAATCCTAATCATAATTTTTATTTATTTATAAGTAATGGGCCGAAGCTGATAAGGTGTACATAACCTACCCCCTTGTGGGATTTGAAGTTGTGACCTCTCTTTCAAGAGCACAAGTTCTCCACCACTAGGCCAACTCAGGCTGTACGAACTCTAATCATAATTGAAATAAAATTATAAAATTATAAAAAAAAATATTTGAGAAAGATTTTTTTTTCAACATATTTCCACTTAATTAAAGCTATTATAGAAATCAAATTCAAAAAAAAATATATCTACATTAAAAATAATATTACATAATTTTAAGTTTCAGAAAAGACAATTATAACATATCTCCATAATCTATTCAATGTTGAGATTCTTTTTGACAAGATGGAGAATTTACAAAGCTAAAAGATTAAAATACTTTTACCATAATTTTAAGTTTATGAAAAGACAATTGTAATAATTTTTCATGATCTATTTAATGTTCAAGTTCTTTCTTGATAATGCTAAATTTAACTCTAACAAACAAATACTAATATTTTTTTTTTTGCTCGGTAATAATAGTTTTTTTTATTGATTTTCAAATATTTGATACAAAAAAAATAATCTTCCATCAAAATTGTCTAATTAGCCATAAAACCTTGAAACCTCCATCTATAACTAGCCATTATAAAAAAATTATATGAACAGTGGCACTTAAAGTTCCAAAAAAGAAATTACCCCCACTAAACACTATCCTTCTGTATAACAACAGTAAACTAAAAAGATAACCACCACAGAAAAAACTACCCAACTCGAGTAACTATCAATATGCCAACTCACACCCTTCTTCTCTTCCATGGACCTCACACATCAGCTGGAATTTCCAAATCCGCTTCCTTTATTTTCCTTGGGCACAAGACTCTCCTCCCACCACCATCTTCTTCTGCCTTTGCAATTTCGATCACAATCTCCAATTCTTTAATTTTGACTAGCAATTTTAAAGCCTCCAATCCCCGCCTCGCCTCCTCTCAATGATGAAACTGACATAGCCCCTCAGTCACTGTAAAAATGGAATAACACCTTCTCTGCAACCAAAAAAATCATCCACCAAGCCTTCCCACAAGTCAAAACCCACACCCAGCATGACCCACTCCAAGAATGAGTCCATCCCAACCAAGAAATCTTTGAGGATTGTAATCTCCATCACTTTCCTCATCGTTCTTATACTCTCCCCAAACTCCAAGCTCCATGACATGATTAGCGAATACATGTCCATTCACACCTTATTATTGTGCTTTGCCAAGTAGAACACATTCCCCAGAATAGGAGCCACACATTGTGACAATAATTCATTCGAAAACCTGAAAAAACCCTAAAGTCTCCCAACTAAAATATAACCATAAAATGGATAGATTTGATGCTTGGAATGCAAAGTGAAGTTAGCATCCATTAATTTCTTCCACACCCCTTCACCACCTCACACATCCCTATTCTATTTCATACCTTCCCTGCAAAGAAACCCTAAAAATATCTCTAATATCTTCCCAAAGACAACTCTAAACTAGAAAGGCAATCTCTTTAATGTTGTTCGCAACTACTCATCCTCAGACAATAACTACCACTTTAAGTGTCCACCATCTCTAGCTTTTAATACAGTGCAATTTGTGCACTCCTCCATGCTAAGTAATTTTTATCTTCGTGCCATCCTAATCATTATAAAAAATATTCTTCCTAAAGTCTTCTAATCTTTAAACTCCCATCTCATTAAATGATAGAGCCCATTTCGATAATATATTGGCCTCCATATTACCCATTCTCCTAACATGACTAATTTGATATTCTTCAAAAAAATTAAGCTGCTCTAAAACATTAGCAATTAGATTTTGTAAATGTCATGCCTCGGCACTTCCCTTCATAAGAGCCTAGATGATAATAAATGAATCCCTCTCAATGTGTAACTTCCTAACACCTAAAATATTTCCTACTTTGACTACTAACAATGCTGCCATTTCCTTTGCAACATTATTTGTGCTAGATTCAAGTTTTTAAGCACCTAGAGCAACTACATCTCCATTCCAATCTTGAACTATAAGCCCCACCCCCAATGGACTAGGATTACCTTTAGAGGCTCCGTAAAAATTTATTTTCATCCGTCCTTCCAAGCGTCTCATCCAATTATCAACAAAAAAAAATCCTTGCTAGAACCCAGTCGCGCCCCTTAACAGGCAACAAATACTAATATTTTAATTATGCATGTATGTTGATATATTTAAAAATAGCTATTGAAATGTATTTTATTGTCATTATCTGAAATTAAATATTTATTTTATATCTATATATATATGGATTTTTTAAATAATAAAATAAAATAATAGTATGTTTTTTTTAATCTTTCTAAATTGATTATTCTTTGTAAAATTATGAATAAGTGAAAGTGAAAAAATGAATGTGTGCAGTAACATAACAAAATCAATAAAGTAAGTAATATAGTAAATAAAGAATTAATAAAAACAAAATGAATAATATAATATCATTTTAATGACCTAAAAATTTGCCGAAAATAACTCATGTAGAAAGTGGATCTGGGAAAACAACTCATGTTTATATTTCAATTTAGTTACAGGTCAAATTGGCCAAGTGTTAGAGTTATGGTTGAGATTGGTTCAAAATTTTGGTATTATTTAATTTAGGATTAGGGATCAATATGGTATATGGTGAATGCTCAAATTTTTATTTTATTTTAGTGTAGGTGTAAATTTCAATTTGGTTTTGGGTTTAATTAGGTTTTCCTTTAGAATTGTACTTTGTTTATGACTATGGTTTATTTTATTTTAGTGTTAGGGGTAGAGTTCAATATATTTTAGGGTTAGTGTTTTTTTTGTTTTAATATTAGGGTTAAGGTGCACTTGTGTTTACAAGTAGGGTTATGGTTGAATTTCATTAAGAGATAGGTTTCGTGAAATTTGATGGTCTTAAAATGAAGGTTTGATTTGGTTTATGATTCCCATCTAGTTTGGTTTAGGGTTAGGTTTTATATTGGTTTAGTGTTAGGGTTAGGGTTTGATTAGGTTTAGTGCTTAATTAAATTAAGAGTTATGGTTTAGTCTATTTTAGTGTTAGGAGTAAGGCTTGATATGGTTTACGGTTTAGAATTTAATTTAATTTAATATTAGGGTTAGCATATGATAGCTCTGATACTTAAAGATATGTACAGATGTCAAGCTAATAAGATGAGAGGGGGGGGTGAATCATACAAACTTAATCTTTCATAAAAACATCAAATTCAACCTCAGTAACATATACTTTAGTAATATAACCAAAACTACTAAACATGCAAACTCAAAAGCATATGAACATCATAACACTCATAACACTAGATTTAACGTGGAAACCCAAATAGGGAAAAACCACTGTGGGATTTCAGACCCACTAAGAAATATACTCTTCTAGAGTATGCTCGGTTAAAAGCAAATCCTATTAAAGATTACAAAACACATTGCTAGATGTGACCCGGTTAAGGGATTTCCCTTAGATCTATTACGATCTTCACCTTGCTAGAAGTGACCTTGTTAAAGGATTTCAAACACTCAATCAGAATGTCACCTTGCTAGAGGGTTTTACAAATAAGACTGTTAAGTCCACTCGGTTAAGAGATTTTGTGTTACTTCACTAAATAACAGTAATAAAAATCTATCTGCAACTTCACATCTAAAATGCTAAAGCGGATTCTTATTTGCTCAATACAATATAGACATAGAACTAATCTTGTCCATCTACTGGGCTCTATACTCTATTATTCAAAATAGATCTCCAAGCTTCTGTGATCAGTAATCACTATGTAGCATCCCTGTGCATACACTTGCCCGCATACATTGTTCATCAATAGTTCCCTATTTATAAACAATTTGCCAACCGCTTAATCTCCTTGATCACATTTCCCATGATCAATCATAGCCATCAGATCTTCAAACTTTGTCCAGGTTCAATGTATCTTTCGATCTGAAAATGTTTCACCCTACCTTGGAACTTGCATACATTTCTTAGAACTTGTGCTAGGGTATTGCGGTTCAATCTAAGCTGTAGATCTTCCTACTGATTTTCCTTTGCCATAGATTCTTTAACAAACTTCATTCACGACATACCAATCATTTAATCATAGCCATCTCATCAGCTTCCTTCATTAAATAATGCATGTAATCATTTAATGTATTATGTTATTACTCGGTTACAACTCGGTAAATACTAAACTTCACTCGGTAGACATTCTGCCTTCATTAACCGATAGCGATAACCTTAGGGTTTATCGACTAGGTTCTTTGCTCGGTAACATAGTATAGTATTAACCTTTCAATCAATAACATATGTAGGATATAAAAACAATCTAATCATCATGATCTCATCATTGTCTAACTCGGTAATAGTTTCCCATTGAATAACTTATTTCTCCCCTTATTCATCATATTCTTTTTGTGTCTTTTACCAACATCTTTATACTGATCAAATCATACTTCTCAAGATATGGCAACATCATACTAAATTAGAAAATCAATTTCTTGACATCAATGACAAAATAATAATATTAAGACTGTAAACATCCTTAATTAGTTATATCCATAATCATCAACAATCTTCTCAATATCCTTATTGAAATGCCAACAATCTCTCCTTGTTTGTTATAATGCTAAATGCCAACAATCTCCCCCTTTAGCATTGATGGCAAAACCAATTGATTTGACCTAATTGATTTGGATTGCTGTGAGATTTTGAAATGCTAAAATGCTCTCCTTCTATCATCAGAATTCTCCCCCATACATTAGTCTTCTCCTCTTTCTTTTTTGCTTTTCTCCAGTCTTCTCCAGTCTTCTCCCCCTTTGACAACAATGCTAAAAAGTAAAGAACTTAAAACATAATTTCTTCCCGATTGAAGTGATTTTCTGCTGTTATGTGTCAACTTTAGTTTCGGTCAGAGCATTTATGTCTTAAATTTCTGTTCCCTGTATTATTTCCTGTACAACTTTAGAAAACATCCTAAAGTGTGTAAATCAGCATCAACTCTTAAAAGATATTTTGTAGAGTCATCGAATTGATGCTTTCACCGAACTTGGTCAGTGAGTACAAGATAGGGGTAGGACCCCTAACTTACTTCTGAGATACTCAAAAGTGTCCCTTGGTGTAATGCCCCACTAGGAACCCTAAAGGAAAACAACACAACTAGGCAACTAAAGGGTGAAATAATTTTATTTTATTTTTTTTGTTAAAGACTAAGTGTACTAACTATAATCATTGCATGTTTAACAACACAGCAGAAGTCAATCATAAGTTTTCCTAAGGGTAACCAATGAAGATTAATTTTCATAGATTATATTAACACCACAGTTAATCCATTTAATTAAATAAATTGAACACTTAAGTTTAAAACTACACATACATACAAATTTCATAATAAAGAAATAAAAGTATTCCAATGTACCCAATTTCCATAAACCATTTAAACATAAGATCAAAACAATAACATTCATTTCACTGACATAATAATATTACAATATCCATAAATACATGGCTTCCAATAATATCACTGGTTACAAGGATACAATATCAAGGTTACATAAAAGTCTGATACAATGACCACAAGGTCTCAACTGAACAATGATATCGAACAAGATCTGGTACATAAACCACGATCCAAGAACACCAGCGAAGCCTTTCCTCGCCTGAAGATACAATCCAGAACATCCAATGGGAAGTGGCACTACCACCCGACCATGTGATCCCGGAATGGAACCACCCCACCGTGCTAGGAGATAGTAGAAAACCCTCAAGCAAGCAAAGCAAGACAAGTACAAAAGGACTACAAGACTCTGCAACCATCCATGTAACACAACTCACAAAACACTAGTGACTCTAAGAAGGGAGTGTCATTGCATAGCTTGATGGTTACCATGGTACAGCCTCCATAGGTCTCGGCCCCCATACTTGGGTTTCTCCTGGTAACCTCTCCTGGGCCTTCGATTCAAACTAAGTCTCATGCGGACCCTACCAATCCTTCGTGAAGACAAGGTGGTAAGTTTGCCATTCCAGGCCTTCTCATAACATCATGAACCCTGTACAAGCACTCATCTATGCATGAGGCACATTTATCTTAATTAATATTTAAATCTACCCACCCCCTAATCAATTATTAGGTTATCACTTTTTAACTAACTTTCGACGGGTTATCCTATCATCCACTTTGGGCACGGCCCTCGCTCGAAAGCCACTCTCTCTCTTAGGACACTAATAGGAAATGTTTCTCTCTATGAGAACTCTATGGTGAAATAGGCAACCATAAACAATCCTGACAAACACAGGTGATGGATACACAAATACCAACCCAAGAATGACCATTTGGACAAAGACACACAATGGCTCATATCAAATAGGTTATACAACAACACCTGGTCTAGGAGAAATAATATCATAGGACACAATGACAATTTAATCAAAATTGCAATAAAACTTGACTTAGAACACATTATATGCAAGATCCTATTACAGGCAATCTTTCCTTAAAAACAGTCAAAGCATAAATGACATGCAATTTACAAATTTCTAGATAACAAGAATTTACAACTTTTAAAAAAAAAACATTCACTTTGTCATTTGTCCAAAAAGATTTAAAATACAAATAATTCTCCTAATGTATTTTCAACATATTTATTTAAATTAACATTCCAAACTGAAATTAAATAATATTTAAATTAACATTTAAAATATTATAATAACTACCAAAAGAAACACACACACACACACACACACACACACACATACACACACACACACATATATATAAACTCATATATGAATATACATATATTTATTTATATTCATACATTTAATAATAATTTTTAATTTATTTAATCCCCTAGGTCCGAAACCCGAAACAGTGAACAAGGTTTAGAATTTAATTTAAAAAGACTAACAAAAAAAAACACTTTTACAATTACCGAAAAGCCCTGTCACGGTAGCCTATGCTACTGCCGGTAGCTAGTACTACTGTCCAGTAGCACTGCTACCATCCGGTAGCATTGCTACCATCGGTAGCTAGTACTACCGTCCGGTAGCACTGCTACCATAGGTAGCGGCTACCACCGGTAGCACTGCTACCGTTGGTAGTACTGTGTACTACCGCCGGTAGCGGATGCTATCGTGCATTTTTTTTTTTTTTTTTAATAATTATTTTATATATATATTTTTTTAATATATTTTTAAATAGGAAAATAATTAAACAATATTTTTTTTTTTAATAATTTCATTTTATAAAATTTTAACAATAATAACAAAAAACAATATTTTTCCAATAATTCCATTTTAACAAAATTTCAATTCTTTTTTTTTTTCAAATTTAATTAATCCAAATAAATTTAATGTGTAATTAAATTTATTTTCTTAAGGTAATTAAAACCATTTCTCAAGTAAATACCCTTTCTCCTAAATCGTGCAATTTCCATGCACCATAAAAACTTGGCAAACTTTCTATAATAATTTTCCTAATTTTCACAAAATTACATTCTTTCCACGAACAAGAAATACACATTAGGCATGAGTTTTCAAACAAAACTCGAATTCACCAAAAGAGAGTTTTGGATTTGGCAATTATTTTACACACACATCAAGCAGAGAAAAATAGAAACATTTTTAATAAAACACAAAACTAAGAATTAATAAAATAAAGACCTAACCCCTATTTAAACTAAAATTCTAGGTTCAATAGCTTTTTCACAAAAAACCTAAATTTAGAATAATAGTAATTTATTTATTTTATTTTCTAAATTTATCACATGCAATAATTTAAAACATTATTCTTTCATTACTTTTCTCATGCACATTAATTAATTTTCTAAATAAAGAATTAATACAATATTTTAATTCCAATTAATTAATTTTCTAAATAAAGAATTAAAACAATACTTTTAATTCCAATTAATTAATTTTCTAAATAAAGAATTAAAACAATACTTTAATTCCAATTAATCCTTTTATTCATTTATTTAATTATAACTTTAGAATACAATTAATCTAATTTATTTTTTAAAATAAAAATATATTTTTAATACCATGCAACTTAATTTAATAATTCCTTTAATTAACTAAATTTATAATCTCAATGCAATAATGAGATAATTTCATAAACTTAATTAATTAATTAATTAAATCCACTAAAACATTCAAATTAAACAAATCTCAAGCAATTACCCATAAAAGATAAAATGACAAAATACGAAGACCGAACTAACTGACAAAATGACTAATTGACGACACTCATACGAGTGTAACTGAGTAAAAATAGGATCAACTACTATCTCCTCCACTTCCATTAGAAAATATAAGGCACGCTTAGACCTGTGAAGCCAGGTGGAGACGATACCCTGTACCTACCCGGTACTTGTACCTGCAATATCCTGCATCACCGAACCACACATGCATACATATATATAATATAGAAAACACGGCAAACACACCGATGAAGGAGAATCGCGACGTTCCCTATCTCACCGAAATGAGTGAAGGAAAATCGTCCCCTTACATCCAATACACTCGCAAACACACAACATATAATTCCACATTGCATAAATAAAGTAAAATGTCAGTACATATCAATAATACATAAAATGCCATAAATCACAAGTACTGAAATACTGCAAATAAATTATACATCTCATCTCCAAATAAAGCATAATGTAATAAAAATCTGATTAATATGTCATGGTAATGTATCCACTAAAAAACAACCAATAATAAAATATGAGTCTAATGAGTTCAACTAGTAGGGGTACTACATTCTCCCCCCCAAAACTAGGCTTACTCCTGGAAGCCTAAAATAAATAAGAATACAGTTCTCTCATATTTGTTGCATCCTCCCAAGTCGCCAAGGCCTCATCATTTGGGTCCCATAGGACCCTTACCTGGTCAATGGTACGACCCCTGAGGATCAAATCCTGATGCTGAAGAATGCACATGGGCTCCATGGAAAGTTGCCTATCCTCGACCTACAAAGAGTTCCAATCAAGAACATGTGTCACATCTGGATGATAAGGTTGAAGAATTGAAACATGAAAGACATCGTGGATGCAGGATAGACTAGGTGGCAAGGCAAGATTGTAGGCAACAAGTCCTATCCTCTCAAGGATCTCAAAAGGTCCAACAAACCAAGGCACCAACTTAGATCCCTTTCCATAATGGATCGGACTCTTCTGTGGACACACTCTCAAGAACACACGATCACCAACAAAAAACTGATGATCTACCCTATGAGCATCTGCATACTTCTTCTATCTATCCTGTGCTGCTACTAAATGCTCACAAATCCTATCTACCTGCTGCTCAATCTCTTGAAGAATATCCGGTCCTATAAGCACCTTGTCCTCTAACCAATCCCAACTCAAAGGAGTGCGGCAAGGACGACCATACAATGCCTGAAAGGGGGACATACCTATGGAGCTATGATATCCATTGTTATAAGTAAACTCCACTAGATATATATAGTCCTCCCAACGTGACTATTGGTCCATCACATACATGTGAAGCATGTCCTCTAATACTTGATTTACTCTCTTTGTCTAACCATCTCTCTCTGGATGATAAGCTGAACTAAAATTCCACTGAGTCCCCAAAGCATGCTGAAGTGAGGTCCATAATGCTGAGGTAAAGATAGGATCTCTATTAGATATGATCCGCCTCGAAATCCCATGCAATCTCACTACTTCTTCTAAGAAAACTCGTGCCACCACTGCTGCTGTGTAGGAAGATCGAATAGGAACAAAATGAGCAACCTTAGTCAATCTATCAACTATGACCATGATGGCATCATGATGATGTGAAGAGACAGGCAAACCAACAATGAAATCCATGGAAATGATATCCCATTTCCAATCTAGTACTAGATTAGGCTGCAAAAGCCCTGCTGGGTGTTGATGCTCTACCTTCACTCATTGACACTCTAAACATTTCGACACAAAATCAGCAATGTCACATTTCATACCTGCCCAATGATAAATCTATCTAAGATCTGCATGCATCTTCTTAACACCAGGATCTGCTGAATAAGGTGCATGATGGGCCTCGGTCATGATCAAAACACGAAGACCCTCCAAAGGAGGTACATAAATTTGTTCATGGTGACGAAGAAGTCCATTTGCCTCAAGGTTATACCCAAAAAATCTACCCTCTAAAGGCCTTCCGGACTCTATCACAGTTCTAACATCCTGATACCAAGTATCCTGAGGAAGAACTCCAAGAATTCTCTCTCTTAAGTCTACTCCAAGGGATAATGCTGAAACTTCATGCCGCCTACGACTCAAAGCATCTGCTACTACATTCTCTTTCCCCTGAATATAACAAACCTCAAAATCATATTCACAGAAGAACTCCATCCATCTTCGCTATCGAGCATTCAAGTTTGGCTATGTAAATATATACTGCAAACTGCGGTGATCACTATGCAGCTCAAATTGACGCCCTAATAGGAAATGCTGCCATCGAACCAAAGCATGAACTACAACTGCAAACTCTAAATCATGAATTGGATAGTTCAACTCATGGTTCTTGAGTTTGCGAGACTCATAAGAAACCACACATCCATCCTAAATAAGTACTGCACCAATACCTTCCAAAGAGGCATCTGTGCATACCATAAAATCTCCAGATGGATCAGGAACTGCCAAAATCAGAGCACTGACAAGGAGTTCCTTCAAGGTTTTAAAAGTTGCTTCACACTGTTTTGACCAAACAAACTTCTTCCCTTTTCTCTGAAGAGAAGTAATAGGGTGTCCTATCCGGGAAAAGCCTTCAACAAAGCGACGGTAATATCTGGCCAAACCCATAAAACTCCTAACTTCAAAAACATTGGTTGGTACTGGCCAATCAACAATGGCTTGGATCTTTGAAGGATCCACAGATATACCTTCCCCTGAAACCACATGACCAAGATAGTTCACCTTAGTCTGGAAGAAGTCACACTTTGCTAAATTAGCATAGAGTTGATTTTCCCTTAAGCATTGCAATACCTGATGTAAGTGACCCTCATGCTCCTCCATAGATCTAGAATAAATTAAAAATCCATCCAAGAATACAATGATGAAATGATCAAGATAGGTGCGAAAAACTCCATTCATTAAGCTCATGAACACTGAAGGCGTGTTCGTCAACCCGAATGGCACCACTGTGAACTCATAGTGACCATAATGAGTACGAAATGTTGTCTTATGAATGTCTGCATCCTGAATGCGTAATTGATGGTATCTAGATTTCAAATCAATCTTAGAGAACACCTTGGCTCCCTTAACCTGATCAAAAAGGTCATCTATACGAGGCAATGGATATCTATTCTGGATGGTTACCTTATCGGCTGTCAGTAATCAATGCATAACCGAAGAAAACCATCTTTCTTTTTAACAAAGATAATAGGTAAACCCCAAGGGGAAACACTAGAACAAATGAATCCCTTAGCCAATAATTCTTCTATCTGCAACTTCAACTCGCTTAACTCCTGAGTAGTCATCCGATATGGTGCTCTTGAAATAGGTTCTGCACCAGGAACCAAATCAACACGAAATTCTATATCTCGCTTCAGAGGCATACCAGGAATATCCAATGGAAACACATCTGCATACTCTCTAAGAATAGGGTGACTATCAAGAGTGATTTCTCACCTCTCTGACTCATCCAATTCCTCAAGAGTGATTGCAAAAAGTTGACATCCTCTACGCATGCACTGCTTAAGTTGCATAGCGAAGATCATACGTAGGGATATTGATCTCTGAACTCCAACAATCTCCACTTCTCTGCCAAGGTCATCTAAACACTCTACTATCTTCTTGCGACAATCTACATGAGCACTGTGAGACGATAGCCAATCCATCCCCAATACAACTCCATAAGATCCCAAAGGAATAACTCGAAGGTCCACTGAAGTAACTATGGTTCCTAATTTCAACTCACAACTGGGAATAAAGGCATCTACAGAAATATGGACACCTGTAGCCAACTCTACTTGCCACCTATCTGCCTGCTTAGTAGACGTAAGTCTGCACTGCTCCACAATGGATGAGGAAATATAAGAATCAGAAGCTCTAGAATCGAAAAGTACAAAGATAGGGGTTCCATGCAACATACCTGCTGCCTCAATGACTGTACCCTGATGATTAGCTTGGTGGTCATCTACCACTACAAATACTCAATGGGACCTCCCTGCATCTCCTACTGTAGGTTCAGATATTGCTAGCCTCTGACTACCTGTGTTGTGGACATTTTGAGGGCACTGTGCAGCTCTGTGACCAGACTGCCCACAAGAGAAGCAAGCTCCTCTATTACCTATTGGTCTACTAGAATGCTGGAAACTTCCTTGGCTAGGGGCATAAGATGCACTCTGCGAGGCCTACCCTTTAGGGCCCTATTTACCCCTCTGCCAATTCCTACCCTTCTTATACTGAGAATTGCCACCTTGTTGGCCCTGGAATTATTTAGGTTTTTACTGTTGCTGCTGTTGTTGCCCACTCTTAGCGGGTGCTTGAGGAGTTCTAAATGGTGCAGCTGACTGGGACTAATTTCCCCAAGCTTTATTTCCACTAGTAGGTGCACTTCCTATTTGCACACTTGTCTGACCACCAAGTGCACAACTAAGGTTCAGCTCAACTAATTTGGCCTTTGCCATGGCTATCTCCATTGAAGCTAGCTTGAATACCCTCACACCTCCACTGATACAGTCATTCAAACCTCTTAGGAAATGTTGGACAAGCATAGCCTCGTCATTACCAATTCTGACATATTGTTTGAGCTCATAGAACCTGTGCTCATACTAGTCTATTGTCATCCCATTCTGACGCAAGGCATAAAACTCATCTGCTCGAGTTTTCCTCCACTGGGGTGAGAGAAATCATTCCCTGAATCTCTCTAGAAATAGTTCCCATGTGATGGTGTTAATTCATACACCAATCTTCTCCTCCTCTAATCTCCACCAGATTGAAGCAAATTTATTTAGATGCATAATAGCACATCTTGCCTTGGTGTTACTGCTGTATGGAAACATAACGAAACACTGGTCCAAGCCGATAAGCCAGGTCTCTACCTCAAGACCAGTACCCATACCATCAAAGTAAGGAGGATTGGACCTTATCAAGTCCTTTATGTGACCTAAGGAAGGTGGATCTCAAACAACTAGAATCTCCCCTCGCCTTGGTGATCTCTCTCTCTCTCTCTTTCCTCTGGAACCTATTGAAGCAGCTCCTCAACCTGAGCATGAATAGGTTGCTCAAACTCAAGCCTTTGGCCTAACCTAGCCAGAACCTCCTGAAACATCTGTCTCAGCTCTTTCCTTTCAGAAACATGTTCTCTTGCATGCTGAGAGTTCTGATGAACAGATTGTTCCTGCTCCTGATGAACTGACTGTTCCAACTAAACACTCACATGAGTGGGTGGTGGTGAAGGACTGTGATGGTCAGAACCATGGCCCCATCCTCCACCTCTACCTCCTTGGCAACCACCCATACGGCCACCTCCTCTAGCTTTCTTAGCCATGACCTAGTACCATAAAAGAGAAAAAGGTTTAGACCCATCGCAAGGATAAGTCCTGAGAGATACAAACATTTATGACCTACGCAAGATGGTCAACTGAAAGGCACACTACAAACCTAGAGTATCCAGTGTTGAAACTTGGGCTCTGATACCAAGTGTAATGCCCCGCCAGGAACCCTAAAGGAAAACAACACAACTAGGCAACTAAACAGTGAAATAATTTTTATTTTTTTTTGTTAAAGACTAAGTGTACTAACTATAATCATTGCACATTTAACAACACAACGGAAGTCAATCATAAGTTTTCCTAAGGGTAACCAACAAAGATTAATTTTCATAGATTATATTAACACCACAGTTAATCCATTTAATTAAATAAATTGAACTCTTAAGTTTAAAACTACACATACATCCAAATTTCATAATAAAGAAATAAAAGTATTCCAATGTACCCAATTTCCATAAACCATTTAAACATAAGATCAAAACAATAACATTCATTTCACTGACATAATAATATTACAATATCCATAAATACATGGCTTCCAATAATATCACTGGTTACAAGGATACAATATCAAGGTTACATAAAAGTCTGATACAATGACCACAAGGTCTCAACTAAATAATGATCTCGAACAAGATTTGGTACATAAACCACGATCCAAGAACACTAGCGAAGCCTTTCCTCGCCTGAAGATACAATCCAAAACATCTGATGGGAAGTGGCACTACCACCCGACCATGTGATCCCGAAATGGAACCACCCCACCGTGCTAGGAGATAGTAGAAAACCCTCAAGCAAGCAAAGCAAGACAAGTACAAAAGGACTACAAGACTCTGCAACCATCCATGTAACACAACTCACAAAACACTAGTGACTCTAAGAAGGGAGTGTCATCACATAGCTTGATGGTTACCATGGTACAGCCTCCATAGATCCCGACCCCCATACTCGGGTTTCTCCTGGTAACCTCTCCCGAGCTTCTAGTTCCAACTAAGTCTCATGTGGACCCTACCAATCCTTTCATGAAGACAAGGTGGTAAGTTTGCCATTCTAGGCCTTCTAGTAACATCATGAGCCCTATACAAGCACTCATCTATGCATGAGGCACATTTATCTTAATTAATATTTAAATCTACCCACCCCCTAATCAATTATTAGGTTATCACTTTTTAACTAACTTTCGACGGGTTATCCTGTCATCCACTTTGGGCACAACCCCCGCTCAAAAGCCACTCTCTCTCTTAGGACACTAATAGGAAATGTTTCTCTCTACGAGAACTCTATGGCGAAACAGGCAACCATAAACAATCCTGACAAACATAGGTGATGGATACACAAATACCAACCCAAGAATGACCATTTGGACAAAGACACACAATGGCTCATATCAAATAGGTTATACAACAACACCTGGTCTAGGAGAAATAATATCATAGGACACAATGACAATTTAATCAAAATTACAATAAAACTTGACTGAGAACACATTATACGCAAGATCCTATTATAGGCAATCTTTCCTTAAAAACAGTCAAAGCATAAATGACATGCAATTTACAAATTTCCAGATAATAAGAATTTACAACGTTTTAAAAAAAAACATTCACTTTGTCATTTGTCCAAAAAGATTTAAAATACAAATAATTCTCCTAATGTATTTTCAATATATTTATTTAAATTAACATTCCAAACTGTAATTAAATAATATTTAAAATAACATTTAAAATATTATAATAACTACCAAAAGAAACATATATATATATATATATATATATATATATATATATATATATATATATATATATATATATATATATATATATATAAACTCATATATGAATATACATATATTTATTTATATTCATACATATAATAATAATTTTTAATTTATTTAATCCCCTCGGTCCGAAACCCGAAACAGTGAATAGGGTTTAGAATTTAATTTAAAAAGACTAACAAAAAAAAACACTTTTACAATTACCGAAAAGCCCTGTCACGGTAGCCTATGCTACCGCTGGTAGCTAGTACTACCATCTTGTAGCACTGCTACCGTCGGTAGCTAGTACTACCGTCCCGTAGCACTACTACCGTCTAGTAGCACTACTACCATAGGTAGCGGCTACCGCCGGTAGCACTGCTACCGTTGGTAGTACTGTGTACTACTGCTGGTAGCAGATGCTACCGTGCAGTTTTTTTTATTTATTTATTTATTTATTTTTTAATAATTATTTTATATATATTTTTTTTTAATATATTTTTAAACAGGGAAATAATTAAACAATATATTTTTTTTAATAATTTCATTTTAATAAAATTTTAACAATAATAACAAAAAACAATATTTTTCCAATAATTCCATTTTAACCAAATTTCAATTCTTTTTTTTTCAAATTTAATTAACCCAAATAAATTTAATGTGTAATTAAATTTATTTTCTTAAGGTAATTAAAACCATTTCTTAGGTAAATACCCTTTCTCCTAAATCGTGCAATTTCCATGCACCATAAAAACTTGGTAAACTTTCTATAATAATTTTCCTAATTTTCACAAAATTATGTTCTTTCCACAAACAAGAAATACACATCAGGCACGAGTTTTCAAACAAAACTTGAATTCACCAGAAGAGAGTTTTGGATTTGGCAATTATTTTACACACACATCAAGCAGAGAAAAATAGAAACATTTTTAATAAAACACAAAACTAAGAATTCATCCAACCTAGTATAGCTTTACTGGAAGAATTTTGTAGAAGAGCCCTAATCCCTTCAATATCTTCCAATAAATTTTCTTCACCTAAATTCTTGACCTGTTCCTGTGTATTCCTGTCTGTGTTTTTAAAATAAAGACCTAACCCCTATTTAAACTAAAATTCTTGGTTCAATAGCTTTTTCACAAAAAACCTAAATTTAGAATAATAGTAATTTATTTATTTTATTTTCTAAATTTATCACATGCAATAATTTAAAATATTATTCTTTCATTACTTTTCTCATGCACATTAATTAATTTTCTAAATAAAGAATTAATACAATATTTTAATTCCAATTAATTAATTTTCTAAATAAAGAATTAAAACAATACTTTTAATTCCAATTAATTAATTTTCTAAATAAAGAATTAAAATAATACTTTAATTCCAATTAATCCTTTTATTCATTTATTTAATTATAACTTTAGAATACAATTAATCTAATTTATTTTTTAAAATAAAAATATATTTT
Organism: Cryptomeria japonica; assembly: GCF_030272615.1. NCBI lineage: Eukaryota > Viridiplantae > Streptophyta > Pinopsida > Cupressales > Cupressaceae > Cryptomeria > Cryptomeria japonica. The sequence goes on from NC_081409.1 coordinate 465,202,800, forward strand.
TAATACCATGCAGCTTAATTTAATAATTCCTTTAATTAACTAAATTTATAATCTCAATGCAATAATGAGATAATTTCATAAACTTAATTAATTAATTAATTAAATCCACTAAAACACTCAAATTATACAAATCTCAAGCAATTACCCATAAAAGATAAAATGACAAAATACGAAGATTGAACTAACTGATGACACTCATACGAGTGTAACTGAGTAAAAATAGGGTCAACTACTATCTCCTCCACTTCCATTAGAAAATATAAGACATGCTCAGACCTGTGAAGCCAGGTGGAGACGATACCCCGTACCTACCCGGTACTTGTACCTGCAATATCTTGCATCACCGAACCACACATGCATACATATATATAATATAGAAAACATGACAAACACACCGATGAAGGAGAATCGCGATGTTCCCTATCTCACCGAAATGAGTGAAGGAAAATCGTCCCCTTGCATCCAATACACTCGCAAACACACAACATATAATTCCACATTGCATAAATAAAGTAAAATGTCAGTACATATCAATAATACATAAAATGCCATAAATCACAAGTACTGAAATACTGCAAATAAATTATACATCTCATCTCCAAATAAAGCATAATGTCATAAAAATCTGAATAATATGTCATGGTAATGTATCCACTGAAAAACAGCCAATAATAAAATATGAGTCTAATGAGTTCAACTAGTAGGGGTACTACACTTGGCAATGGCTTGGTGAAGATATCTACTATTTGTTCCTTTGTGCTAACATACTCCAACACCACTTTCTTCTCTTGAGCTTCTTCTCTAAGATAATGATATTTGATAGAGATGTGCTTTGTCTTAGAGTGCATAACAGGATTCTTTGAAATGTTAATGGCACTAGTATTGTGATAGAATATAGTTACTGGCTCGTTAACTTTCTCATGTATACCTTCCAACAGTTGTTTGATCCATGCTATGTTGGTACTATTCAATGCTGTAGCAATGTATTTAGCTTTTGTTGTTGACTATGAAACACATCCTTGTTTCTTGCTAAGCCAACTCACTAGTCTTTCTCCTAAAAAGAAAGCTCCTCCACTTGTGCTTTTTCTGTCATCAATGTTGCCTGCCCAATCAGCATCAGTATAAACTTTTAAATCAAAATCATGCCTTGTTTGATATACTAAGCCATAATCCTTAGTGCCTTTCAAGTATCTAAAAATTCTTTTGATTGCTATCATGTGTGTTTCCTTAGGATCTGCAGAGAATCTTGCAACTATACCTACTGCATGTGCTATGTCTGGCCTGTTGTGAACAACATATTGCAACTTTCCAATCATGGATCAGTAAAGTGTCTCAGCAACAGATGCAGAATCGTCATTCTTTGATAGTTTATAGTTGGTAGTCATAGGAGTACTTACTGGTTTTGAATCCTCCATTCCAAATTTCTTCAAGATTTCCTTTATGTACTTGGATTGAGTAATGAAAAATTCATCTTTCATTTGCAGTATCTGTAAACCTATAAAATACTTTATCTCATTGATTAATGACATCTCAAATTTTTTGCTCATTTCATTTCCAAAGTTCTTACATAGAGAGTCATTCCCACAAAATATAATATCATCAACAAAAATGGCTGAGATCAGTATTCCATTTTCATCATTCTTCATGTAAATATTGTTGTTTTCACTTGTTCTTATAAAACCAATCTTGATTAAATAAGAGTGCAATCTTTCATACCATGGTGTCAGTGCTTGTTTCAGACCATATAAAGCTTTCTTCAATTTACATACCTGATCTTTATTATTGTCTTCAGCAAATCCTTTAGGTTGTTCAATTAAAAACTTCTTCTTCTAATATACCATTCAGAAATGCAGACTTGACATCCATTTGATATACCTTGAAATTCTTGTAAGCAGCTTATGCCAACAATGTTCTTACTCCTTCAAGTCTAGCCACAGGTGCAAAAGTCTCTCCATAATCAATTCCTTCTTCTTGGGAATAACCTTTGCAAACTAGTCTTGCTTTATTTCCAATGACCTCTCCTTTTTCATTTAGCTTGTTTCTGAAAATCCATTTTGTACTGATTACATTTTTGTCCTTCGGTCTTGGGACTAGTGTCCATGTGTCATTCTTCTTGATTTGATCAATCTCTTCTATCATAGCATTTATCCAATCTTCACTATTAAATGCCTCTTTCACTATTCTCGGTTCAAATTCAGATATCAGACATGTGTTCCGTCTCAGTTTGTTCCTTGTTATCACTAGATCATCCTTATCTCCTATAATCTGACTTGGTGCATGATGTCTTCTAACATATTTGGCTAATACAGGCTCGGTAGGCTCTGTATGATCTTCTTCATCACTCAGTAACTGGATATTTTCTTCATTTTCTTCTGTAGGTTTCTCGGTAGGACTTGTTGATTGAACATAGACAAATTCATCATAATCTTTTGGTTCCTTGGAATTTCCTTCATCATTTCTTTCTGTAAATTCATCAATTTTCACATTTGCACTTTCCACTATTTTGTTAGATGATTTGATCAGACATTTAAATGCTTTACTTCTAGAAGAATAACCAAGAAATGTTCCGTCTTCACTTTTCTGATCAAACTTGCCATTTCTATCATCCTTGTGTACATAACATCTACTTCCAAAGATTTTAAAATAACTTACATTAGGTTTTTTGTCATACCAGATTTCATATGGTGTCTTCAAAGTACCTTTCTTCAGTTGTACTCGATTCAGGGTGTAAACTCCAGTGCTTATTGCTTCTCTCCAAAATGTTTGTGGCACTTTCTTTTCAATCATCAGGGTTCTAGCACAATCCACAATAGATCTATTTCTTCTCTCAACTATTCCATTTTGCTGTGGAGTTCTCGGTGCAGAGACTTGTCTTTTTATACCATGATCATTGCAGAATAAGTTGAACTCATCAGATGTGAACTCTCCTCCTCTATCTGATCTAAGACATTTCAATTGTCTTCTTGTTTCATTTTCAACTCTTGCCTTGTACCATTTAAACATTTGAAAAGCTTCCGATTTTTCTTTTAAAAACATTACTGACATCATCCTTGAGTAATCATCCACAAATAATATAAAGTATTTATCACCATAATAACTTTGAACTTTCATAGGACCACAAAGATCAGTGTGCACAAGATCTAAAATTCCCTTAGAATTGTAAGACTTACTTGTAAAGCTTGATCTTGTCATTTTACCCATCTGGCATCCTCGACACATAGCATTCTCAGGTTTTTCCAAACTCGATAGACCTCTTACTCAGTGCTTCTTGCTTATTTTGATCAGATTATCAAAATTTACATGACAAAACCTTTTATGCCATAACCAGGTATCATCTATCTTTGCATACAAACATTTATTCCAAGTTGAGTCAAGGTGAAATGTGTTACCTTTTGTTTGTGTCTCGGTAGCAGCTAACTTTCCATGCTTGTCATGAACTTTGACAATTCCTTTCTGAAATTCTATTTGGTATCCTTTATTGTTTAGCTGTGCTACACTCAACAAATTGTATTTCAAACCTTCAACCCAATAAACATCATTGCATCTTGCATTGTCAAGAAGTGTTATGGATCCTTTACCTCTTACAGGACATGGTAGATCATTACCAAATCTTACATAGCCTCCATCATAGTCTTCTAACATAACAAACTTGTGTTTATCACTTGTCATGTGATGTGAGCATCCAGTATCTATGATCCAAGAATCATTAGTATTTATGTGAGATATTAAGGCTTTTTCTTCATACCTTTCTTCATCTGATCCATCTTTGATAGCCACATAAACTACTTCTTCTGAATCAGTTTCATCTGATTTATCATCATTGGATTCTTCATCAGCTATTAAGCATGACTTTCTATCTCTTCTTTTGAATGTCTTGATGTCCTCTGTAATAATTATCTTTCTATCTATCATCTTGGTAATCTCTCTTTTTAGTAGAATCTTTGTCAGGATAGTTAGAAGCCATATGTCCTATCTTATCACAATTGAAACATTTCAAAGGTAGTTTTCCTTTATACTTACCTTTGCCTCTCGGTAACCTTCTGGCTAATAGTGCTTCAAACTCTTCTTGCTTTCTGATTTCCTCATACAGTTTGTGTACTTCCTCCATGTTCTTGCAAAATCTTTCACTTGCTCCACTGTGATCTCCTTCAGAGTACTTAACTTTCTTTCATTGTAATCATTAGATTTATCAAGATGAAAAGAACTAAATGCAGATTCAACTTTATTTACTGATGACCCACTATTATCAAAATTACTTAACTCAAATGCATGTAGCTTACCAATAGTAGCATCTAAAGAAACTGGCATATTAGGTACAGACCTATGTTCTCACCTTCATTCATCCTCATAGATTCAAGTTGTCCTCTTAGACTATCCACTTTTTCTCTTTGAACATGTTCATCTCCTCCATACATAGATATGAGCTTGTCCCACATTGCCTTTGCATCATTGCAGCCTTCTAGATCATTAAACTCTGAATCGGTCAATACAGATGTTATTTCAATCATTGCTTGGATATGTTCTTGCTTTTCTTTTATCTCTTCCATAGTCAATGGATAGGTGCTAGGTGTGATGAAATCATTCTCCAAATAATATACATCATATTCTCCAACTCCTGATAAGTGCAGCTTCATCCTTTTCTACCATGTAGAGAAACTTGACTTGTTCAACTTCGGTGCATCCCTCTGATACATCTTTAGATCTTTTCCTCAAGTACCTTTAAACTTTTCTTTCCGGAGTCCAAAGCTTTGATACCAATTGATAGCTCTGATACTTAAATATAAGTACATATGTCAAGTTAATAAGATGAGAGGGGGAGGGGTGAATCATACAAACTTAATCTTTCATAAAAACATCAGATTCAACCTCGGTAACATATACTTCAATAATATAACAAAAACTGCTAAACATGAAAACTCAAAAGCATATGAACATCATAACACTCATAACACCAGATTTAACGTGGAAACCCAAATAGGGAAAAACCCACTATGGGATTTCAGACCCACTAAGAAATATACTCTTCTAGAGTATGCTCGGTTAAAAGCAAATCTTGTTAAAGATTACAAAACACATTGCTAGATGTGACCCGGTTAAGGGATTTCCCTCAGATCTGTTAGGATCCTCACCTTGTTAGAAGTGACCTTGTTAAAGGATTTCAAACACTCAATCAGAATGTCACCTTGCTAGAGGGTTTTACAAATAAGACTGTTAAGTCCACTTAGTTAAGAGATTTTGTGTTACTTCACTAAATAACAGTAATAAAAATCTATCTACAACTTCACATCTAAAATGCTAAAGAAGATTCTTATATGCTCAATACAATATAGACATAGAACTAATCTTGTCCATCTGCTAGGCTCTATACTCTATTATTCAAAATAGATCTCCAAGCTTTTGTGCTCAGTAATCACTATGTGGCATCCCTCTGCATACACTTGCCTGCATACATTGTTCATCAATAGTTCCCTATTTATAAACAATTTTCCAACCGCTTAATCTCCTTGATCACATTTCCCATGATCAATCATAGCCATCAGATCTTCAAACTTTGTCTAGGTTCAATGTATCTTTCAATCTGAAAACATTTTACCCTACCTTGGAACTTGCATACATTTCTTGGAACTTGTGCTAGGGTATTGTGGTTCAATCTAAGCTATAGATCTTCCTGCCAATTTTCCTTTGCCATAGATTCTTTAACAAACTTCATTCACGGCATACCAATCATTTAATCATAGCCAGCTCATCAACTTCCTTCATTAAATAATGCATGTAATCATTTAATGTATTATGTTATTACTCGGTTACAACTCGGTAAATACTAAACTTCACTCGGTAGACATTCTGCCTTCATTAACCGATAACGATAACCTTAGGGTTTACCGACTAGGTTCCTTAGGGTTTACCGACTAGGTTCTTTGCTTGGTAACATAGTATAGTATTAACCTTTCAATCAATAACATATGTAGGATATCAAAACAATCTAATCATCATGATCTCATCATTGTCTAACTCGGTAATAGTTGCCCATTGAATAACTTATTTCTCCCCTTATTCATCATATTCTTTCTGTGTCTTTTACCGACATCTTTATACTCATCAAATCATACTTCTCAAGATATGGCAACATCATACTGAATTAGAAAATCAATTTCTTGACATCAATGACAAAATAATAATATTAAGACAGTAAACATCCTTAATCAATTATATCCATAATCATCAACAACCTTCTCAATATCTTTATTGAAATGCCAACAATCTCTCCTTGTCTGTTATAATGCTAAATGCCAACATCGTACAATCTAGTTTAGGTTTAAATTTGTTCTAATGTTCAATTAGGCTTAGGGTTATGGTTCAATTTGGTTTACTTTTAGGGTTAAAGTGTTCAATTTAGTCAAGGTTTAGGGTTGGTGCTAGTTCAATTTCATTAAGGGTTATTGTTAGGGTTCATTTTGGTTTAGTGTAAGATTTAAGGTTTAATTTATTTAAGATTGAGGGTTAGGGTTCAAATTGATTTAAGTTTAGTGTTAGAGTAATAATTTAATTTGGTGTAGGGTTTGGATTCAATTTGGTTTAGTGTAAGGGTTAAAGTTCACTTTAGTCAATTTATAGGGTTATCCCCACTTCAATTTGGTTTATAGTTAGAGTTAGGGTTATTTTTGGTTTAATGTAAGGTTAGGGTTCAAATTGGTTTAAGGTTAGTGTTAAGGTTAAATTTTTTTGAGGTTTAGGGTTTAATTAGGTTTAGTATTATATTAAATTAAGATTAGGGCTAACATGGGGTCATGGCTAACAATACACTTCAATAAGGATTTGAGTAAATAGAGGGTTCAATAAGGGTTTAATTAGGCTTACAATCAAGGTTCAATCGGGTTTAGTGTTAGACTTAGGATTTTGTTTGTTTTATACTTTATGGTTCATTTTTATTAGTGTTTAATTAGGTTTATCATTGTGGTTCAATTTGGTTTATTGTTCGATTAGTTTCAAAGTTAAGATTAAGTTTGGTTTAGTGAAAATAAGGTAACAATTCAATCTAGTAAATAATATTCAATTTTCTTTATGGTTAGGGTTCAATTTGGTTTAGTGCTTTTCTTAAATATGGTATAGGCTTAGGGTTCAATTTATTATAGTGTCTAATTAGGGTTATTATTTAATTGGCCTTAGTGATAGGGTTAAGTTATAATTAGGCTCACCATTAGGGTTCAATTTGATTTATTGCTAGGATTATATTTCAATTTGGTTTACTCTTGAAATAGTTTAAGGGTTAGAATTGTTTAGGGTTAGGGTTCAATTTGGTTAACAGTTCAATTTATTATATTGTTCAATTAGGTCTAGGGTTATGTTATAACTCATCTTAGCATGAGGGTTTAGAATTAAGGATATATATTTAGTTTAGTGTTTGGGTTATAATTTAAGTTGGTTTCTCCAATTAGGTTTAGGGTGAAGGTTATATTATTTTATTTTTTAGTTACTTTTAGGGTTAGGGATAAATTTGGTTTGGTATGGTATAAGGTTGGAACTTAATTAGGTTTACTATAAGAATTTAATTTTTTTTAGTACTAGGTTTAATGTTTAATTAGGTTTATGATTAAGTATTATTTAGTTTTTTATTTTTATTTTTTTTAAGGTTAGGTCTGAATTTGGTTTATTATTCAATTGAATTCAGAGTTAGGTATTAATTTAGCTTAGTAATAGGGCTAGGGTTCAATTTAGTTTAAGATTATCATTCAATTTGACTTATTTTTTGTTACGTTTACAATTAGGGTTTAAATTAATATTGTGTACAATTATGTTTAGTGTTAGTATTTAACTTGGATAAATTTTAGAGTTGGGTTATAATTAGGTTCACGATTGGAATTCAATTTCATTGTGTCATGGTTACAATTTACTTTTAGTTTAGTATTAGGATTTAAATTTAATGCTCAATTTGGTTAGGTTTAGGGTTTAATTTGGTTTAGCGTTAATGTTTAATTTAGTTAGCACAATGGTTCAATTTGGTTTTATTTTAGGTTAGGGTTTAATTTGGGTTATGATTTAAATATAGTTTGGTTTGTGATTAGAGTTCACTTTGGTTTCGTGTACAGATTCAATTTGGTTAAGTGTTAGTTTTATAAATAACTCTTTGTTTACAATTCAATTTCTTTACTATTAAGGTTAAGGTTTGATTTGGCTAATGATTTAGATTTAGTTTGGTTTAGGGTTAGGGTTCACTTTGGTTTGGTGAAAGGGTTAGGGTTTGTTTTGGTTTAGTGTGATGGTTGAATATGGTACAATGTTAGAGTTCAATTGTATTTATGATTGAATTGGGTTTAATTTTAGAATTAGGGTTCACGTTGGTTCAATGTTAGGGTTCAATTTTATTTATAGTGTTAACATTAAGGTGCAATTTTATTTAGGGTTACAATTCAATCTAGTTTAGTGTTCATTTAGAATTAGGGTTCAATGTGGTTTAGTTCTTATTTAAGATTAGGGTTCAATCTATTTTAGTGGTTAATTAGGATAAGGGTAAGATTTAATTTGGTTTATGGTAAGGGTTAGTATTCAATTTGGTGTATGGTTTGGATTTAGTTAAGTGTAAAATTTAGGGTTCAATTTAGTTTTTAGTGTTAGCATTAGCATTTGATTAGGTTTAGTGTTATAGTTAGCCTTAGATTAAGTTCATAGTTAAGTTTAATATCATTTAATTTTAGTGGTAGGGTTAAATTTGGTGTAGGGTTGGGGTAGGACTCATTTTGGTCTACAAATGAACTAAGTTTAGGGTTAGGGTTAGGGTTAAATTTGGGTTTAGGTTTAGTGTTAACTTTAGGGTTTAATTAAATTTACGGTTAGGGTTCACTTTGGTTTAGTGTTTGGGTGAAGAATACATATAGTGTTAGTTATAATTGGAATTAAAAGACTAATACTAATATAATAATGGTAAGGGTTCAATTTTATTTAGGGTTCAATTTGGTTTGGTGTTAGGCTTGGGGTTCAATTTGGTTTGATGTTACCATTATAATTTAATTTTTTTTAAATTAAATTTGGTTTTGTGTGAGATTTAAAAATGGATTAAGGTTAGGATTAATTTTATTTTGGTTTAGTATTAGGGTTAGGGTACAATTTTGTTTACAAGAAGTGTAAGGGTTGAATTTTACTTAGGGTTAGCCTTGTAATATTTGGTTTACACTTAAGGTTAAAGTTTAATTTTTCTTATGATGATTCAATTAGTTTTATAGTTGGCATTTAATTTGGATTAGTGTTAGTGTTCAATATTATTTAAGGTATAATGCTCAATTTAGATTAGCACTACATAGTTAATTTTGGTTCAAAGTTTGGGTTATAGTGTACTTTGGTTTAGGTTTAAAAGCATTCATTTTATTTTATTTTACTTTATATAGCTTTTTTAGAAACTTAAATTTTCAAAAAAATTATGACATTGAAGTTTACTATATTAAACTCGTAAATATTTCTCTTTTAGGACAATCTTTAAAGTTTGACAACATAATAAATTACATAGTTTCCTCCCTTAAAAATATATATATGATATGCATAAATATAGATTGTAGTTCATATTGTTATAAACCAAATCAAGCTCTAAACCTAACACAACCAAATTACACTCAAGTGTAAAATATATTGAAGTGAATTGTAATCGTAAACCAAATTGAACTCTAGATGTAGCACTACACTAAAATAATGGTAACCTGAATTGCTATTGAACACTAACACTAAACCAAATTAAATGCCAACTATAAAACTAATTGAATCATAAACCAAATTGAACCCTAACACTAAACCAAAAAAAACCCTAACCCAAACACTAAACCAATGCGAACCCTAATCCTAAACTAAACCAAAACCAAATCAAACCTTTACTCTAACACTCAACCGAATTTTAGAACCCTGTCCATAAATGAAATTCAACCTTAACCCTACTTGTATACAAAATTATACCCTAAAATTATTAGCAAATAAAATTTAACACTAAACCTAAACCAAAGTGACCTCTACCCCTAACACTAAAATAAAATAAACCTTAGCCATAAACCAAATTGAATTTTAATTTCAGACCTAATTAAATACTAAACTAAACCGAACCATAATCCTTACTCTAAAAAAAGTTAAAACCTAAACCTAAACCTGTCTAAAAATTCATTCTAACCATAACCCTACCCCTATACCATAAATCTAATAGTAAACCAAATTTAACCCTAATTGTAAACGTAACTCAATAAAAATAATGAGTGATAATAAGATATGATGGAAAAATAAAGTTAAACCAAATTAAACACTAACCCTAAATGAAATCTTATGCTAACCTAAACACTATACCTAATTAAACCTTAACCCTTAACCAAATCAGGCCCTAATCCTAACACTAAAAGTAATCAAATTGTACACCTTACAGTAAATCAAAATGGAACCCTAACTCTAAACCCAAATGAACACTAAATAGAATTAAACCCTAACCCTTATTAAATTAGAAGTCAATATTTAATCCCAACCCATCTTGTAATTATGTATATAATATTATTTTAACCATAATTAGACCCTAATTGAATCCTAATTAAACTATCCATAATTCTAACACTAGAAAGAAAATTGAATAAACTTAAACCTAACTATAAATGAAATTGAACTCTAACCCTAACCCAAATTGAACCGCGTCCCTAATTCAAAGTAAACTTAAACCCTGAACCAAATTTAACCCTAAACCTAAAATCAATTACACCCAAAAATAATTAAAATTGAACCATAACCATAAAGCCGATTAAATATAAAACCATATTGAATCTTAACCCTAATCAAAAACCAAATTTGACCTTAATTTTAACACAACAAACTTCAATGATATCCTTAAACCAAACCAAACCGTAATAATAACACTAATCAAAATTAAAATGTTACCTTGTAGATAATTGAAAACTAACCCAAATTTGAACCTTTAACAAAGAATTGACCCAAGAACAAATAACAATGATGAAGGTTTAGCTGCATTGATTGAAGGTCTGGTGGAGGTAGACAATCTATGTAAATGGGTTGTCACCTTTACTGAAATTGGTGAAACCAGAATTCAAGGATAAATGACAAGTTTTCATTGAGGAGATTTATTTTTTTACAAATAAGCAAAGATTTTGCAATAGCTTTCTTGTACACGTAGAATTGCAATATCGATAGGTGATTATGATCTGCAGGGTCATTAATGAAGGTGCCTAAGTTGGGTAGAAGGAAGCCGAATTTAATTGTCATTCCTTTTCATTTTTATTGCTCGAAGTTAACTGAGATATGGAGGTGGAGTTGCGTGTTTGAGAATTTTAGTAGAATTGGAGGTGGATTTGCATGTTTCTGAGAGTTTAGAAGGTGGTGGTGGTGTGCGGTGTGGTTTTGGAGTGTATAATGGAAGCAAATTTCACCCTTCAAACGTGGAAATAGTTATTCCCCTTCTATGAGGATTTAACAGTGAGGAGGCTATAGGTTTTTTCAATTTCTAGGATGGGCATTTGGCACAGTGAATCTTTCTCATTGTGGGCAAGGCATTCGATGGGGTGAAGTATAGATACAAAATGAGGATGGACATATACTCCTTAATTATGGCGTGGGGACTGGAAGTTGGTGAGAATAATAAAATAGTGAGGTGCGTCATGGAAGCTCTGATTCCTAAAGATTTCCTAGATGAAATGGAGTCATTTCTGGAGTTGGCAGTACTTGGGGAAGGGTTTGAGACTGGAGAAGGTTTGGAGGATGATGGGCAGGGGATTAAGGCAATGATGATCCCTTTTTTGAGATGGTCGCAAGGATAGTGCAAGTTTCATCGAAGGGCAGAGGCAAGGCATGGGTGAGAAGCCCTGAAACTCTTGGTGCAGATCAAAGAGCTCGATGCTATCATAGAGAGAGCCAAGAGCGAGGTAGAGGATGCGAGGAGGAGAGTAATTTGTCTAAGGAAGCTGAGAGCGAGTGCAAGGAAATGGTCGAGTGGTGCTGCTAGCTCTTCAAAGAAGTGTTGATGTGGTTGTGTCTCAATTGTTTTAGTTTTGTTATCTTATGTTTTTGTCTCTGCTAGGTTCATCCACTTTTTCTGTAATTCCATTATATCATTTATGCTATTTGGTCATGAGCTAGGTTTTGGAATGCATGGTATAGGATATGTTTTGGAACGTTTCGATTATGCTATAGTTAGGTTTGATGGGATGCCTATTTTTGGCAAATGTGGAAATTTTTGGAAAGATGACTTTCTGACTTTTGCACATTGTATATCTCATAATGAATATTAATAAAATATACCATTATTACTGAGCAAATATATTTTAGATATGGTCAAATTTATTATAATGTATAATCAAATTTTATGGGCTACTATTTAATTTCATGATTAGATGTAATACATGGTTACACATTTGGAAGCCAGTTTACCAGTGGCATTATTGATAGGATGTAGTTTTACATCTCGTGTTATTGACATAAAAGAATAGAAAAATCAATAACATGCGTGTTTAAATGAATACATATCAATAATATGCAATATTACCATGTTAAAACTTTCGCATTATATGAAATTCTATCAATAATCTGTCATGTTATCATGTTTTAACCTTCATGTTCTTTGAAAACAATCAATAATCTATCATTTTATCGTATGATAACTTTCATGTTTAGCCTTCTGTAGGTTTTGGAGGACCGGGCTAAACTAGGCTGCAGCTATTCTAGCTCCAAAACTGTACGCCAATAACAAAAAAAGTCAATAACACAAAAATTTTCAAAAATTACTAATCGTTGATCGTGATCAGTAGATTTAGCTATGGCTTTGATTTTTTAATTTTGAAAAAAAAAGTCAATAACACAAGTTTTATAACCAAACTGGCTCCAAAAAAACAGTTATAAAACTCATGTTATTGACTTTTCAAAAAAATAATTGAAAAATCGAAGCCACAGGTAAATCTACTGATCACGATCAACGATCTACAATGTTTGAAAATTTTTGTCTTATTTGTTGTAACTCAACATAAATATCTACTTATCGTTGATTATGATCAACGATTTGTAATGGTTGAAAAAAGTCAATAACACGAGTTTTAAAACATCTCTTTGGAGCCATTTTTCTGTGTTAGTATAGCTCTGTATAGCTTAATAACACGATCTATATTTTTTCTAAAAATTTGTGTTATTGACCACCCTCATATCTCTAGCAGCCTTCGTACTAGGATATTTTCCCATGGGGCCTAACAAATCAAGTTGAAATCACCCCGCATAGTGTTATTTTGATGGAGTTATTTTTCTGATGACTAAGGATTAGTCATGAGTTTCCCTAGGAAGGCCCCTTTTAACGATCACTTTACCCATCATAATTCCCCACGTGTTTTAAAAAATGCACTTAAGTGTTGGCCTTAGTATCCTAGTTGTGTGGGATACACAAATCATAAGACATGTGTGAGCGGGTGTTATCCTATGAGTATATTCACAGTGGGTCCTGCTTGCACATGATGAGATGAAGGCATCACACAAAAGGAAATGTTATCCCATGACACATTTGAAGTAAGGATTAAGGGTCATGGTATAATAAATGGTTCAAAGGAACAAAGAGAAGCTTATCCCATAGTATCTTTAGGATACCGAAATAGAAGTGCGGGATAAGGAGCAATGGAAGGAGTATCAAGCATATAAGGTTATCCCCTCTCATTATTCAATATATAGATTGGTTGCCCGGGATAAGAATGATCAAAGAATATCAAAGGGATCTTTATCCCACAAGGTTTCCTGTCGATTCGAAAAGGGTCGCAAGATAAGATAGTAAACAAAAGAAATAGGATTTTCTTATCCCATGTGTTCCCACAGGGATAAGAAAAGGGTCACGAGATAAGGAAGCAGTAAGCCAAAAGGCTTATCTTGCATGGTTAAATACATAAGGGGAAATAATTATGAAGTAGTGAAGAGACAAAAGACTATAAGCAATGCGGGATAAGGGAATGACTTTGCAGGCATGCTAAAGGCTTATCCCATGAAGGTGAACAAGATCATCTATTATGATGTAGGATAAGGAAGAGTAGAAGCTGATGGAAGCAAAACAATAAAATCTTATATCGCAATGGTAAAATGAGTGTTCCCAAGTGATGCGGAATAAGAAAACAAAGCACTACAAGATAAAATATGATTCAGAGGAACAAAAGAAGTGTTATCCCGTGAGGTTTCCAAGATGCTGAAATAATAGCATGGGATAAGAGACAATGAAGGAAGTTGTTAACACATATTTAAAAAAAAATATTTCTGTGAAATATATGGATGTTTTAACATATAATTTCATCATAAGGGTGAAATAATGCTGGGAAGGACAACAAGTTATATGTATTAGGGAAGTTTATAGGAAGAAGAAGTATCTTTTTGTGTAAACAGACTGTAATGGAGTATCTTCAAGTGCAGATTATGTATGCAATAATTTCCTAAAGATTAATATACAAGGTTCATTGTTTCTTTTCTAAACATTGTGCATACTTTTGTGTTGATGACTTATCTTTGTCCTCTTGATAAATCTATCATTTGATTTGCTATGATGTGCCATCACATGTTGTTACATTAAATGTGAGATTGGGTTTTCATTGTTTGTGTAACACATACTGAAACCTTCATAGTTGATGATTAATATTGTCCTTGGAGTTGATAAGATCTCTTGTCCACAAAGTGTCATAAATATCCCTGGATAGAGGCACTAGTATGTTATTTATCTTTTAAGGTCCTAGTTTGTTATGCATTTAAGGTCCTTGATAGAGAAACATTCTTCACAAACCCTATATGAACTGATCTTTGCATATTTCTTTTAGGTCCCAAAAGCATCTTATTGTCAAGATACAATCATAATCATTTTCATTTCTTTTCAAAAGTATTCACTTAAAGCACATAATAAAGCATAATTGCAGAACAATCATTTGCTAGTTTTGCATTTGCTAGCCATAAAGCTTAAATCCACTTTAAATAACTCTTTTTGTGCTTGAGAGGGAGAGGTATACCCACCTAGGTTCAATGGAGCCTTAAGTATAGAGGGATTTGGTCTTTGACCATCCCTGTTTGTTGGATCAGTTAGGGGCTTGGCAAATCCTTAAGTTTTCCAATCTGTGGTTTTTGGAACCAACAGATTGGCGACTCTACTGGGGAGTTGTCATATAAGATTTTCAGAATCTTGGTAGATTGTTTTAGACTCTGCTGGAAGCAATAAACTCAGATTAAGTGTGATTTCATTTCCCCTAAGAAGGGGTGGCGACTCTATAAGGTTGATGAACAATACTATATCCTACAATAGATTGAGAGAAAATCATAGTCATTTGTCGATCTCAGTCATGAATGGGAGGAGATCTTTGAAAAAACCAAAAGATCATCGTGAATTGAGCCCAAGGAGGAGATTAGACAAGGTTAAGAAGAAGGCCTCAATATTAGAATCAATGATACATAAAGAGTTCCCTAGAAGGGAAGAAAAGGAAGCTATCAAGGATTGGGAACCTCCAATTATTCATAGTACACCTGATAACAATTATGATTTTTATGACCCTTTTTCAGGTGTTTGTTTTGAGGAGCAGCAATAAAGGCATCTCAAAAGAAAATAGGAGGAAGATGACTCAAAATGGAATACTTTTGTCCTCAAGATAGCAGATATAAGTGCCCAGGAACCAGGATTGGCTTGTGCTTTGAAGAGACAACCTGATGAAATCTTAGCAAAGCTCAGTATTAAAAGGGATAGCATTATTGAAAATAGTAGTGAAACTTCAAAAGAAAGTGAGGATGGAACAAGTGAATCCAGTGAAACTACTATCCCTAAATACAACCCCCCACATAGAAAAGGAGTTGATCAATGCTTCACAAGCTTTTGTAATCCTTTATATGAAAAATGGAGTAGAGAAAGAAATAGAGGACATCATAATGAACGTGAAAGAGGTGGTTGGAGAAAAGATACACATTATAGGGAAGGAAATGACTATGATGGCACTAGATAAAGGAACAACAATGGAAAATATGGTGAGAATAATGGTGGCAATAATAATGGTAATCATGAGAATGGTAATGGTGGAAATAGAAGTAATTATAATAATAATGGAGGTAATAACAGAAACAATAATCACAATGGAGGTAACAATGGAAATCATGGTGGTAATAATAATCATGGAGGAAATGGAAATATCAGAAATAATAACGTTGGAAATATAAATTCACAAAATAATAATCAAGGATACAAACGACCTATGATTATTGAAAGATATAGACAACTGGATTTCACTGGCATTATTGGTTATCCAAATCAATTCCCAAATGATTTAAGGTTGGCTATTCCAAAGTTCTCAGGAAACAGAGAAGATTTTGCAGAACAACATGCACTTAATATAAAAAATACTATTGAAGAATTTGAGGTTCCTCATGAAGATATTTTCATGAAATTGTTTGTGTAGTCCCTCACAAAAGATGTAGGAGAGTGGTATAGGAGCCTTCCTGATGCAAGTATTGGAAGTTGGCAGAAGTTTGTTACTATGTTCTTGGAGGAATTTGGAGATCACAATGATCCTTCATTTGCATCCCATGAGTTAACAAGTATAAAAAAGAATCAAAATGAATTAGTTGCTGAATTCAATAAGAGGTTTAATAAAGTGTTAAATAAAATACCTAGAAATATTAGACCTGTTGATTCTTTTTTTATTAACTTTTACATGAGTGCTTTGATAGAAAAAATCACTATGATATTTTATCTCATAGGCCTGATACTTTACAACAAGCTTTCAAAACAACTGTTACCATTGAGAATAACAGGAGAGTTTCTGGGAAGGTGGGCCAGAGAGACGATCCAAAGTTATACAATTCTAGGGATCCTAAGAATGAACTTACTCAGATCATGGACATGCTTAAGGACATAAGGGGTAAGAAAAATATCAATGATAAAGTACCATACAGAAACAATAAGCAGATGAATTATAATAGGCCAAGGTTACATGATATGCCATATAACACAAATTGGAAGGATGTAAAGCCAATAAAGCCTAATGCAAACAAAGAGACTCCTAATCCATTAAAGAAAGCCACAAACTTTGTAGATGAGTATCCATGGTGTGATGTGTGTAATCTTTCTCATATTGCAGAATAGTGTATAATTGCCCAGGGCTTGATAGAAGGGGAAGATCAAAATGAGGATCATGAACCAACTGTGAATGCCCTTTAGTCTGATCCATATTGGGGAAGAGATGAAGATTCATCCGAGGAGGAGAAAGATTTTCATGTGCATCAAAGAAGGAAGAATTTGCAATATAGTATACAACACGTCTTTTCTGATGGTGATGAAGATACCCCTACCTTGAGAAAATTGTTTCAAGAAGAAGGAGTGCCTTCTTTAAGAAACTTGACTGAAAAGGAGAAGAAAGCTTTCACTATTGCAGTTGTATAACAAGTGAAAATAAATTATCAGTTGAGAAATAGGAATGTCGAGAATGAGCATGGTAAGCCAATAGGTATTTTTGCCAAGGTTACAAAATCAAATGGGACCAATAATGACACAGCCAAAGGCAAGGATACAAGTGCCAAGAAAGGGAAAGAACCAAAACAGAATAAAAAAATGGAAATGTCAGAGCTCATTAAGCCTGTGTAAGAGAAATAAGTAAGTAAGCTTAATTCAAATTGTAACTCATTTATGTCTCAAGCACTATCCCAGGTGAAGGTATCTATGCCTTTGTTGGAAATAATGAAATTTCCAGATTACAAGAATGAGACTTTTAAAATCATATCAAATGTGGGTGATGCCAATAAGGAAAATCCTAAATCAAAAGAAGATCCTCCTGTGGTATATCTTGGCATGTCTATTACCAGAAATATCACTCAGGTAGATCCCTTCTATTTAACATTGTCGATAAACACAAAAATGCTAAATAAATGCATGATAGATTCAGGAGCAGTAGTAAATATCATGCCAGAGGACATCATGAAGGAATTGGGAATGCTCATTGATACACCTCATGGTAAATGCTACGCCATGGACAATAGGTCAGATCTTGTAGTAGGAATTATGAAGGACGTTGAGTTCATATTCCCAGCCTGCCCAGACACTGCATATAAGACATATATCATAGTTGTACAAGTGCCTGCGAACTATGGGATGTTGTTGTCCAAGCAATGGTCTAATTTGGTGGGTGGACATGTCCAGCTTGACTTATCATATGCCACTATTACAGTAAAAGGGATAGAGGTGAGGATAAATAGAGAACCAAGATCCCCCTACCTCATAGAAGAGGTTGATCCCGATGAAATGACTTGCTTTTGCCACTCAGATATAGACAACTTTCAGGTAAGTATTTCTAAACCTTTAAAAGTTGATAAAATTATAGAAATGGTTAAACAGAGTCAAAATTTAATTTGGAAATTATATTTTGATGGTGCCTGTAGTAAGGATGGAAATGGAGTGGGAGTTGTACTTATCTCACCTAATGGAAAATCTTTTAAATACTCTTTCTTGTTATCTTTTGAGTGTACTAATAATATTGCTGAATATGAGGCTCTTTTATTAGGACTTAAAATAGCAAATAAACATGGCATTAAGTTTATTAGGCTCTTTTATGGTGATTAAGAATTAGCCATTTCACAAGTTAGAGGCAAATTTGCTACAAAAAATACAAAATTAAGAAGCTACAAAAATGAGGTTTGGGATTACATTGAACTTTTTGATGCTTTCTCCATAAATTGGATTGAAAGGGCAAATAACATTTTGGCAAACTTTATGACTAACTTGGCAATAAAACATAATGATATCCCTTTTGATGATATTACCTAGGTAGAAATTAAGACCAGGCCATCAGTCCTTGACAATATTAAGAGTTGGCAAGTATTTGATGATGACAGGGATTTGTTAAAGTTTTTGTTTTGTGAGGATCAGTATGAGTACCAGTTGATTGATTGGAATGGACTCGTGGAGGAAATTGATGGTAGAGGGACTGTACTTGGGCAAGAGGTATTGTAGCTAAAAACAAATAAAATTCCAAAATGATTGATAGATCTTGAAAGAATGTTTGATGATAAAGATGTTGTGAGTTTCAGACCTAATTCAGGGGGATGTGAGGATGTTGAAAAAATAAACCTAGGAAGTGAAAGCAATCCAAGAGAAGTATATATTGGAATAAGGCTCACACCAAAAATCAGAATAGTATTGATTAACTTGCTAAGGAAGTACATGTATGTATTCGCTTGGTCATATGATGACCTTAAAGCATACAGGGAAGACTTGTTCCAGCATGAAATACTCTTGAAGCCTGATGCAAAGCCTTTCAGATAGAAGAAAAGGCCAATCAATCCTACTTTGGCTCCCAAGATGAAGGAAGAATTGATGAAAATGAGAAATGATGGTATTATTGAGCCCATAAGGCTTTCAACATGGGTGTCCAATTTGGTCCCAGTCAGAAAAAAGAATGGTGATATCAAATTGTGTGTGGACTTTAGGAATTTAAATGTTTCATCTTTAAAAGATAATTATTCTTTACCTAACATGAAGGCTCTTTTGCAAAAGGTCACTGGAAATGAATTATTATCTATGATGGATGGTTTCTCAGGGTATAATCAAGTCAAAGTTAGAGAAGCAGAAAAATTCAAAACCACTTTCACCACACCTTGGGGTACCTATGTCTGTGCTAGGATGCCTTTTGGATTGACAAATGTAGGAGCCACATTCTAGAGGGTTGTGGATGTAGCCTTTGAGGGGCTGATTGATTATATCTTGGTAGTTTACCAGGATGATATGACTGCTTCTTCTAAAAAGGTAGAAGACCATTGCAATGACCTAGAAAAAATCTTTATTAGAGCATTAGAATATGGTATATCTTTAAATCCCAAAAAGTGTCATTTTGGAGTTACTGAAGGGAAATTGTTAGGTCAAAAGAGCCATCAAGGAAGCCCCTGTGTTAAAGTCCCCCGATTTCTCCAAACCTTTCCAAATGTTTTCATTTGCTTCATTTCATACTATCATTGCTGTCATGTTACAAAAGAATGATGAGGGCCATGAGCAACTAGTGGCATTATTTAGAAAAACATTGCAAGCATCTGAGTTGAACTATGATTTGAATGAAAAATAGGCTTATGCTCTTGTGAAAGCAGTAAAAGCTTTTAGACCCTACCTGGTTGGTGCCACTATTATTGCATATGTACCAAATGTTGTTTTTAAAGACATCTTCAGACAATCAGAGACTACTGGAAGGAGATGTAGATGGATAAACTAGATCCAAGAATTCAATATTGATATACAAATCACAAAGTTGGTGAGGGGTGGGGGTTTAGCAAAATTGATGGTAGAATCCAACTTTGAAGTAGCACATGTAAATCAAATAGAGTTGAAAGATGCACAAATAAGCATTGAGAGGTGCCCTTGGTATACAAATATTGTTTATTACTTAAAATACATGAAGTGTCCTAATGGTTTAAATGATAGTTAGAAAAGAACTTTAAAGCTTCAAACATCTAGGTATGTATTACTTAATGGAGATTTATACTAGAAAAATAGAGATGGTGTTCTCTTATTGTGCCTAGATGAGTGTCAAGCATCTGTTGTTTTAAAAGACTTACATGAGGTGTATGTGGAGGTCACTTCTTGGCCAAAACCACTGCTCATAAAATTCTTAATACCGGTTATTATTGGCCTCAAATTTTCAAGGATTGTCATACTTATATCAGAAAATGTGAAGCTTGTCAAAAGTTTTCAAGGAAGCTCAAGTATAATGGAGCTATTCCTCTCAGACCTATACATGCAGAAGAACCATTCCAGATGTGGGGTATTGACTTCACAGGGGAAATAGAAAACAAATCTAGTAGTGGGCATAAATGGATTTTGGTGGCTACTGATTATTTTACTAAGTGGGTTGAAGCTATTCCCACAAGACAGGCTACAAGAAAAATGGTGACAAAGTTTCTCTTGGAAAACATTCTAACCAGATTTAGAGTACCTTGGAAGATTGTGGTAGACAATGGGATGTGCTTCAGATCCAAGGAGTTCTCTAATTTATGTGAAAATTATGGCATCACTCTGTCTTATACATCACCTTACCATCCCCAAGGAAATGGACAAGCAGAATCAAGCAATAAGAACTTATTGAAGATTTTCAAAAGGATATTGGGTGATAATAAAAGAGCTTGGGATTCAAAATTGGTCTTAGTAGTATGGGCTGACAAAGTGATAGTCAAGAAGTCCACAAGATTTGCCCCATATGAGCTTGTATATGGCAAGGAAGCAAGATTACCCTTAAATAATTTGCTTCCAGTTTATAAATTTGTTATAGAATAATGTTCAGAAGAAGTAAAATTCATGGGGGAGAGGTTGATGGCATTTTCTGAGTTGGATGAATGTAGAAAAGAGGCTCATGAAAGAAACATTCAGAGGCAACAAATGGTTAAGGCTTTACATGATAAAAGGGTTTGTGATAGAACATTGGAAGAAGGAGAATGGGTACTTAAATGGAATACCAAAGTCCAGGACAAAGGAAAACATGGAAAATTTGATGGGCTCTGGCTGGGACCCTATATCATCTTTGAGAAAAAAGGAGAAAACTCATATTTTTTGCAAGACACTAGTGGTGAGGTGCAGGAATTTCCAGTCCATGCACAATACCTCAAACATTTTTTCTTTTGACAAGCAGGGAGTATTTCTTGTATCATAATAACATAGTTTTCTTTTTCTGTTATATGTTTCAAATCATGTCTTGGTCCGCTTTCTAGAGATAGCTAAGAGCTTGCTATGTCCCTAGAAGGAACATACATCCCCAAAAAGAGCCACTATTAGCACATATTTTTATAAAATATTTTTGTGATATATATGGATGTTTTAACATATAATTTCATCATAAGGGCAAAATACTACTGGGAAGGACTGCAAGTTATATGTATTAGGGAATTTTATAGGAAGAAGAAGTATCTTTTTGTGCAAACAGACTGTAATGGAGTATCTTCAAGTGCAGCTTATATATGCAATCATTTCCTAAAGATTAATATACAAGGTTCATTGTTTCTTTTCTAAATATTGTGCATACTTTTGTGTTGATGACTTATCTTTGTCCTCTTGATAAATCTGCCATTTGATTTGCTATGATGTGCCATCACATGTTGTTACATTAAATGTGAGATTGGGTTTTCATTATTTATGTAACACATACTAAAACCTTCATAGTTGATGATTAATATTGTCTCTGGAGTTGATAAGATCTCTTGTCCACAAAGTTCCATAAATATCCCTAGATAGAGGCACTGGTCTGTTATTTATCTTTTAAGGTCCTGGTTTGTTATGCATTTAAAGTCCTTGATAGAGAAACATTTTTCCCAAACCCTATATGAACTGATCTTTTCATATTTCTTTTAAGTCCTGAAAGAATCTTATTCTCCAGATACAATCATTAATCATTTTCATTACTTTTCAAAAGCATTCACTTAAAGCACATAATAAAGCATAATCGTAGACAATCATTTGCCATTTTTGCATTTACTAACCATAAAGCTTAAATCCACTTTAAATAACTATTTTTGTGCTTGAGAGGGAGAGGTATACCCACCTAGGTTCAATGGAGCCTTAAGTGTAGAGGGATTTTCTATATGACCATTCCTATTCGTTGGCCAAGGGTAGTTGGATCAGTTAAGGGCTTGGCAAATCCTTAAGTTTTCCAATCTATGGTTTTGGGAACTGATAGAAGTAACAAGTGAAGAGGCTTATCCTATGGTTCTATTTATCATGAAGATTGGTCGCACATGATAAGAAATAATAAAGGATGCTAAAGGTATTTTTATCCTGTGAGGACTCCCATCAGTTCAAAGTGGGTCACAGGATAAGGTTTCAAGCTAAGGATAGAAGGATTTCTTATCCCACACGTTCCCATGGGGATAAGAAATAGCACGCGCGATAAGGAAGTTCTAAGCTAAAGGCTTAGCCCATGTGGGTAAACACATAAAGGAGAAGCATTCTCAAGTACTGAAAATATGGAAGACTAAGGACACCGCGAGATAAGGAGATGTCTTAAAAGGCATGCTTAAATCCTTATATCACAAAAGAGAACTAAGATATATGTTGTAATGCAGGATAAGGAAGGATAAAGCCAATAAAAGAAAAATAGTGAAGGCTTATCTCATGATGAAGAGAGGGGTGTTACCATGATGATCTTGGTTGTTCATGATCCCCAATCAATGGTTGAAATTCAAATTTGGCGCCAACGACCAACTTTATCTAGCAAGAATGAATTAATGGCGATGCCATAAAAGAGAATTTAGAGTGTTTCGAGAGCAAAGAGAAGAATGGATTGCAGTGAACCAGTGCACCCTCAATAAAATTCAACCAAGCAGAAACCAGCAAGTAAATTATTTTCCCATCCTTCTACATTGCTAGGCTATTATAGTTGTGTGTACTCAGTCTTTTTGTGTGTGCCCTAGAGTCAGTAGGTTTTGCATTTGCACTCAGTTTTTTGATCTTTCTTTGTTTTAAGTGTTAAAATGGCCTCCCCTGCTAAGGAATCCACTACCCTTGTTGTTGATAATGTTCCCAAGATTGGTTCTATCTCTACAACACAAAAGATTACCCATTTTTTCCCCCTTGATGTAATAGCACCTATACCAATGATTGAGAGTTTCCCTGTAGTCAAACCAAACCCCAAACCAGTCCTGCAAGCATCTATGGAGGCCGAAGCTAGTTCAACTCCAAAGGAAAAGGCTCCTAAAGCCAAAAAGAAAAGGGAACACCCAAAAGCCATTGTAATTTCAGACAATGAATGTTCTGATGAGCCTACCCCCTTCTCCAAAAGCCCAAAAACCTACCCAAAAGAGGAGAAGAATTGTTGAAAGACCTTTGCTGAGGCACCCTCCACTAAATTCCCTCCTCCTATAGAAAGTGCCCATACTGCAGTTAACCCTTCTATTGATAAAGGCCCAATTTCACAAGAACCAAACCCTCAAGGAGAAATCCATCAAGAGCAACCCAAAAAAGATTCTCCCGCAAAGAAATCTGCTCCCAAAACTACTAAGTGGCTAAGGCAACACTCAAAGGGAGAATCATCTACCCAAGAAGAGCCAACAACTAAGCATATATAGATTGGTTGCCCGGGATAGGTATTTTGACCCTGAGGGATGCAAAACTGACCTAAGGACAAACAAGCTGAAAGAAAAAGGTTATATCCATTCATTTGATAATAGAGAGGATCTAATAAGGAATGCTTTCCCTCTTGATATGGACCAAAGGAAAAAGTAATGGGAGCTTATGAAGAAGCTAGAGAGGGAAAGGAAGGTAAAAGATCCTAGTTTTGAGGAATTTTTTACACATTTCAATAATGATTTTGCAAGGATGTCATTTATGCTCCAAATGGCTGATGATATCATTAAAATGGAAATGGAAAGAAAAGAAGCCAAAGAAAAGGGGACATAAATTGAAGAGAGGCCCATTGAAACAACCCCTAAGGTTTACAAAGTGAGGGGAAGGACAATAATAATTTAAGAGATGCCTCCAAGGACCTCTCAACAAATTAGACAAAAGGAAGGGCAACATACTACTAAGCAAGTCAGAAGAATTGAGAAAGGAAAAGAAAAGATTACTAACTTTGTTGATATTCAAGAGAATTTGGATGTTGGTGTGCCACCACCCTCTCCCCCACAAGACACATTCAAAGAGGATGAGGATGTTGAGGTCCTCAATGATAAAGATAGGGACATCATCCCTAGCACAATCCCTATGGAGGAAGTAGATGATAAGAGAATAATTGACTCCAATAATTTCATGGCAGATGATAATTTTGTGAACACCCCTGAGTTTAAATCTTTTTGGATTAGATAAAAATTGAAAAGCCTATCTAATGAAGAATTTATTTATTTTGACAGGGATAGCTTCAGATGCACACTCAAAGAAGGCAAGGAAATGATAGCAAACAGTCGCTTTCTTTTAGTACCCGACTGGGATTTTGAAAAAATATTTTTGTTAGATCAGATCATGAGGTAGAAGGATCCCAATTTTTCTAAAGAGTTTGGAGAGCATGGGTCAGGGGTAAGCATGAGTCTAAAGTCTTTTTCTCTGTGGTCGAAAGCCCCAAATATTCAAAAGCCTATGGTCTTGTAGGGTGGGTAGAAAAAGACATGAGATGCAATAGTTACGACCTTGTAGGACACTACTGCATCTAAGGTTGTGGCTATAACATCCCATGTTGGTATTTTGGTTATGTTGATATGGTTTTGTCATTTATTTCAACACCTATTAACACTTATCAACTCTTGCACTTTGGAGGATTGGCAATGTTCACCGGCAAGCAAGTGACTTTATGCACAGTCACCGGTATCTGGTTCACTGGCAGGATATATTGTTCACCAGCACTTGGAATGACATAGAAAACACTTGGTTATGTTGAAGACATCATTTGGACACTTTGTCTTGGAGATTTGTTCATTGATATATTCGTATTTGCATATTTCCTATTATCGACAAATAGGTCTAGAATAAGCACTGACAGGCTTATCTATTCTAGATCAGCATGACGTGCATTGGAGATGATTTTGTTGTTAGTATAAATGCATTAAGCCAACATGTTGAATCGGATATTGCATCAATTATTGATTTACTTGTAATTGATTTTATTGTAATATCTTTTAGAGCCGACCTACTAAAATTGGTCTTAGGTTATGGTATATATGTAAGATCTTATTTGTAAGATCAATATGCGATTAGGAAAAGTAATTATAAGAAGGTATATGCGAGAATAAGCAGAGCTATACACGTAGACATCATTTGAAGGTGAAGCAAGGTTTTTGGGAAGGCATATCAGAACTACACCGGTACTGAATCTAGCATATGAAGATGCTATTTTGAGTAGTACATCATTATTGGATTCAACCATCCAATTGTAGTCAGTGTGACTCCTATTTGTGTTTGAGCAGTGAGTTCTAGGCACTTGGCCTTTCTGCATGTGCAGACCCCATTTGTATACACATACTATTTGCAGTAGTATCATTTGATTGTGGGTAAGGTTTCCCACCGTGGTTTTTCCCCTTATAGGGTTTCCACATACAAAATTTGGTGTTATGTGTTGTGGATGTTATTGTCTTTCTATTTCAAGCATTAATCTTTACCGGTACTATAATTAATTGATAAACTATCTACCGACATAAAGTTTGGTTTACTGGTATTAAGCATTAAGGTTGGTTAAGTTGTTTTGGTTTGAATTTATTTGACAACTGATTCACCCCCCCCCCCCCCAATTGTCTCCGAGACCTAACATCCCATGAAGTCCAATTTGCTCAACTAGCTGTAGAAGATTTTGAGGAAAAACATGCAAGGTTGAAGGACATGCATGTGGCCCTCAATGCAAGCTACAATAATTTATTCATTGAGAATATTGCATTAAAGGATAAAATAAGAAAGATGACTATAGAATCCTTAGGAGGAATAAGGTGTGGAGAATTAGAAAAAATGAATAAAGATTACAAATGATTAAGGATGAAGCTGAGCAGAATCATTTTGAAATTAGAAAATCTTCAATTTTGCAGGTTTCAAATAAAGTCATTGAAAAATTCAATCAGGTGCATACCTCTTATTCTTTGATGTCACAACTCCTCAGCCAATTGGATGAGATTATTTTATTTTTTCAACCTATTAGGATTACTTGGCTGCCAAAGAGTCAAATCCTAAAAGAGGTCCTATTGGTAGTCAAGAATGTGCCAAATGCACCCCAAATTGTGGGGACAACATGGAAAAATTATAATTAATTGATTAAGGAGCTACCTCAAATTGAGGATGAGAAGAAAACATTAATCAAAATGATTGATTCTTTTCAAGGACTTCAAAAGTGGGATGTTCCCATTATTTTGACAAGTGAAGGGAAAATTGAAGATTTGGATATATGTAAGCAATGAGTCCAAGACGCAATTAACGTAGTTTTTAACTCATTGGCTAAGGACCCTACCCAAGGTGACACATACCATTTGATTATTGATAAAATCATGGAAGTATTTCATGTATCATAAGTTCACCTTGGAAGCTGCAATTGTACCAGCCCACAGGACAAAAGAAGCAATGAGTAAGCTTCAAGGCCTAAGAAATTTTGCTTGACAGGTGGACGAGATTGACACTCTGCACATAAAGTACTGCTCTTTAGAAGAAGATCAGCCAAAGGAGGAGGACTAGTCTGAATTAGTTCCATTTTTGCTACCAAAAAGTCAAACTCTAAAGGAACTCCTGTTGGCAATCAAGAGTGTGGCCTCTCCGCCCCAAATTGTGGGGATAACCTGGAAAAAATATAATTTATTGATTAAGTAGTTTCCTTACATTGAGGACGAGAAGAAAGTATTGATGGGCATGATTGACTCCTTCCAAGGGCTACAAAAGTAGAATATCCCCACTATTTTGCTAGCAAAAGGACAAATCAAGAGCCTGGATGAATGGAAATAGGGTTTCCAAGATGCCATCAATATAATTTTGAATTTATTGGCTAGAGATCCAAGCCAAAATGATACAGATCATAATATCATTGATAAAATCATGGAAGTTGATTTGATGTATCATAGGTTTACTTTGGAAGCAACAATTGTGCCAGCCCATAAAACAAAAGAGGCAACAAGTAAGTTGCAAGGCTTAAGGGATTAAGCTTGGCCAGTTGATTAAACTGACACATTGCATAAAAAGTATTGTTCTCTAAAAGAGGACCAACCTGAAGAAGAGGACTAATGCAATAGGATTTTGACAAGTGTCTTCTTTGGCCTGAAGCTTGTTTTGCTCCCTTGTGTTATAAAAGGTAATTTACATCTAAGAAGAATGATTCTGAAACTTTTGATTTGTATGTACTAGGAGAGCTTAAGAGTAATACAAAGACAATTAGTCATTTACAAGTTTAGTCAACTAAGCAGTTTATCATGAATGTATCAATCTTATTTTGAAAAGCCATAGGGATACCCACTTAGGTCATGTAGAGCCTGAAGAGTAGAAGATTGCAGCCCTTGCGCTAAATCTTGTATTTGAACAGATTATGCAATTTTTTTTCTAATGAGTAGTTTCTCATGAATGTATCCATCTTTTTTTATTATACAAATAAAGAAAACATTCATTCCTTTCTCTGATTTCTCATTTTGTGTTGTACAAGTTTTTGTGTTAATGACATGTTTAACTTGTCTTCTCTAATGGAGAATGTGTGTTTTATCGATGGGTTTCATTTGAATATCATGAATTATATTTGGTCTTAAAAACTGCACTACATGTGTGAGAAAGTGTGAGGAGGGTGTGAATGCATTTTCAATTTAAACATCTTATGCAAGTCATACATGTTTAACATTGAGTTGTAATATTGATAAGTCATGGTGTTGTTTGTTATTAAGCTTTCTATTTGACTCTATTTTCCCTTTAGGATAGGCACTGACTATACCATATTTCAGTTTCAAGATCATCGAACACTAAATCATCTTTTCGTTTATGTTCTTAGGATTAGTTTTACTAAAGATAAAGCCATTATTGCAATGTGTATGTGTGGAGTGTTCTTTAACCTGTAATAATTTTTTACCCATACTCAATAACACAAAATATTTTAGTCATTGTCAATAAAATTAATGTTATTGAGCAGTAGACATAACATGAATGTTTATCAGTCGTACCTTGCCAATAAAATGAAGGGTTGTGTTTCATACTGTGTCGTTTTGAAGCCAACATGTGAAAACTTGTGTTTAACTTAATGAATTAAATTCTATCCTAAGTGTTGCAATATATATATGGGAAAGTATGAGGAAATGTATAGTGATTTCAATTAAATGTTATATATAAGGCATAGAGTATGTGATAGATGCTTCTAGCACTGAGATATCACATTATTGTTCATTGTTGTTATGGTTCTAATGAATGTACTTTCCAAGTCAAAAGGAATTCAATTTTTTTAAGAATTTGACATCCTCATTTTTATCATTTATTATGCATTAGTAATGGCACTATATCACATACATAAAATCTTATTTCAAGGTTACCAATCTCACATCAAGTTTGTTTACCATACTGCACCTCTGAAACTTCCATTATTAATTATAACATAATGCTTTAAAATAAAGATATAATATAACATATCACGTTAGTGTGATTTATGTAATTTAATGTATCGTGTTAGTGTGATGTATGTAATATAGTGTTTCATGTTAGTTTGATGTATGTAATATAGGGACCTATAATATAGCATGGTGTGGTTTCTTTATTAATATTATTTTTAACGAACATGGAGTGTTTTTTAAATTAATATTAATAATGCAAGATACATTGAAGTTTGTCATCTTTTCTGTGATGTAGGATGAACATGTAAGAAAAAAAAAATATGGACCAAGATCACTATCTCAAAGAATAAATAAATATAAATAATAGGGAAAATACCAAAACTACAAATTTTATATAGGCAAATATACCAACATGTCCCTCTGTAAACATAAATTTTAATTGTTTTACAAAAACCAAGCTAACTGAGCTAACCATGCACATTATATGCACCCGTGGGAAAGCAACATGCCAATACACTAAGACCAAGTATATAGGCCATAGTTTCCTATAAATAACATTCCCTCTCCAAAGACAAAACAAAAAGAAGATATTGTGGGCTGTATGCATTGTATTGTTGTTAAGATGTCCATGGACATCGAGACACCACCCAATTCTTAATGGAGGAAGCACCCTCATCAATATGTCTTCAACCATGTCATTCTCTAGATGCTACATTAGTGCAGAGTCTTGGTTGTGCTTTGCTAGGGTCAGCTGCAACCTGTAGATTCATACAACAAGAGTGTTAGTTATTTAACAATATCATTCAATAAATGTAAGAAATATTCCTATTATAAGAGTACTATTTATTTAACTAAACCATTCAATAATTGTAAGACATATTCATACAATAAGAGTCTTAGTTATTTAACTATATCATTAAAAGAATGTAAGACATAAAGGTAGAATACTGAAAATAAAGTGGCAAAATCAAAATTACAACCTCCTCCTATCAGTAGAAGTGTATGTGTATGCCATTGGTATTAGAAATCAGCCAAACAATATAATGAATGACACTTGCTTACAAAGATAGAGTGTAAAAAATTATTAGGGGCAATAATATTGAGCATTCAAACAATATAACAACAAACAAATCTAGTCCATATTACTCAACATGTTGAAAGATAAAAGGCTAAACATGGAGCTAAAAAAAATGTAGTACAAAGGTAATGATTGACATGTGGTTTCAAATACCATACAGATAGAATAGAGATTACCACCTCCCATGCAAGGAAAAACAAAAAAGTTGCACAGTCAAAGAACTACAATGCAACGTGTAATTCATTGCAAAAAATGAAAGAATAAACTTGTATAGCACTTCTTAGCTGTTAACACAAATATGAAAATGGCATGTACTCATCCACATTTATGAAACAGATATAAATAGATATCCAAATCTTAACCAATAATACCAATGTTGTGTTAGTGAGGGACATTGTGTGATCCTTGTCCACATATGGGAAAATCAAAAGCCAATCGATGATGAGAACTCCTCTGCCCAGATGTTGAGGGTGTAGTGAACATTGTCATGCCTATCTGTGGAACACTTTCACCCACTGCAAACATAACCACACAATAAGAATGTGCACCATTCACATGTTTATTGTGTGGAACACTTGAGAACTGACTTATATTAGATGCAACAAATCTCATGGAAAGGACATGTGGTTCTGGTGCTTCGTCTAATTGCCTCTTTTCCTCTTGCCTCTTAGAAGTCTCCGAGGGGAACTCAAAGGTCTCAGCTAGCATAGCATCATGAAATATCTCAGTACTATTAGTTTAGCTATGTTGCCTCCGACTCTGACCATGATCCCTTCTTGCACTAAACCAAGGCCACATGTGAACGATGCTTGTACCGGTTGATCAACATGCAGACTAAAATCAAATGCCATGGCACTAGAATTGTCAAGATAAACCATGAACCTCTCCACAACCTACAAATTCCATTATTTTTTCGTGTGACTGTGGCATTATTTGAGAAAAAATCTTCAACTTTGTGGTCACTTCATTCCATGTCATGATGTCAAAATCCTCTAAAGGTGTTTCTGTAGTGGAAATGCTATCAACAACTGACTGAGGTGTTGGGTGTTCATTAACGTTACTAGATATTGGAATTGTCATAGGAATAGGTTCTGCACAAAACAAATTCTTAGAGTGAAGTGTAGATATTTTAAAACAACATACATCAACGTTGACAAACCAAACAAGTTGAGTTGCATTTAACATCCACTTACCTAGGAGACGTGAATCATTGAATGACTTGTCAAACATTGTACCAACCTTCAAAGCATGCTTGCACGTGTTTCCTTGCAATCTCCAGGGACAATCACATATATACAAGTGATCACCACATTTGTTAACCACATACCAATTGTAAGAGGACTGGCTTTTTACCCATTACAAACCAAGTCTCGTGTCATTAGGAACACAATCAAAATCAAGAATTTCCTTTTCCCTCGCCATACTAGTACGCAAATGTGTCAACGTGTATTTTTTGGTGAATCCATAATACTGCAACAATTTCTTTCACTTGTAGCATGGTTCCACTTTATACACAAGCTTATGATATAGATTGTTCATCCTCCTTGCCCAAATCTTTTTATTGTTTTTCAAGTGCAGCACCTTCAATTTTACATGGTACGATTCAATGGCATTATTTGTGTC
Source organism: Cryptomeria japonica (assembly GCF_030272615.1). Classification (NCBI taxonomy): domain Eukaryota; kingdom Viridiplantae; phylum Streptophyta; class Pinopsida; order Cupressales; family Cupressaceae; genus Cryptomeria; species Cryptomeria japonica. The sequence goes on from NC_081409.1 coordinate 465,234,451, forward strand.
TTGGTTAGCATGAGCGAATTTCCTGAAGTTTTTCACCCACATAGCTACCCCTCCCCCCCCCCAAAAAAAATGTAGGATGTCAACTAACAAACTAATGCAACAACTATCATAATGAAAGAGTTAACAAGTCAAGGAAGGCAAATCTAAGGTAATGCAAAACTCACCAATACGCCCATCTCGACACCATATGTTGTAGAAGTACTCTAGAAAACGTTGTTAGTCACTAAATTCAACAACGAAAGTTTGCACTTGCTGAATAGCGCAGTCTTTACCTTCATGCATTGCCATCATTATCTACCCTAGATGACAAAAAATATCCATTGCTCTTTCCTTTGTTGCATACTTGTAGACATTCTTCAACCATGCTCGATGCACATTCTAGATACAAAGTATGACACGACATTGAAAATGGTCATGTTTCTAACTAAACGATTAGTTGTGCCTGATCATATAGAATAAAATGTAGAGTAACATATCTTACTGAATAATTTGATCAAGCCAAACAATTGAAACATGCACGTATTGTATTATTTCAATCTTTGCACTTGCATCATCTGTGATAAATGCATTGATCCTCTAATCAGGCCTCTTTTTCTTTTCTCATCTTTGCAACTCCACCAACCACACCTCAATGTCCTCAATATTGTTCCTCGATGTTTGCCCATGTAACGGACACCCCGATTGCTTGTCATAAAAAATGAGCAACGAATACAATTGGTAATGTTTTAACCAACAACAACAACATTCATTAGCATCTACAAATATAATGGGAAACTTGAAAATATGAAAAAGACTCATTAGAAGGAGTTTGAGGAGACTTGCCCCATATTTATTTGTTGCAAAAGTGGAATCCATTGAGATAATTGAGTCATGTCAATGTCAAACCATCATGTCGAGCATCTAAGATGTTTGTATCCCCATTATGAAGGGTGTGTGGGGGCCTTATGGCTCTTGGAAAAAAAAATTAGCCTCATCTTGTCTTTTCCATTTTAAAATGCTATTGACATCATTTGCATGCTTTCATGATTGAATGGAGCGGACCCTTTCCGCTGCATTCATAACATCCTTGCATGTTAGGAATGAATCTCTCTTCCTCAACATACTATAGAAAATAGGATCATCAAGTTATATGTCCATTATAACATCAACATTGACATCCATCGCCACCAAGCTCTCTATATATGCTTTGTATTCATTGGATAGGTTTGGTGCAAATTGAGAGTGCAACTCATTGGTGGTATCATACACACCATGTCCAAATGCACCATTTTGTTCTACATGCAATAGTTTCTTGTATGACAATATGGCCATGTCTGGCCGACCATAAAATACCTTGACAATGAAGTGGCATGCACAACATTATTTTTTTGGATATAGATGATCCTACATCTGAGGTGACGACTTATCCCTATTGTCTTCTGGACCATAAGAACAACAATACCTTAAAGTTAAAAACTGTCATATTATCAGCAAGAGTTGTAATATCATTAAACGTAGACAAAGAATATAAATGAATGTGTCTACTAACCAGTTGTACATCTTTCTTGTATGGTTGTTGTGCACACTACTATTATCATCTTCAGTGTACCTCTTTTGGACAAATGTGGTTTTGAAACCTTCAAGCAACGATTCCCCATTAATGAATGCATTCAATCTAGCAAGTGGAATCACCACACAAAGGTCTTTCGTCAAATCATATTCACCACAAATTGGGGTCCACCCAATATCCCTAGAAGAGAAATGATGGAGACCTTCACTACCATCTTGCACTTCCAATCCTAGCATCTACTTCCATTTTCGGTGTTTTTATATCCTAGTGAAGTACCTATCAGCCAATTTTGTTGAATTATATACCAGTCTACAAACAATGGCAAGTACATAGGGCATATTTGACAAAGAGTTGGTACATTGTCACAGTCATAGACACAGTAACAACAGTAAAGATGAATAAAATTGCCACATGGAAACTTAGAATAGCGATGCATGTACAAGGATGCACATACAATCAAGCCTTAAGAATTTAATCTAAAATATTTTTTTCTTTAATAAACTTATAACAACTAGTTAGAAACAATAACATGGGACCAATTTCATAATTTACATTCAGAATTCAAGATATAAATCATCGTGTGCAAAACTGGTAATAATCACTTCTATATATTGATGAAAACAATCAAACATGATTAATTATTCAAACTTGCATAGTAGTCATTATAGAAAATATAATCTATTCAAAATGGACCCAAATCACAAAGGAAATAGACATAGATGTACAATTTTCACCATTACATCGTTAAAACATCCAAACACTTAATTAAAAAAAAACTAAATTTAATTTAATTAAGACAATAATGATAATTTTAATATTTAAATTTAAATTCAAAAGTGTTCAATAATAAGAATATCCAAGATCGCAAAAAAATAGTGTAAAATCAAAATAATAATAATTATTAGTATTAAAAATTTAATTCAACTTTATATTCAAAGTTGTCCAATAATATAAATATTATAAAATCGATAATGAAAATACTAAATGTCACATACTTATGAACTTGGCTCCAAAACGTCAATCTGAAGAAGGTTGTTGATGACATGTCTTTCTGGACAACAACACTATTGTACCAAGGAAAGTCAATAACACGAGCATTACACGTCGTTAATCGTGCAAGCTACGGTATCGATTTTTCTCAAGTGTCAATAACCCGCTTTTTCTAACCTCATATTGCTTCCCGAATAGATGTGTCCACGGTAGAGCCTAACATGATGATTAGTCAAAATTTAGTGGTAACTTTCGACTAATCTTCGTGTTAGGCTCCACCACAGACGCAACTATTCTGGCTTTAAAAAGATGTTTTGAAACACTGTTATTGACACTTTTGAAAAATCCAACATGGCTAAACTAGCTCCAAAAAGGGGTTATAAACTCATGTTATTGACTTCTACAATCTACAATTTTTGGAAATGTCAATAACATGAATTTTATAACCCCTTTTTGTAGCCATTTTAGTCATGGCCGCCTAGACGAGGCTCCAAAACAAACAACTCGTGAACCTTCGTATTATACACAGAATAAAAATCAAAGACGTAGATATCTATAATTTTTTACTAACCCTCATATTTGGAAAATATCATGACGTTTTTGTAGGTAGATTATCTACAATCGTGCATGGCTATAGATAATCTTCCTGCAAAAATGTCACAATTTTCCCAAACATGACCAATGGTAAGTCGAATATTGTAGATGGCAATGAACTGCGGGGTTCCGAGTATAACACAAAACCATAACCAAACCGCCACCAAAAACCCCAGAAATTCAGAAAAAATACATAACACAAAACTAAGAAAAAACTAGAGATTGACCAAAAAACCTAAAAATTCAAAAAAGTACATAACACAAAACTAAGAAAAAAATGTAGATCCTCAATTATGATCAGGAGACACGAAACCATGACCAAACTGTCGCCAAAAACCCAAAAAAATTTTAAAAAGTGTATAACACAAAAATAAGAAAAAACTACAGATCCTCAATTATGATCAACAAACATGAAACCGCAACCAAACTGTAGCCAAAAACCCTAAAAATTCACAAAAAGTACATAACACGAAACTAAGGAAAAACTATAGATCCTCGATTATGATCAACAAACACGAAACCGGGACCAAACCGCCACCAAAAACCCCAAAAATTCACAAAAAGTACAAAACACGAAACTAAGAAAAAACTATAGATCCTCGATTATGATCAGTAGACACGAACCGCAACCAAACCATCGCCAAAAACCCTAAAAATTCAGAAAAAGTACATAACACGAAACTAAAAAATACAACAGATCCTCAATTATGATCAACATATCTACCCGTGACTCTCATTTTTACAAAAAAATTCTACCTACATCTTTCATTTTTGCTAAATTTTAGAGACGAAAAGGCCAGAGAAAAAAATTCATGTTAAGAGTTTTTAGAACACTACATACCTTCACCCACACCATTGCCGCCAAACCTTGGTCCACCCTTACTTCTATGAGCTCCCTCTCCACTTGCCTTTCTACTCCCTCCAAAACAACTCGCAAGCATGCGTGTTAAAACCTGGACAACCTTAAAACCCTTGTTGATCATATAATGTGCGTCTTCCCTTGCCTTTTTTCTCAAAACCAATTGAATAACCTTCCCATTTGTTCCATCTACCCTTTCCTTTCTGGTCGATTATGAAAACTAACCTTCCTCTTCTTCCTTCTTTAATTTTGTAGGTTATGAAAACTAACTTGTTTCTTGCCTTGGAAGATAAGATACGCAGATTATTGACTACAATTGTCCTATCAACTTTAAGTCTAAAATTTATTGACCATATGCATCGTGTTATTGTAAGTGTATAGTGATATTATTTTGATGTTCACTTCACATTAAAATTTATTGACCATACGCACTACATTATTGTACGTGTATAGTGATATTATTTTGAAAGTCAATTTACATTAAAAGTTATTGAATGTGTACAGTGATATTATTTTGAAATTCAATTTACATTACAAAAACAAAAATAAAACCTCCTGTTGTCTGCGTACAGTGGGAGACAACTATCTCCCACTATACTTTCTCGTGAGCCCAACCATGCGAGCCTTCGTTCTACAGTCGGAGCCTTGCAATCTAGCAGTTAGCAAACAATAGTGTGTTATACACATCACTATCTTCGGTGACATGATGTGTGGTCAAGATGTCACCTCTGCCGTGTCCACATCGTAAGAGCCCTGACCTACATGATGTCTCGCTATGTCCAGCTTGTCACCACCCATGTGTGGGACCACCCTCAAGTGGGCATGGGTATGCATGTCGTCAGTATGGCACTACCGTTTTGGAGCTAGAATAGTTGTGTCTATATGTATGTATGTATGTATGTATGTATGTATGTATGTATGTATGTATGTGTGTATGTATGTATGTATATGTATATGTATATGTATATGTATATGTATATATGTATATATGTATATATGTGTGTGTATATATATATGTATATATGTGTATATATATGTGTATATATATATGTGTATATATATGTGTATATATGTATATATATGTACACATATATATGTGTGTGTGTATATGTATATGTATATGTATATACATATACATATACATATATATATACATATACATAGACATAGACATATATAGTTGGGCCTAGACTCAACCTCAAACCCCATGTTGGTGTTTCCAACGCATTGTTCAAATTCACCTAAGAATGAGCCAAATTCTATTAATGGGAATTTGGATCAGTGGCCAATGAATGCGATCTCAACCAAAAGTTGAATGATCCCCTACACTTTAGGCTCTACAGGACCTAAGGGGTGACCTTTTCAATATTTAAATAATTTGCAACAAAGAAGACTAATATTGCCAAAATGTAGATTTACTCCCAATACATTTTAACCAAAATACATGTATTTAACTTCAAATTGGCTCCATAGTTATTTAACATTTTCATGCACAATTAGGAGTTGATCCTAACCATACCTACTACTACAAATAGAATAGGGAAATAGATTAACAATATTTAAGGTGGTATCTCAAATTCACTCAAGCCTTTAAGAATCGGTGCCTAATTCTTGGCAACGGAGTCAATACTGCAAAACTTAAAGTATTTCAAACTTATTTAACAATATAAACAACTTAACCTTTTACATCCATGCTTGACATGAACATAAGTTTGCAAGTTATTCCAAAATCTACTTATTGATCACTATTGTAGTCCCCAAATGGCTAAAATACACCTCCAAACTTTAATCCCTTCCTTGAAGAGAACCTGCAAACATATCTCATGTTTACCAAAAAAATTTGCAAAGACAAATCATTCCATCTTTAATGGACAAAATTCATACACATAAAGATAACACAACATAGGAGACAACTTGGAATAAATTTCATTAATTCATGCAAAATGGTTGATACATTCATAAGAAATATTTAGTTCTACCATTATCAACAATTATATTGCTCAAACTGAAAAGTACTCTATTCTAACTATGCAAACTACAAAACTTGAAAATTTCAAAACCTCTTGTAATTGGTCTTGAATTTCCTTTTATAGAAAAGAAGGGGGAAAAATAATCTTCGATCCAATTGCAAACATGTCAAAATATAATTTGCCTATATGAGAATATTCTAAGTACCTTTTATAACTTCATATAAGAATTATTTTTTTTTACATTTAGAAAGAGAAAAATTCAAATATAACTGTCTTTACAAAATTGTTGCTGCGGAAAGTTGTTGATGTGGCTTGATGACATGTTGCATTACTTGGATGGGCACTTCATTTTGAAGACAAATTTTGGTGATGACTTTTCTACTAATGATGAGGTGGAAAATATATAAACTAAAAAGGAGATAAATAAACAATAATTGAAAACAAGCCTTGTGGAATGATCAAGGCACTGAACAATGTGTGACTGAAATCTCTTTTCTCCCAACATAATCAACTACTCTGAATATTCATAGGATACTTGTGAGTTGATGATCTAGCAAGGTTCCCATGTACATAGCTAAGTTATGTGTGAAACAAAGTCAGTCCCTCCTAGCAATGTGTTCTTCCATTTATTCTTCTTCAATTGTACAATATTGTTGATGCGACAATGCAATCTAAAAATTGGTTGGCCACTTAAAACCTTGAAGCTCTTGAACTCTGCTCGGGGCCTCCCTATACTTATTATCAACTACATTTTTGGCATCTTCTATGAATTTTCCATACAAAATATCTATTTAAATGAATTTTTCAATCACCAAATGATATGTAGATACTTGGGGTTGATCCCCTTCATCAATTTGTTTGATAGCTAATTGTATCACATCTTCAATATATTTATTCCATACATCAAGGCTCTTTATTTCTCCATTTTCATCCAAAATTTCAGGGATTGTCCAGTGTTGGAGTGCTTTAAGAGAATCTATCTTTTCTTTGACAACCAATTCCTTATTCTCAAGATACTGCAACTCTTTGATCAAAATTTTGAATGTCTTCAATGTGGCACTAATAATTGATGGGGTTGTTGAAAGGTTCCTAGTAGCCATATAAAATTATCACAAAACCCTAGCTCTTGGTTACCATGTATCACTTAATGGCTTCAAATTGAAATGAAATAATTGCATTGATTCAAAACCTAAGACAAGCTCTGATATGACATATGAATGTCACCCATTTTATCCAAAACTACTTGAAGCGAATGCAAAATGGTCTCTGCCATCACATGTAAATATTTTTCTTTTATTTTTGCTTCTACTTCATACAAAATTTTCTCTCTCCTTTTAATCATCTACTCCAAAGCCTTATTCTCATCTTTGATTTTCTTAGGAAATTGGAGCAGTGTCATCTTTCACAACAAATTTTGTTTGATCTCGTGGAGTGTGAGGAGGAGGTTGGTGCTCTATCACTGTGGTGGAAGAAGATGCTTTGGATTCCTTCTTCAATAGTTATTTTTTTAATTTAATATTCTCCATATATATACATGTCTTTTTTTTAGTGCTTCATGTGTTTTTTCTTCTTCCTTAGTAGTAGCTTGTGCAAATAAGATTGAGTGGACTTCCCTTGTGGCAGCCTCTAGAGAAGAGGAGTCTTTCAATGTCCTTATTATTGCATCCCCTACCTTTTCCTCCATAACTTCCAACAATCTAGTCTTATTTGTCCTAGGGGCCTTGAATCATTGGGCCAACACCTTGATGCTAGGGTTATACCCGTCCCTCTGATGCCCCTATTTGTGGTGAATTCCTTGGTAAATGTAGGATATTCCTACTTTATTACTTGATCAAGCATAAAAATTTCTTTTAGGTCCCAATCTAGGATTAGTAGCATCCCACTTTCTTTAACCATCCTCTTGGCTTCACTAGGAGTGATGTTGGTGTTCTCTTCATCAAAAAAATTTGCCTCTTCTTTTGATAATTCTTTTAATTTTTCTTACAGTCGGAACCTTTTGAACTCATCAAAAATAAACTATAATATAGTAATCATCCTTTCATCTTCCACTTCCTCCAATGGGGTCACATTTGGCATAAGATCCCTATCAACATCCATGGTTTCTTGTGCATCTTCTTCATCATGAAACATGTCATGTGGAGGGGAAAGGGGAGGTTGATCTATCCCTTCTTCATCATCATGAATTTCTACAATTGCAATTTGTTTTACCCTAATCCTTTCAAGGGGTTGATCTATTTAATACCAACTTGAATCTCCTATTTCTCTTGGCCCATAATTTGTTTCCCTTTTCTTGCGACCATCATGGGATTTGGTGGTTGATATGTGGGCCTTTCCTCTACTAACCTAGGTGATTCCCTTTGAGATTGGGTGTACAATTGTTCAAAATTTTGTAGTTTCAATTGCATCCTCAAGGTATCATTTTTAAACATTTACATGAAATCCTATGAATTTAGGATCTTTGCATCTCTTATCCCTTTCAAGTCTCTCTTATCATTGTATACTCAACATAAAAGAAATAATGACAAAAATTGTGGAAGAAAGCATTATTTGGCAATTTCCCTTTTGTTGGTTTCTTATCCTTGGTTCTCAGGGCCCTCTCAATTATTTTTGGCAATCTTTAACAATCAGAGCCACAACACCTCAAAAATTTCAAAACAAAATGATCATAAAATACTGCATAATCAAACCTTCAGGATTCTATATCCTAAACTTGAGTCCATCTTTGGATTTCCCACTACTCACCTTTAGAATCACCCATGGCAAGTTTAAGGCTTGGGCTCCATGATGTCTTGTTTAAGAAAAGAATGAGGTGACACAAGAGGGAGTAATGCTTAAAGATCACCATAGATTAGTTACTTTGCATCCTCATCAATCCTTTATATACATGAGAATATTGGATTCTAATTGCTATCAACATAAGATTTGCAGGCATCTTTTTCTTTTGGGCATTAATTAGTAAAATTTGACATAGTGAATAGTAGGTTTTGACAAAGTAGTGCTCAAAAGTGACTAGATCAAATGGCTTTTGTTCTGACTATAACAAATAATTCTTTGATCCTTGGTACATTTTCTTTTTGTATCTTGGATTTTCATCCCTCCTCAGAATCAATTTCTTCTTGTGGTATTCATCTTCAAACTTGGCTAAATTAATCTCCCTAAAGGATTCTCTATTAATTTTAAAACATGATTCTGTAGCCTCTTTACTTACATCCAGCATGGTATTTACTTCTGCAGTTCTGATTATCATTGACTCGGGATAATATATTATTGCCATAATTTTAATCAATTCAAGCTCTACCAATTTCCCGAAGTCCTGAGTTCATGTTGGCAATTGACACTCATTCGATAAAGTTAATGGCATTTTGGATTGTCATTGATGGCAACTCATCCTCAGGTAATTGCAACTCATCTCCAAGTGTTGATATTCTTTAGCAGAATTCATTTATTTATCACTTTTCTTTGTTTGGGTTAACTGACAATAACTACACTCAACTAGTATTCACTTTGCTTCACAACCAGTTAAGTCCTAATCTCGGTAGCGTGTATTTGGAACCTGGTTATGGATAGGACCCAACTAAGAGATCTTGTGGCCTCGATTATTTATTTCATGGAATTTAGGTAACGTGCGAAGGCCAACATTATCATTGGGATTATGTATGAAATACATTGTGATCCAATAGCCGACAAGATTATATTCTTCATTGTAGCCAACATGATGAAAAGTTAGAAGAATATTTAAGGAGATTCTTTCAACGATGGATTATAGAAGTTTAAAAATGTGATTTTGGTTGCGAATCTTTCAAAGATCAATGATATGATTTTTGGTCAGTGATTGGAAGTGCTTGTGTGTAGTTTCACATGCACAGGGTAAATCAGTAGTAGAACAGAGCATCAACAAAACCGGTACACAGTGAGGGTTAACAAAGATTGAACCGGAACTTATCCAGCATGGTTAGATGCATATCATGAGTTCATTTTTGTTTGTAATCATCTTGTAATACTGTGTAAGTCAGTGAGACTTCTTTTGAGCAGTGAGCTCTAGGCAGTTGGCTTGATTGCATGTGCAATCCCCTCAATGTAATATTTGTATACCTTGATCAAGTAAATAGATATTGTGGGTATCAGCCCCACCATGGTTTTTCCCTTTGCAGGGTTTTCCACATATAAATATTGGTGTTATGGTGTTGCTTCTTTATGTGTTATTTGTTTTATGCACTTTAACTTTATTTATTGTTAACCGGCTCAGAAGGAATAAGTTCAAATCTAACATTACCAATAGAAAACTGATTCACCCCCCCTCCTCTCAGTGTTCTTGGATTCCAACAATTGGTATCAGAGCTAGTTCCTTGGAAGATGTTTAACCACTTGAGGAAGATCCAAAATTTGGAATCAATAGAAACTGGTTTGCAACAACAACTTAAAATTGCTCTTGAGGATCTGAATAATGAGCAGATGCAGAATAGTAAACTAAAGAATGAACTAAAACAAACTAGGGAACACATCATTTCATTGCAAGGAAAACTTTTAGTTGTTAAAGCTAAGAAGAAGGAACTCTATGATCAATTACAAAATCAGAGCAGTGATGAGGAAGATGATATGAAGGATCAATGTCAGAAACTCTCTCATGGAAACACTATCTTGGAGAATGAGATGCAAGCCCTAACCATGAGAATGTCCAAGGAGATTGAAGATAGAAAGAAGAATGAAGAAAACCTCACTCAAGCATTGAAGGACAAATATGATGAATGCAAAAGACTAACACATGAGAATGACATGTTGAAACTTGAGTTGACCCAGTCCTGGAACAATGAATAGGAACTTGAGAGACACATTATTATCATGAGAGATGACTTGGTAACTGCAAATGAGTACAAGGAAAAATTCCAAGCTAGCTCTGCTAAACTTGATGAATTACTTAAGAGTCGAAGAGATACTAACAAAAAGAGAGGTCTTGCTTATGAAGAAGGAGAAAGATTTAGTACTGCACAACAAGATCAATCATCCAAATAGAAATAAGATCATGCCAACAACTAGAACCAAAAATCACTAGTAAGACAACCTAATGCTCACAAATTCAATGGTACATGCTTTGTTTGCAATAAATATGATCATATAGCTAGTCAATGCAGAAACAAGAATAATCATAACATTACATCAGTCACCAATCTTGTAAATTTAAGATGTTATGCATGTAGTAGATTTGGACACATGGCTAACCAATGCAAATCAAAAGGAAATAAAGGAAATTAGGGGTTTAACAAAGCAATTCAGAAGAACAATATTGTTTGTTATGCATGCAACAAGATTGGACATATTGCTAAATATTACCGAAGTAAGAATCCACCGGTAACTAATGGAAATGTAGATGAGAAGGGAAAGGCAAAGGTGGAAGACAAAAAAAATAGCATGAGAAAAGATGGGTAAGGAGATCAGATACACAAATAGCAGATCACTCGGTAGAGTCATCAGGTCCTGCACTGGAAGTAGGAACAACCGGTAACTAAGGCACTCTGCCTTAGGGGTAGGCAAATCATTGAAGATCATGAAAATACCTCGGATTGGATTTGTAGTTAGAGAATTCTGATTGTAGATGGATACTTAGGCAATTTCAAGTGTTTATTGGAACCTACTCGCAGACTATGTGACCCGATATAACTTCTCGGTAGCATTTATGATAGTAAAAAATTAGGGTTAATGCTGATAAAAGGGCAAAGTAAAGTCATTTTCTTCACACAACGATTGAGCATTCAGAAGAGTGATTTCCAGAGCAATTTAGAGTCCAAGGAGATTTGTGCAAGCAATTTCTCTCCCAAAAGTAATCTCATCTCCCGACAGTGTCTTAAGGTATTTTTCGTTTGCAGAAACCCTAGTTTCAGTATCCGCATATCATGGATTTTTCATCCAATGTCGATACTCCTTTGGTGGTGGAATCAAGAACTGCCCTCATCCTATATTCAAGAAGCACCCCTTAAAATCTCTTATGGATGAACCACTGGGAGAATTCTCAAGCCTGTGCCATGGTGTTGTTCACACTGAAGACATTAGGACATATATTCACTATGAGATCGAGGAGCTTGGAGGATATGAATTATCCTGCATTTTCACTGATAATCTGATCATAGACAACTAGCTGAAATTGGAATTTTCCCAAATGCAGAGGAAGGGTTTCACCCAATTCATGGATTTTCCCACATTTGATGAGGTGGAATGGGACCAATACATTTTGAGTCGCATTCATGGAGAATTTATCTGGTTGGACTGGCCATACAAAATCATGGAGGAAGTAATCTGGAACATCACCTGCCTACACAAAATTGGAGGTGTACCTAATCCTAGGTGCAAGCTCTCAAATGTAGAACTCTGCAAACTCACTAGTGCTACTTTTGATGGTCATTCGATGAGGGTTGATGATGTGAGGAAATTGATGTTAAGTTTTCCCCAATGATAATTGGTTACAAAGTTTACTAGTCAAACCGCCTGAATTATGTCTTTGGCAACAACATTTTGGTTGCTCACCAAATGGTAAATGAGGATGCACACTATGATCTTTGGAGTGTGATGCTGAAGGAGCTAATGTCAAACCTCCAAGAAATTAAACAAGATAAGAAAAACACTTTCCCATATGGTTCCTTTGTTATCTATTTAGCATTCTACTTTTTGGGTATTGTTCTCAGTTATGGGAAGATTCAATGGGATTTTGATCGCCCGGTAGCTACACAAATAGCCCAAATTTTGGATAGATAGGGAGATAAATAGAGTAAAGCTAATTTATGGGCATTTTTCAAAACTTTTCAAGAGGAAATGAAAAATAGAGCTAGAATCCCTAAATTTATAGTAGAGAAATACACATATACAATATGTTTAATGGTGAATAAGAATGAATGCATGATGGAAGCAGTCCAACCTAGAATAATTTGGATCATACCTATGGGATATGAGGTGGATGAGGGCATACTAGATGCCTATGCACAACACCTACTGCAAGCACCAATTGATGAAAAGGAGAAGAAATTTGGCACAACCCAGGATAAAGGGCTAAAGGTTCACTAAGAATAGGTTGCATCGTCTATCAGAAAGAAGATGACTAAGGTTTTAGCTGAAACACTTATAAGTGAATGGCATGATAGGGCAAAAGTAGAAAAAAAAGTCAAAATCCTTGAATCTCGAAGGAAGGAAGAAATGAAGCAGAAAAGGAAGGAAGAAAGGGAAGCCAAGAAGGCAGCTCGGGCCACTCCCAATGTGATCTTGGTATCCACTGAGACTTCCAAGCAACCATAAGCATATTCAGCTGAGTCTCCCAGTCCTAAAATAATTGAGTCTACAAAGAGAAAACAAAAGGCAACCCGATAATACATGACAGTCTCTTCTGAGGAAACAAAATTAGATGAAGACATCAAGGAATTTCTAAAGAAGAAAGGCATTTTTGCAAGGGTAGTGAGGGAGAAGAAGGAAGAGAAAAAGAAAGAACAAGCTAAGGAGCCTCCCTTGAAACCCAAAATTACCATTGTACATAAATGTAAGCCCAAGACTTATGAGCAACCCAAACTGGAAGCCAAGAGAAGAACCGGTAAGAAGAAATTGGATCCTCAAGAAATTATTGATCAAATTATTAATGATGGTAACTTATACAACCATTTCTACATTCTTTGATGAGTATAATGAGAAGGATAAAAAGAAGATTGAGGAAGTAATTCTTTTATATCTTGATTCTTTTAGTAGAGCATTGATTGAATTAGAGAATTTTTTTCCTAAGGAGTTGTATGATAAGCTAGAGGCCAGGAAATTACATGCTCAAAATATGGACCGACAAATAAAAGAGACAAAATTGGTTAATCTCTATCCAAAAATAATCCCTCCAGAGATGGTAGATTTAATAAATAAAATTGGCTCATCTGAATTTAATCCAAAACACCAAATAAATAACCTAATGTGGGAAAGGTTTGAGGAGATCCGGAAGGCAACCATAGACATTTGGGTAAGAATTCTTTTAAGTTTGGGATATGAATTGAGCCCCAGTTTTGTATAGTCTCAGAACATATAGTTACTAGGGGATAAGAAACCGATAGAGAAACAAAGTGTAAATACTAAGCAATCAGCTAGCACTCCACTAGCTACCACTGTACTCACTAGTGAGTCAAATTTTGTAGCAAAGGATACATTGACAGACAATGCATAAAATATAGAGGTTAATGTTGAAGAAAAGGATACAGAGGAAAATATAGATAAGGATACAGAAAATAAAGTTACAAAGGATGTGTAGGATCTAGATAGGGAACCAAGTGGTGAAGCCACCAGTGCACAAGAAATAAAGGATTCTAAGGATACCTCTCCGGTAGACAAGGGCAAGAAAACTATGATAGATCTCCCTTCTGCTTTGGAAATTGACATTTCAACCATAGCCAAAGGAAATTTGTCATAATTCTCTATTAGTTTTGACAAGCCATACCACAAGATGTCTCTGGCAGAGAAAATTTTGGCAGCAACAACACTCCAAGCTCAAGCAACCCAGGAGTTGGCTCAGGAGGAGTCAAAAGATAGAGAATTAATTAAACACAATTTTAAAGTTTTGAACTAGTTGGTACCTGAGTTCCAGGCTTAAGAGAGTGCAAGCTCATCTAGAAAATTGGAGGAGATTATTAATTTTATTCCTAAGCATTATGATTCTTTACTCAAAATTTCAATAAATGAGGCTAAAGAAAAATTTGTTGAGGCCCAGAAACAGACATTCTTACAAATGATTGCATCTAAAAAGAGTAAACTCAAAACTTGCTTGCAATTCATTGATGCAACATTGGTGGAGGGAGGTAAAGTATACAAGACTTGTCTATATTTTGCTAAGCTCACAACCCCTATAGACAAGCAACTGTCAGACTGTAGGAATAATTTTATTCAGATTACTAACTCTTACAACCCGACAGCTAACCTTACTAGTTCCTTGGATGGTCCAATTTTGGTAATTATGGATCAAAATTTGAAATTAGAGAAGGAAAGGGACAGCATAACAAAGTGAGAAAATGAGCTCTGAAATGTTATTAGTCCCCGATTGGATACTTTGTTATTTCATAAGACAAAATGCATTTCTAATATGCAGAAGGAGGATCCCACTACATCAAAAGCAATTGAATATTATGCCAATCTCTTGAATGGATTTACCTCCATTATTGACTCTCTTAAGCAAGGTTGGGATACTTGCTTTTCATCTTTGAAGTCTATGTATGCAAACATTTTGAAACTTGTATAGATCTAGTATGTGTTTATAGATGTATAGAATTCTTTGTGGGCACCCCACTTTGTCATTGATGTCAAAGGGGGAGTAATAAAGTTTAAACTGTATATAGAAATCAAGGGGAGTATAAGATGTATATATCATATTCATGTACAGGTCAAGAGGATGTGCAGATTCAGAGGCAGATTCAATGACAACACCATTTTTCACATGAGTGTTGCCATCAATTCCAAAGGGGGAGATTGTTGGAAATTGACAATTGTCTGGTAAAGTTAATGGAATTTTGGGTTGTCATTGATGGTAACCCATCCTCAGGTAATTTCAACTCATCTCTAGGTGTTGATATTCTTTATCGAGATTCATTTATTTATCACTTTGCTTTGTTTCGGTTAACCGACATTCACTACACTCAACCGATATTCACTTTGCTTTACAATAGGTTAAGTCCTAATCCCAACAATGTGTATCTGGAACCCAGTTAAGGATAGGACCTTGCTAGATCTTGTGGCTCCAATTATTTCTTTCATTGAACTTATGGTAATGTGCGAAGGTTGTCATGATCATTGGGATTATCTATGAAATACATTGTGATCCGGCGCTAACAATATTATATTCTTCATTGTAGCTGACATGATGAAAAGTTAGAAGGATATTTAAAGAGATCCTTTCAACGATGGATTATAGAAGATTAAAAATGTGATTTTAGTTGTGAATTTTTCAGAGATCAATGATATGATTTTTGGTCAGTGATTGAAAGTGCTTGTGTGCAATTTCACATGCACGGGGTAAACCGGTAGCAAAACTAGTACACAGTGAGGGTTAACAAAGCTTGAACAAGAACTTATCCAGCATGGTTAAATGCATATCATGAGTTCATTTTTGTTTGTAATCATCTTATAATACTGTGTAAGTTAGTGAGAGTTCTTTTGAGCAGTGAGCTCTAGGCAGTTGGCTTGATTGCATATGCAATCCCCTCAATGTAATATTTGTATACCTTGATCAAGTATATAGATATTGTGAGTATCAGCGCCACCATGTTTTTTCCCTTTGCAGGGTTTTCCACATATAAATATTGGTGTTATGGTGTTTCTTCTTTATGTGTTATTTGGTTTATGCACTTTAACTTTATTTATTGTTAACCGGTTTAGAAGGAATAAGTTCAAATCTAACATTACCAGTAGAACACTGATTCACCCCCCCCCCCCCCTCTCAATGTTCTTGGATTCCAACAGTTTAATGGTTTGATACTGGTATGTTCTTATCTTTCTGGTAATAGAAACACCAAAAAATATCCCACCCTCTCTCTTCAATAGCAACATCTCCACATTTGATGCATTTATCATTAAAAACCTTTTTCAAGGAATCTTGCATGGTAGAACCCTTAAATATTTCAAGCATGTCTTGAGGCAAACCCCTAATCTCCTTATTCTTGCTTTCAATTAGTCAATTTCTCTACAACTTATTTTTCTAGGGTTTCTACATTTACAAATACTATAGTTGGGGTTTCTGAAGGTTGCAGAGTGGTTGCTTTCTTTTTCTCGGGTTTTAAAATTTCACCCTATTGAGAAGTCTTTTCTATAGTTGGTTCAGTTGTTTTTTTCATTTTGGGAACCATCATCTTAACTAGGTTGTATATTTTCTACTTTGTGAACTCAATTACCCTATTGATCAATTCTCCAAATTTTTATGGACCAAATTTAGAAAGCCAAGTGAATGGTGATGCTATGTGACTTCAAAATATTTGTCAAGTGATTATATTGCTACAAATTCATGCTCCTCGCTTGAAAAATATTGTTCTCTTGATGTCTTGATTGCATAGTGAGCAAATGAATTATAAATATCTTTATTTTAATCTTTGCAGCCAACATTGAGTCACATCATCATTAATTCACGTCATTGGAGTGTTTTGAGTTGGTGGCCTCTAGATTTGAACTCCACCCTTGATTTTTCAATGGGTGGGTGAGATGAAACCTCGACTTCCTTGACTTGCTGATGTGGTGGTCTTTTTATCTTCATCACCTTCATTTCTTCATTCTATTCTCCATCCCTCCATTGCTCACCACCTTTATCTATCTTAATTCATCATGGCGGGGTAGAGGGGAACACTTATTCCCTTGTTACTTCACCCTTCTATCCTACGGGGTTTATTCTTCTTCTTTGTTTTTTCTGTGACACAGAGGGGAAGAACTTCCCTCTATCTTTATTACCCCTCTATCTCGTGTCACCTTTTTCTCTCTAACTTTTATCCCACAGGGCAGAGGGATGACCTCTTTCAACCATATTATTTTCCCTCCATCCTGTTGTGATATCTTTAGTTCCACTTTAACTGTGTGGGGGTGAGGGATATAAACTTTGTAGCACAAAATGCTTTCCCTACTACCCCTTGGTGATTTCTTAACTATTGTGACTTCCTTATGGTGTCGCGGGATACAAAGAGTTGTAACTGCTAGATGCTTACCCCACTACTCCAGGGCACATTTAGGGTCTTAGAAAAGATTGCATGGGAGCAAGGGGAAAATAAAACTTAATTGATACAATAAGGAAGGTGGACATTTAAGTAATAATTAAGGGTTAGAGGAACTATGAGGGGCATAGTCACTACGAAATTTAGGCTTAAGTTAAAACTTTAGGCAATTAGAGAAATATGAAACTGGTGGAGAATTTCATTTCTAACGTGAGGGGCCAGTCAATAAATGATTTAAAAGACTCAAAATAATAACTTAATACACCAAGGAGTGGAACAACTAGTCAAGACAAAATTAGAAGTAAAGGGAGACATGCCAAGGGTAAAGTATGCTTCTTTTAACATAATTTCAAAACCCCTAACACATGGACAAGTGGAACTAAGAGCACTTTCAAAGAAAAACAACTAGCAATTTTGGTAGTCCTAATAGTGGCTCTAGTTGGGTATGATTGATCACTTGGATCAAGGTGAGAATCAAAAACTCTGATTGCCAGACCAAACAAATGAAGAAAAAAAAAACCTATATACAAAATGTACAGTAAGATACTATGCATGAATAGAAAGATTAAGCAAAGAAGTGTTTCAAGAATTGTCCATGCACTGGTAGTTCTTGAACTTCACCATCCATATTTTTAAGAAATTATGAATCTTCAGTATTCTTCCCAAAGATGAAAAATGGGTATAACCACAGTGCCTCAATTTTTTCATGTCTTCCTTTATCCTTGCCCCTTGCATTCCACATTAACACTAAGTCATCAATATTTAATTTTTTGTTTGTTTCTCTCTTGTCAAACAAGTATTTTCTTTGTTGTTGCATCTTAGAATTTTTCTTTTGATCTTCACTTGTGACCTCATCTAATTTTTCTAGTTGCTCCCTCCTTTCATCCATTGGTTTAGGGACATCCCAATCATTTTCTCAAATGAACTCGTACACTGGTAACATGTTGTTCATAGGTAGTCTTTTTTATGCTCCATTAATCAATTCAAATGGTGATTTTCCAGTTGCCTTCTTAATAGTGATCTTGTTAGCCCATAAGGAAATCCCGACCTTTAAAACCCATGCTCTTTTATTATTCTCTAAGGTCCTCTTAATGATCTTTAAAATACTTTTGTTACTAGGTTTTTCCTGACTATTCTCTTGTGGGTGGTATGGAGATGAAAATGAAATGGTTATCCCATATGAACCATAAAAATTAGTGAAATCTTCTTATCGAAAGAACATTGCATTATGCATTATCAATCTTACCGAGACTCCAAATCTAGTGATAATGTTATTCATCAAGAAGTCAATAACCTCCCTACTAGTTGCTTTCTTTGTTGGGACAACTTCTATCTACCTCGTGAAGTATTCAATTACAACTAGGATCCATTTGTATCTGCCACTAGATTTCTCTGCAATTTCTCCAATAAAATCAATGCCCCATTGGTAAAAAAGAGCCTCTATTTGCAATGGTCTCAGTGGAAATGCACGTGCATACTTCAAATTACTTGAAATTTTTTGACATGCTTCACACTTTTTGACATAATTATGAGTATTAGTAAAGAGGGTAGGCCAATAGTAACCTTCCCTTAAGATCTTATGGGCAGTTGTCTTAGTTGTGATGTGGCCTCCACACCCCTTCATGTAATTCCTTCATCACTTTATTAGCCTGACACTTATCTAAACATAAGAGAAACACACCATCTCGATCAAGTTATCAGAATATTTTATATGTTTCAAGAAATATACAATATTGGTGTACCAATGAGTCTTTTCAGTGCTATATAATTTCTCCTCACTTGTATCTACATAGTTAACTTGTGCATCATCGAAATTGATCTCAACCATAAAATTTTCTAATCCTTGTCCTCTGATCAACTTAGTGATTTGAATCTCTATATTAAATTCTTGAATTTTGTTGATCCATCTATATCTACGGCCTGTTACTTCAGTTTGGAGAAATATATCCTTTACAATTGCATTAGGAACATATGCTACAACTTTAGCACCCACCAAGTATGGTTTGAAGTTATTTATATCTTTCACTAGTGCATATGCTTGTTTTTCTACAATATCATACTTCAAATTAGTTGGTTGCAATGACTTGTTGAAGAATGCAATTGGATGTGCATATCCTTCCTCATTCTTCTGGAGCATGATAGTTGCAATTGTATGAAAGTATGCAAATAAGAATATATGATAAGGCTTACTAAAATTAGGAGATTTTAACATGGGAGCTTCTTTAATAGCTCTTTTGATGGTAATAAATTAATTAATAGATTCTACAATCCAGTCAATCTTTACACCCTTCTTCAACATATTTGAGATAGGCTTCACAATTTTAGCAAAGATGGAAATGAATCTTCTCACAAAGTTTATTTGGCCAAAAAAATATTGTATGGATTTGACTATTTTGGGAATTGGAATCTTATCTATAGTTACAATGCTATAAGGGTCTATATGCATTCCATCTTTGGACACAATATGCCCAGGTAACTTTCATTTAGTTACAAAAAAGTTGCATTTATTTGGATTTAGAGACATCCCATATTCTATAGCTTTGGTAAAAAAAAAACTCTAGATGCATGCAGTAGTCTTCTGCCTTCTTAGAGAATGCGGTTAAATTATCCTGGTAGGCCACAACAATGATGTTTATCAAGTTAGCAAATGCAACATCCATGGCTCTTTGGAATGTTGTTCTAGCATTTGTCAATCCAAATGGCATTCTCACATAAACATAAGTTCCCCAAGGAGTTGCAAAAGCTATTTTATACTACTATGAATCCTTGAATTTATCTTGGTTATAGCCTAATAAGCCATTGATCATAGACAACAAATCACATCCAGCAACCGTTTCTAACATAGTCTTTGTGTTAGGAAATAGGTAGTTGTCTTTTAAGGAGGAGACATTCAAATTTTTGAATTCAACACACAACCTTATGTTGATATTGTTCTTCCTAACTGGCACTAAATTTGAAATCCAAGATAAGTGTCGAATGGGCTTTATTATACCTCCATCTCTGAGCTTTATTAACTCCTCTTGCATTTTAGGTGCCAAGGTTGAGTTGATAGGTCTTTACTTTTGTCTGAAGGGTTTAGCATCCAATTTCAATGGGATCTAATGCTAGAAAATATCCTCTCTATATGCCTTCAAGTCATCATATGACCATGCAAATACATGTTTGTATTTTCTTAGCAAAGTTATCAACATTTTTCTAAACTTAGGACTAATCTTATTTCCGATATAAACCTTTTTTGGAGCATACTCAATTTCTAAGTTTACTTATTCTAGATCTTCCTTATTAACATGGGCATGCTTCATAGCACTTCTATCATTGTTGTCAAACACACTTTCTAGTGCAACCAATCCTTTTGGGATTTTGTTGGTTTTAAATTGTACAACTTTATTCCCAAAGATAGTTGCTTTCCCATCCACAACTTGAATGAAGGAATTGAAGTCAATATCTTGTGTTTTATATTGGTCTATTCATTGCAAAAACTTTATTAAATCATCATCTTGAAAAACTTGCCAATTGCAAATGTTTTCAGGGATAAAAGGTCTGAATTTTACTTCCACTTTTGAAATCCTTGCCAAATTAACATCACCACTCCTCAAAGCTACATTTACTAAGAAATCGACCATAATATTCTTAGTACTATATACCTAATCAATAGAGAAAGAATCAAACAATTCTAGGGTGTCCCAAACAATAAACTTGTATTGTTTCAATCTTTTATTCTTTGGGGAGTACTTAGATCCGACTTGTGAAATAATTAATCAAAATCTCCAAACACTATTAAAATCTTAATACCATGTTTCATATCCATATTGAGGCCTAAGATAAATGCCTCATATTCAACATTATTTTTACAATCAAGATACAACAAGAAAGAAAACTTAAAAGTCTTCCCATTGAGAGCAATACAAATTACACCTGCTCCTAAACCCTCCTTGCTACATGCATCATCAAAAAATATTTGCCACAACCCTTCCTTGTTATGCTAAAGTTCATCCACCATGGGATCTGTATTTTTCATTTGGGCTTCAATCATAATGACTATGAAGTTACTCACATCCATTTCATAAAAATATACCATCTAGTCTGAATCTATTTGTTCAATAATATCTTTAAACTGTGGCTCCCTACTCAATATATCTTCTTTCCCATTAATAGGGATAGTTGCATATGACAAATATAGTTGCACATTTCCTCCTACAACTGTAGTCCACTACCTAGATAACAACATCCCATAATTGGGAACTAAATCTACAACTGTTGTGTCTACTCTATATGCAACTTCACGGTAAGAAGCCAATTTCACTTCTACATCCTTCACAATTCCTATCACTAAGATAGACCTGTTATCCATGAAATAGAATTTCCCATATTGAGTATCAACCCACAATCCTAGTTATTTCATCATTTTCATGGGCATTATATTATTAGCAACCCTTGAATCAATCATAAACTTTTTCAGTAGCTTGTTATTGATCAAAAGGATTATGTAAAAGGAGTCAATTTGTGAAGAAGACTTAGTAATAGCAGTCCTTAGGTATACCTCAAGAGTTTTCATTGTTTCTAATCTTATATCATTGACTTACTTTTATTTTTTTCCTGAGTTTGTGATTATTTAGGGCATTGAACTGACTTAGTTGAAATACTTGACAACAAAGACACAACACTATTTCTATACTCTTCTATTTTCATCATTTCAAGCAATGGTAAATTTTTTTTGATTTGAGATCATGTTTGAGAAAAAAAAAATGTTGAAACATTTGGGACAGAGTGTGTATCATCTCTACTTACCTCCCCTTTGCGAGTGATTTCCTTATCAGCTAAAACTTGAGACTTGGTGGCATGGTTCATAGGAGCTTTTCTTTCCACTTTGTCACCTTTTCATGTCTCCTTTGGAACATACGGCTGATTTTTCTAATATTTGGGAGCTTTTCCATTATCCTCGAGATTTTGGACTACTACTTGTGATTTATTTACATTTTGACTCTCCTTTATGAATAATTGTCCATGTTCTGCATTTATAGTTTGATATCTCAATTGGTAGTTGTTCCTTTCTTGGCCAATTGCTACAACTATGAGAGTTTTTATCTCTTCCTTGGTTGGTATTCTCATATTTACATTTTTTTGCTGATTATCAGCCATGCTTATAGTGGAATCTTCATAGTCCTCATCCTCATGATCTGAGAATATTGTTGCTCATTTTTTAATTCAAATAATCTATGGGCATTGATATCATTATCTTCTACATCATCTTCTGATGAATCATATGCTTCATCAACTGCATATGGTTGAATTGATAACATGTTAATTGTGTTATCAACACCATATTAACAAAAATCTTGCTCATCAATAAACTCTTCTAAATCTTGGATAGATTGTGCAACCACACAATGCCTATGGGAATGAGGGAGGCTACATGCTATACAGTAGGGGTTGTCATCCACCACATTTTCACTAGGCCTCTTTAGGGGATCAATAGTTTCTTTCCTTGACTCCCCCGTAGCATTGTTCTTATTGTTACTAACTAGTTTTCCATCTAGCCAATTAGTGTTGTAGGGAATATCATGCAATCTTGGTTTGTCATTCCTTTCAAAACTTATCCTATCATGAGGGAGTCCATTTTCATTCTTTGAAACTTTATAATTAAGATCCTTTAGAGAACTCGTGACCTTATCCAATTTGTCCTCCTCTTTGGTCTATTTATTCTAATGTCCCTTAGGGTTTTGTAGAATTCTCACATCATCCCTCTTTCCAATGTTAACAAATGCTTTTATGTCATTTTCAATCTCTAGAGCCACCTTAAAAGCATCTGCCAATATTTGAGGAATCTTATTTCTTATCTCATAGCCCATAATAGGGTCAAAACCCTTCTCGTAGAAAACCAAGTACATAAGATTAGTTGGGTGCAACTTTACATGTATCTTATTGTACAATTTATTCAAAATTGGTGTTGAATTCTGCCACTTATTGATTGTACCCCTTTTGGATGATGGTAAATTCATGGAGAGAATATTGTGGATCGGAATGATCACCATACTCGCACATAAATACTCTTCTAAACACATTCCATGAATTAATTGATGCATCAACTGATCTCCTATACCAATCTCTAGCATCATTTGTTAAAGACTACATAAACAACTTCAAAAACACATCCTCGTGCTCCACTTCAAAGTTGTCCATGACATTTACAAAGGCTCTCAAATGATCTTCACCCAAAGTTGCATCATTTACAAAGAATTTTGGGAAAAAATTTCTAATCTCATTATCAATAGCATTTGGATACCCTTGAATCCTATTAAAATCAAACTGCATGTATCTATCCAGCTGCATAGGGCTACTAGCATTAACATTATGAGCCTAATTCAGTGGCCCCTATTGCTGATTGATAGGTGGAGGAGGAACATAATTGTATGCACCAACATGTGGATTAACATTTCCCTAGTTAAATTGATTCAGGTTCCCTTAATTATATTGATTTAAATATCCCTGATTAAATTATTGATATTGATACTGTTGGGCCATTCGTTGCTGGTATTGTTGATATGCATGGAGACCACCAACAAGGTTGATTTGCGGCTATTGAGGTGGAGCTTGGAGATAATTGTACCCTTGTCTAGTTTACTAATGTTACACATACTATTATTGAGTAGCTCCCCCTTGGATTATGACCATAGCATGACTACCTACATGAGGTAAGGATGTACTTGCAATATTAGTTGATGTATTCAAAGCTATAATAGTTAATATAGTAGATAATGACACACTTCCTTGCACAACAAATGAAACATGTTGACTCATTTGTGAGTTGTTAGAGGCAATGCTAGTAGATGACAATGGCATGGAATTAGCCATGGGAGCTAGTGGATGTGTGTTGGTCATTGAATACATCAAAGCATGAGATACATTTCTTGTAGAAGATGTGCATATAGATGATGCCATAGGATGGGATGTTGGAACATTTAATGGCATAGATCCTAAGGCTCCACTTGCTGCAATATTTACATGTGACTTAAGTGGGACATACATTGAAGGGCAAGTCGCGAGATTCAGAATCTCTTGCGACATGGCCTATCTCTGTTTGAGGAGTTGTAACCTAGTCATTTGACATTTCATGTGATCAATCTCATCTTGAAGTTCTTGTTTTGTTGGTTCTCTTTTGGGACCACCAGATGTGGAACATGTATTTGCATTAGAAAATTGAGTTGGATAAGAAGGCTAAGCATGGGGTTGGCTCATTGGCCCAGGATGTGGAACAATATTTATAGAATTAAGTAAATTTTGTGTAGCTACTAGGATTTTTGCATAGTGTTGTTCACATTCTCTTTGAACCTTGACCCTCTCAATGTTATCATAAAACTTGTCTTGTGTTAATTTGGCCTAGATATTGTCTTCATAGAATAGGTTCCTAGATTTTGTGGGAATTTTGTTTGCCATTGGAAAAGTTTGATCAAAATAAAGGTTCTCTCTAGGGGAAGAATTCTTTCCACTAGTCCGATCTATCATGTAGATCTAGGTGTGTGAGAATTACTGAAATAGTTCTCTTCTATACCCTTCCCCTTTTTATAATTAGGCAAAGTCAATCTACCCTCAAAATTATT
Organism: Cryptomeria japonica; assembly: GCF_030272615.1. Lineage (NCBI taxonomy): Eukaryota > Viridiplantae > Streptophyta > Pinopsida > Cupressales > Cupressaceae > Cryptomeria > Cryptomeria japonica. The sequence continues at coordinate 465,259,701 of NC_081409.1, forward strand.
TAAGGAAATTTCAACGTTATTGTTCACTAAATTAGAGACTGAAGGGGATTCATGAGTACCTTTACTCTTAAAAATCCACCTCTTGTTCATCACCTCTTGGAGTGACTGATTATTTGCATTTCTTCTTTGATTAGCTTCCTTGCTTTGATTTGACATGCTTTTATCAAATTTCAAATTTCAAATTCTTAGACTCCTCCATGTAGCTATGTGTTGAACCTTTTCACCTCTCATGCATACTTTCAAGAACCTTGTGTTATCAATTTGGAATTATAATTATCTAGAGTTACCACCCAAATATGGGAACCAGTAAATGTTTGAAAATTCTGACAAATTGTATAAAGCTCTCACAAATTACTCAACAAAAGGCTTACTATTTGACTCTTAACACCCTAGACAAGCTATTGGGCTGCAATTTTGAAAAAACACTAACAATTCCCCAATAGAGTCACCAATCTATTGGTGTTTCCAATTGATTGCCAAAATTCACCTAAGCACGAGCCAAATTCTATCCACAGGAATTTGGATAAGTGGCCAATGAACAATATCTCAACCAAGAGTTGAGTGGTCCCTTGCACGTTAGACTCTACAAGACCTAGGGGGTGACCCTTTGCAATATTTAAAGAATTTGCAACAAAGCCGACTAATATTGCCAAAATGCAGATTTACTCCTAATACATTTTAAGGTGGTATATGAAATTCACTCAAGCCTTTAAGGATCAATGCCTAATTCTTTTCAACAGAGTCAATACTACAAAAATCCAACTATTTCAAACTTATTAAATAATCCAACCAACCTTTTACATCCATGCTTGACATGGACATAATTTTGCAAGTTATTCCAAATTATGCTTATTGATTGCTACTACATTCCCCAAATGGCTGAAATACAACTACAAACTTTCATCCCTTCTTGGAAGAGAACCTGCAAACATATATCACATTTATAAAACAAATTTTCAAAGAAAAATTATTCCATCTTTAATGGATAAAATTCATACACATAAAGAGAACACAACATAGGAGACAACTTGGAATAGCTTAATGAATTCATTCAAAATGGTTGATACATTCCTAAGAAATACTCCATTCTACCATTATCAACATTTCTATTGCTTAGACTAAAAAATACTCTATTCTACCCGCTTAGATTACAAAATGTGAAAATTTTAGAACCCCTTGCAATTAGCCTTGAATTCCCTCTTATAGAAAAGAAGGGAGAAAAACAAGCTTCAAGCCAATTATTGACATCTCAAAATCTAATTTTCCTATATGAAAATATTCTAAGTACCTTTATAACTTCATATAAGACAAGTTATTTGCATTCAAAAAGGAAAAAATGCAAATATAATTGCCTTTACAAAAGTGTTGTTACAGAAACTGTTGATGTGGCATGATGATGTGATGCATTACTTAGATGACCACTTCACTTTGAAGACAAATTTTTTTGATGAATTTGCTACTGGTGATGAGGTGGAAAATGTAGAAACTGAAAAGGAGAGAAATAAACAAAAACTAAAAACAAGCCTTGTGGAATGATCAAGGCACTGAACAATGTGTGACTGAAATATCTTTGCTCCCAACATAATCAGCTACCTTGAATCTTCATAGGATAGTGATTTGATGATCTTGCAAGGTTCCCATGTATGTAGCTAAGTTATATGTGAAACAAAGTATGTCCCTCCTAGCACTGTGTTCTTCCATTTACTTTTCTTCAATTGTACAATATTTTTGATGCCACAATGCAATCTGAAAATTGGTTGGCCATTTGAAAGTTTGAAGGTCTTTAACTCTGCTCAAGGCCTCCCTGCACTTATTATCAACTATATTTTTTGTATGTACTATGAGTTTTCTTTACAAAATATCTATTTCAATGACTTTGTCATTCACCAAGTGGTATGTAGATACTTGGGGTTGAACCCCTTCATCAATTTTGTTGATAGCTACTTGTATCATGTCCTCAAAATATTTCTTCCATACATTAAGGCTCTTTATTTCTTCATTTTCATCCAAAATATTAGTGATTGTCCAATGTTTGTGTGTTTTACAAGAATCTATCTTCTCTCTAATAGATAATTCCTTTCTCTCAAGATACAATAACTCTTTGATACAAAAATTTAATGTTTTCATTGTGGCACTAATAATTGTTGGGGCTATTGAAAGCTTTCTATTAGCCATATACAATTCTTACAAAACTCTATTTTGTGGTTGCCATGTATCACTTAATAGCTTCAAAATTACGATGAAATCTTTGCATTGCTTCAAAACCTGAGACAAGATCTGATATGACATATGAACCTAACCCAATTTATCCAAAATTTCTTGAAGCAAATGTAAAATGGTCCCTTCCATCACATTAAAGATTTTTCTTTTATTTCTACTTCTACTTCATACAAAATTTTCTCTCTCCTTTTAATCATCTACCCTAGAGCCTTATTCTAATATTTGAGCTTCTCAATTTCATATTGGGAAATGGGAGCAATGTCATCTTTCACTATAAATTTTGTTTGATCTCATGGAGTCTGTTGAGGAGGTTGGTGCTCAATCATTGTGGCGGAAGAAGATTCTTCTAACTCCCTCTTCTCTAGTTCCTTTTCAATCTAATATTTTCCAACATTGATGGCTACATTTAGAACAACATGTCTTCTTTTTAGTGCTTCGTGCATTTTTTCCTCTTCCTCAACAACAACCTGTGCAAATAAGGCTAAGTGGGCTGCCACTATGGAAACCTCTAGAGCATAGGTGTCTTTCAATGTCCTTATTATATTACATCCTCTACCTTTTCCTCCACACCATCCAACAATCTAGACTTATTCTTCTTGGGGGTCCTAAAACATTGGGTCAACACCTTGTCCCTTTGATTTCCCTATTTGTATTAAATTCCTTGGCAAATGTAGGATCTCCCTACTTTATTACTTGGTCAAGCACACAAATTTCTTTTAGGTCCCAATCTGGGACTAGTAGCATCCTAGTTTCTTTAACCATCCTCCCTAGCTTTTTCAAGAGTCATTTTAATGTTCTCTTGATCAAATATTTGCTTCCTCTTCTTCTAATAATTCTTTCAATTTTTCTTGCAGCCAAAATCTTTTGAACTTAGGAGTTTTAATAAACTCATTAATAGAAATAAACTATAATGAAACAATTATGCTTTCATCTTCCACTTCCTCCAATAGGATCACATTTGGTATAAGAGCCCTATGAGCATCCATGGGCTCTTGTGCATCTTATTCATCATGAAACATGTCATGTGGAGGGGAAAGGGGAGGCTGATCTATCTCTTCTTCATCATCCTCAATTTTCACAATTGCAATTTGTTTTGCCCCAATCCTTTCAAGGGGTTTGATTTATTTGAGGACCAACTCGAATCTCCTGTTGCTCTTGGCCCATAATTTGTTTCCCTTTGCCTACAACCACCATGAGATTTAGTGGTTGATATGTGGGCCTTTCCTCTATTGACCTAGATAATTATGCTTGAGCTTGGGTGTACAATTGTTAAAAACTTTGCAATTTCAATTGCATCCTCAAGGTATCATTTTTAACATTTTCACAAAATCCTATGAATTTAGGACTTTTCCGCCTCTCTAAAATAGTCCACTTTCTTATGTTATTTAGAGTTTTCTCAAGTCATAATTTCTTGCCAAGTCTTTAAATTCAAAAGCTTCATGCAGTTTAAATTTTCTATTCATTTTGTTTACCTTTAAGTGGGTAATATATCCCTTTGGATCATAACTTCTGATCTTTTCACCTACAAGAGGTAATTTTCTCTTATGAAGTCCCAAACTTTTAATAAAGATCCTACAACAAAATAATTATATTGAATGTACCTAGGGAGATGAGTTCCCTTTCTTTTTGGCTCCACCCTTTTCTTCTTCATCCACATCAATTTCCATGAAAATTCCATAAATCCAACCTTGGGGGAACAACAATTGGTAGTTGATGTGGTGCTAAGAGAATAAATCACCAAAATTGTGAGAAAAATCATTTTATGGCAATTTCCCTTATGTTGGTTTCTTATCCTTGTCTATCAGGATCCTCTCAATTATTTTTTATAATATTTGGCAATCAAGGCCACACCACCTCAAAAATCTGATAACTAAATGATAAAAAATGCTACATAATCAGACCTTTGGGAGCATTTATCCCAAATTTGAGTGCATCTTTGCACTAGACACTTCTCACCTTTAGAATCACCCCTAACGAGTTTAAGGCTTGGGCTCCATACTACCTTATTTTGGAAAAGGATGAGGTGGAACAAGAGGGAGTAATGCTTAAATATCACCACAGATTGATTGCTATATTGTTGGCAAATGCACACTCCAATGAGATATTGTAGGTGATTGAAGGTTTTGTCATTGATGGCAACCTTACAATCCTATGACACTGGCAAGACAATTTACTGGCACCGGGAAAGACAGACTCTACACTGGCAGTAAAAGGAAGCACACCGGCACAGAAGCCGACATGAATTTTGTTTGTAATATATTTTGTTAATTATTGTAAAATCATTGTAAGCCAACTTGGCAAGTTGTAAAATGACTCATATATATAACAGATCATTGTAGAGCATTTTGTAATAGATGGAAGAAAAGATATAGGCGAAATAAGGCAGACCTATTATGCGAATTATAGGTTAAGGGTTTATGTATGAAGCAGAGCTATAAACCGGTACTGGATTTGGCATAGTAGATGTTATTTTGAAGTAGTACAAGACATTGGATTTATATAATCCATTTTGTAAGTTAGTGAGACTTCCCATTTTGTAATTGAGCAGTGAGCTCTAGGCACTTGGCCTTCCTGCATGTGCAGGCCCCTCTTGTAGCAGTAATATTCTCTTATTGGCCAGTAAGTGAATATTGTGGGTCACAAATCCCACCGAGGTTTTTCCCACACTGCGTTTCCTCATTAAACTATTGTGTTATGGTGTTTTTTTCATGTGGTTGCTATTATCTCTGTTTATTGCATAATTTCTTATTTATCGGTATACAGTATTGATATGCTTTACATGTTTTAAGTTAAGAAAATCTTTTAACCGGTTAGATACTGATTCACCCCCCCCCCCCCCCCCCCCTCTCAGTATCTGTGCGAATCCTAACAATTGGTATCATAGTTTGGTCCTGTATTTTCAGAAGCCTAACAACTTGAGGAAGATCTTGACATCGGTAAAGATCAAAAAATTGATGAAGCAATTAGAAGCAACTCTCTTAGACTATGATGCAGAAAAACTGAAAAATATCAAACTTGAAGATGATCTAAAAGTTGCACAGGATATTATTCAAGCACTTCAAGAAAATATTACCATTACAAGAAACAAGAGAAGATAACTTTGTGAAAAGATGCAAAATTAGAATGATGAAAAGGAAACTCTTAGTGATCTGATGAATAAGATGAAACAAGAAAACATGACAACAAAGAATGAGATGCAGGATATGACTATGAGATTTTGTAAAGAAATTGAAGATATAAAGAAGAATGAAGAAGACTTGACTAGAAGACTGAATAATGCTACAAATGAAAACACAAGACTTAGTTATGAAAATGATATGTTGAAGACAAATCTGATGCATGCATAGAATGACTCAAATGAACTCATGAGACAAAAAGGTATCTTGTAAGGAGAACTGGCTGTTGCAAATCAACATAAAGAAAAATTCAAGAAAAGCTCAAAAGAGCTTGGTGACTTGTTGAAGAATTAGAAACCTAATGGTGACACTAATGGTCTTAGCTTTGAAGCTGGTGAAAGCTCTGGTACTGCAAACACACATGATCAAGGCAAATCGGTAAGACAACCTACTGCTTATAAATTTAATGGCAAATGCTTTAACTATAACAAGTATGATCATAGAGAAAATCAATGTAGATCTAGAAATTATCAGAATACCAATACACCCACCAGTCAAAGTTCAAAATGCAACAAAGTTGGTCACAATTCAGAGAATTGCAGAATAAATGTAATATGTTATGTTTGTGGAAGATTTGGACACTTATCTAATCAATGCAGAACACAAACTGACATAGGTTATGGAAAAGCTATTCAGAAAAATAATGTGACTTGTTATACCTGTAACAAGATTGGACATATTGCAAAATTTTGTAGAAGCAAGTCCTCACCGGTAAATAACAAAGGTCCTAGTTTGAAAGGTAAAGAGAAGGTTGAAGAAGTAAAGCAAGAATTCTCAAAATAATGGATCAGGAAATCAAATCCAAATGGTGATAGTAACACTCCATCGACAAAAGAGAGTAACACTCCACCGGTAGGAGATTCTTCATCTAACTGAAGAAAATTTCCTTGAGGGTTTAGCAATCAAATGTGCAACATGCTATTATTCCCTCAGTTGATGGTGAGAAGTTGAAATTACTTCTATACCAGTAGATAAGTTAAGTCATTACTTAGCCAGCAAGCATTAAATGTGGTGGTTGGCAAAATTAACATTATAAATCAGTGTTTTGGCTCCAATTTCATTTCACCGAGCATTCAAACATTTGAAGAGCGCAAAAATTCTAGAGCAAAGGCATTTTGAGCAAAGAAGTGAAGCAATTCAACAAGCAATCATTCCTAAGGAAAATAAAGGTATTTATAATCATGGCTTCTTCATCTGTTCCTGAATTCATAGCAAACCCTTCTATAGTCGAAGTGATTAAATGCAGTAGACCTGTATTTTAGTTAGTTCCCAAAATTGCTAAGAAGGATGATAATGTTGGTGCTTTTTCTCAAATCCCCAAAGGAGTAGTTTTTGCAGAAGACCCTAGAATGTACATTCATTGTCACATAGAAGAATTAGGTGATGAGGAAATCAAGAGCATGTATAATATTGCAATTTGTGATGATTCTAGTAATGTGAAACTTGAACACAAAATATTTGAAACCTTAGGATTCATTTAAACTCTCAGTATTCTGGACTTCACTAAGGATGTTATAAGGATAGTTCTAACTAGGGTTCATGGTGAATTCTTCTGGTTGGACTCAGTTTACAAAATCACAAAAGAGGTAGTAAAGGTTGTGATAGGGTTACCTTCCACTGGTAATAGACCTGATAAGACAAAGAAGGTCTCAAATGACCTAGTGATTAACCTAACAGGTGCAACATCTGATAAAAGATCTTTAAGAGTAAATGATGTAACCGACATCAATGGTAGATTCATTAGCATGATTTTAGGCTACAAAACCACACATGGAAATAGGTTAAACTCAGTCTCTAGCCTATGCATAAAGAGTGCCTATGATATGATTAAAGATAATGCAAAAATAGATGTGTGTGAATGGTTGAAAGATGAAATTATTGACAATCTTGGAAAGATAAAGAAAGACAAAAAGGGGACATTCAGATTTGGAAACCTACTTGTCTATTTAATGCTACACATAACAAAACAAGTGCTCGGTATCGGTAACAAAAATCTTGGTTTTGACATACCGGTAGGCAAACAATTGTCAGATTTACTAAATAACATGGCTGAAAAACAGAGAAAAGAATATAAATGAGTACTTTTAGGCATTGAAGGCCTGGATGAATACAAGAGTCAGATTATCACAAGCAATTGTAAATAAGTATAAGGGTGAAATATGCTTTGTTATTAAGAAGGATGAAATTTGGATGGAGGCAGTTGTTATGAAATTGATGACCACATAATTGAAACATATGCAAAAGCCCTCCTGGAAGCACCCAAGGAACCTAAAGAAGAGGTATTTGGCAGTGCTGAGACTATTGAAAATCAAATCAAATCAAAGAAAAGGGTAAAGAAGGTGGAAGAAATAGTTAGAAGAGGATCTAGACAAGCTAAAGCTATCAAAGAAGATATACTCAAACAAACTGGTATTACTGAAGATGAGTTAGAAACACTTCAGCCAGAAACTCACCTTTCACCAGTTGCAACCTCTTTAGAAAGTGATATGCCAACTGAATTTAAAAGAGTTGTGAGAAAAAGGGAACCTTCATCGATATCTACACCTTCTCCTAGAAGAACTAGACAGAAACAACAGGCAGTAAGGCCCCCAGCTAGAAAAGTAACTTCAAAGAAGAAGTTAACGCCCAAGAAGAAGACTCAACAAACCATTGCTCCAATTGACAAACTTCTAAATGAAATTACAGAGGATGGAAAGCTGAAAAACATCAATAAATTATATGATTCATTATCAATTGATGACAAGGAGAAAGTTGAAAACAGTGTAATTCTACACTTGAACATTTACAAGAAATTTATAATGCAAGTTGTAGATGAATTACCGACAGAACTATTTAAAAGACTTGAAGCTAGAAGGCAAGTTGTTGTAGAGCTTGATAAGAAAATGAAAATGGAAAAACTACTTGCTATTTATCCAGTCAACTCACCAAAAGAGATAGATGATCTGATCTCTAAGGCTAACCGGTCAGTATTTTCAATTGCACACCGACATGTAGCACTTATGGTTGGTAGAGTGAATGAGGTAGCAGAGGAAACTGCTAATGCATGGGACATATTCCTTGTAGAGAAGGAAAAATAGGAAGAATATAGAAACCCTAAACCCATCAAAGTATATCAAAAGGATAAGGATAAGGGAAAATACGAGGTTGGTGGACCACCTAGCATAAAAATAGAAGATAACTTATCCCCAACACCTCTGGATACTCCACCGGTAGTTACCACTGACAATCAACCGGCTAGTGAGAGTATCAATATACCACAAGAGGACACCAATCCTAATTTTGAGGTGTTATATACAGTGGATATTGACACACAAAAAGTTAATATTGTGGTAGATAAGGATACAATTGGAAAAATAGATATGGCTAATGAGCCACAAGTAACAAATAGTACAGAAGGTAAACCGACAAATGACAACACAGAGCAATAGGCTCCATCATAGCAACAAGTTCATACAAAGACAGTGCCATCGGCAACAGTCGAGCAATCCAAACCCTTGCTTAAAGAAATGGAAACACAAACTGACCTACTAGAGGTCACCACAAGCAAGGAAATTGCTCCCACCGGCGGGATACAGAGTGTTGGCTCTTCAAGTGCAGAATTCAAATCAACTAATGTAATAGAAGTTCTTTTGGATTCCATTAAGAAGATAATAGATTGTAGCTCATAAGAATACAAGGCAATAGATGATACCATTCCAATTTTGAAAATGATAGCACCTAAATGTAATGTAGATAATAAAGATTCCTTGAGTCAACTTGACACTTTGCCTAAGTATATTACTGACAACACTGTGACAGCTGAACAAATAAAGGAGGAAGCATTCAAGGAGAGACTAGAGAAAGAAAAATAGAAATTCTTTGAGGAGGAAATAAAGAAGTGTACAAGGCAATTTGACACACTTTTACCGAAATTGTGTAGTACACTGAAAGAATTTAAAACTTTGTACAGGGATACATGTAAAACTAACTTTTTGACAGTTGATATAGACAAGAAAATGAGCAAGATATAGGAGGAAATAAATCAACTAGCTGATAATTTCATTAATTCATCTGATTCATTATCAGTTTTTGAGTAGAAAATAATAGGTTTTGAGGAAGAACTACTAAAGTTGGAAAGAGAGAAGGAAAGAATAAAAGGAAAGGCTAAAGATCTACAATGGAGACTTAGTCCAAAATTGGACTACCTCGCCTCCTTAAGAAAAGAAATATCTAATGCTTTGATTCAAGGACATAAAACACCGGAAGAGAAAATGCAACACCTCACTGGTATAGTTCAAAGGACTGAGGTCGCAATAAAAGACAGCAAAAAATTCATTGAGAGCCTGAATTTGGTTTTGCAGATTGTAACCAACTAGTTACAAGGATGAAATAAGAAACCACACTCAATTGACACTTTGACAACCTTTGTCATTGATGCCAAAGGGGGAGTAGTGGAATGAGAAAAATAACTAGCAAATGACTCATCAGCTTAGGGGGAGCACATATTCTTTTGGTACACAAATTTTTGGTAAGACAATTCCGGCAGACTCTTTTGGATAATAATTTTTGGATTTTTCTCATGAGTGTTGCCATCAATGCCAAAGGGGGAGATTGTTGGAAAATGCACACTCCAATGAGATATTGTAGGTGATTGAAGGTTTTGTCATTGATGGAAACCTTACAATCCTATGACACCAACAAGACAATTTACCGACACTGGCAAAGACAGACTCTACACCGGCATAGAAAACACCGGCAGTAAAAGGAAGCATACCTGTACAGAAGCCGACAGGAATTTTGTTTGTAATATATTTTGTTAATTAATGTAAAATCATTGTAAGCTAACTTGGAAATTTGTAAAATGACTCATATATATAAGAGATCATTGTAGAACATTTTGTAATAGATGGAAGAAAAGATATAGGTGAAATAAGGTAGACCTATTATGCGAATTATAGGTTAAGGGTTTATGTATGAAGCAGAGCTATAAACCGATACTGGATCTAGCATAGTAGATGATATTTTGAAGTAGTACAAGACATTGGATTTATATAATCCATTTTGTAAGTCAGTGAGACTTCCCATTTTGTAATTGAGCAGTGAGCTCTAGGCACTTGGCCTTCCTGCATGTGCAGGCCCCTCTTGTAGCAGTAATATTCTCTTATTGGCCAGTAAGTGAATATTGTGGGTCACAAATCTCACCGAGGTTTTTCCCACACCAAGTTTCCTCATTAAACTACTGTGTTATGGTGTGTTTTTCATGTGGTTGTTGTTATCTCTATTCATTGCATTATTTCTTGTTTACCGGTATATAGTATTGATATGCTTTACATGTTTTAAGTTAAGAAAATCTTTTAACTAGTTAGATACTCATTCACCCCCCCCCTCTCAGTATCTGTGGGAATCCTAACATATACATCCTCATCAATCCTGCATACAATTGATCTTGAATATAAGTAGGAAAGTCATATAATTCATTATTAGAATTCTAGATTCTCATTACCATCAACATGAGATTACATGCATCTTCGTCTTCTATGCATCAATTCCTAAAATTTGACATAGTGCATAGTAGGTTCTAACAAACTAGTTTTCAAAAGTGACCATATCAAATGGCTCTTGTTCTGACTATAATAGATAATTATTTGATTCTTGGTACATTTTATTTTTGTATATTGGGATTTCATCCCTTCTCATAATCAATTTCTTCTTTTGGTATTAATCTTTAAACTTGTATAAATTAATCTCCCTTAAGGATTCTCTATTCAAGTCAAAACATGATGCTATAGCGTCTTTACTTACATCCACCATGATATTTCTTTCTATAGTTCTAATTTTCCTTCACTTAGAATGATATCTTCTTGCCATAAATCTGATCAATTCAAGCTCTACAAAAATATTTCTCACTATCAATTTACTGAGGTCTAGAGTCCAAGGTTTTGATACTGGTATGCCCTTATCTTCGTTACCATAGAAAAGCAAAATTTTCCACCCTCCCTTTAGTTGCATTATCTCCCCTTTAGTTGTATTATCTCCATATTTGATGCATTTGTCATTAAAAACCTTCTTCAAAGAATCTTGCATGGTAGAAACCTTAAAGATTTTGAGAAAGTCCTGCTACAAACCCTTAGCCTCCTTCTTTCTTTCAATCTTAGTCAATTGCTCTGCAACTTGTTTTTCTAGGGTTTTTACATTTACAACTACTATAGGTGTGGTTTCTATAGGTTGTAGAGTGGTTGCTTTCTTTCTCTTGGGTTTTGAACTTTCACCCTATTGAGGAGTATTTTTTGTGGTTGGCTCAATTGTGGTTTTCCTTTTAGGAGCCCTTTCCTTAACTAGGGTTTATATATATTTTTGTGTGAACTCAATTACCCTACTAATCAATTCTCCAAAAAATCAACAAGAATGGTGGTGTTACTTGCTTGTATTCAAAAGCTTTGCCAAGTGATGCTATCACTACAAATTCATACTCCTCACTTGAATATTTTTATTCTCTTGATCTCTTGATTGCATAGTAACTAAATTGTTAAAATTTAGATTTTAAGCTTTGTAGCCAACACCGAGTCTTGTTGCCATTAATTTGCATCATGCGAGTGTTTTGAGTTGGTGGCCTCTAGATTTGAACTCCACCCTTTCTTTTGCAAAGAAAGGCTGAGATGGAACCTTGACTTCCTTTGACTTCTAATGTGGGGGCCTTTTAGCTTCATCACCTTCATTTCCTCATTTTGTTATTCATCCCTCCACTCCTTGCCACCTTTATCTATCTTAATTCATCACCGTAGGGTAGAGGGGAACACATATTCCCTTGTTACTTCACCCCACTAGCCTGCAAGGTTTATTCTTCTTCTTTATTTCTTCTGTGGGGCATAGGGGTAGATCTTCCCTCTATCTATGTTACCCCTCTATCTCGCATTTCCTTTTTCTCTTTGAATTTTATCCCATGGGGTAGAGAGATGACCTCTTTCAAAATTATGCTTTCCCCTCCATCTTGCATGATTTCTTCACTTCAAATTCAACTGTGAGAGGGCGAGGAATTTAAAATTCACAGCACAAAATTATTTCCCTTCTAACCCATGGTGATTTCTTAGCTATTGTGATATCCTTGTGGGTTCATGGGATACCAAGAGTTGTAACTACCAAATGCTTACCCCGCTACACCGAGGTGCATTCAGGGTCTTGGAAAAGATCACGTGGGGGTGAGGGGAAAACAAAAATTAAGTGATACAATAGGGCATGTGGACATTTAAGTAAGACTTAAGGGTTGGAGGGACCGTGAGGGACTTAGTCACTAGGAAACTTAGGCGTAAGTTAAAACTTTAGGAAATTAGAGAAATATGTAACTAGTGGGAATTTTACATCTAACACGAGGGGCTAGTCAACAAATGATTTAAAAGACTTAGAACGACAACTTAATACACCTACAACTAGGACAACTAGTAAATGAAAAATTGGAAGTAAAGGGAGACACTCCAAGGGTAAAATATGCTTCTTTTAACAATTAAGCAAAATTTCAAAAACCCTAACAAATGCACAAGGGGACCTAAGAGAACTTTAAGAACAAAACAAATTGTAATTTTGGTAGTCCTAACACCCCAAAACACAAATGCAAGCCAACGTACTTTATAGTCTTGGTGGTTTTATTTTACTATATTTTTCAAAGTATTTTAGAAAAAACTTAACCCCCCTCCACCACCACCACAAAAGTAAAAATAAAAAATCTATATATTTTTTATCGCTTTTCAACAAGACCCCATAGATTTCCAACTTTTCAAAACTGCAAGAAAATTCTTTTATCCAATAGGAATTTTTTTTCTCTTTCTCTGAGCAGATTTAAATTTGATAGCCATATGGTTGTAATGCTAATAAAATTTGTGCTTTTATAACTATGGCCAAAATAGGGAAATTTTTATATCATTTTTTGTCTCTTTGTTGACCTGAATCCAACCATGGGGTCCATTTTGTCTCAAGAGGTCATATGCAACACTTCCCTCACAAAAATCTCACATGAATGCATGACCAAGAAACCCATTTGACCCAATATTTTTGAATTCCTAAATTTGCAAACAATCCATCATAACAAGAAATCCAAAACCCTTAGATGTACAATAAAATAAGCTACAAGTGTGTTCCATACCTTGTAATGGTCCTAAATCTTTTACACATAACCATGGCTTCAATTTTGCACCTTCTTCATTCAAGCTAGGATTATAAATCCAAATTTAACCATGAAAGCTTTGATACCACTTGTTAAGAAATAATGCAACAATACCTAGTTACATTTAATTCATGTCCTATACAACACACGAAAGACAAGCCACAAGATAACATAAGATATAACCTGGAAAAACCCTCATGAGAGTAAAACCTAGCCTCCAAAAGCATCCATACTCCATTTTATTCAACAATAAAACAATACAATGTACTTATGAAGTTACACTGAATGCTCCTAAATAATGAAGCTCTCCAATGGATTCTCCATGTGTCCAAGCATGAATATACACATCCCATGTCATGCTTCATATATGAAATCCTCTAAAGGACTCAATACAATGACAACCCAAACCACCAACCAACCTTAACCACTAAATATGTTCTTGCTTTTATAGAATCAAGCTCACACAAATACAACCAAGTGGTTAAGTAAAACCATGTGAACAAAATTCCATTGACCCCTCATTTAATATTGGATATTAAGTTTTCACTTTATTAAATATATTTTTCCAATATTAAATAATTATAGGGTAAAAGTACAAAGATGTGTCACACTTTTATAAAGGAAATGGTCAATGTTGATTCAACTTTTTAAATTGAATCAATAGAAAGTGAAATATATGTTTTGAAATTTGAAATGATGAAAACTAATAAAATGTAAATTATTTTATGTATTTTATGTTTGTAATTTAAAAATAAAAATGATTTGAATATAGTTTGTTTTAATAAAGTAAACACTATAATTTAGTTGTTGATAAAATGTTGAAATTGAGTTTACATAAGGCACCACACTTTATTTAGTAAATTTTCCCTGTTTTCTTTAATTTTTTTGTGTATATTGATATCTTGAAACTTTAGTGCATGGATGTATTTTTTACTATTTCTTATAAATATATATTTTTTAATAAATTTGAAAAGTTGTGTACAGAAATATAACTCTTTCCATTTGGCGCCACCTTTTTAATTCATTATTTATCCAAATTAGAAAAGAATTATATCATATTCACATAGATTCTTTTCTCTAGTGCATCATATGTGTAGACACTTAAAAATGGTCAACGCTTGCGGGATCATACTTTAACATTTGCGCATTGCCTCATTTTAGGTTTTTGCGTCACATTAACATTTCTCCTATGATTCGTACTTGGTTTTTATCATTTGCGAACATCAAGTCACTCTTCTACATTATTCATTCATCTCGCTCTCGAATTTGGTCTTGTCGACAACACTATCTAGTCATGATTTTAATCGATCTTATCCTATTGCATCAATGTGCGTGCTTATTTGTCATCATTTTGGACATCGTTAATCCTAATTAGGGTTTTGTCCTCCTGTCAATCTTGCGATCGATTTGTCATCAATTGTGGCTCTCTTATCAATCTTATCATCAATCTTATCATTTTGGACATCGTCAATCCTAATTAGGGTTTTGTCCTCTTTTCAATCTTGTCATCTGGCGATCGGTTTATCAATCTTGTCGTTTTACGATCGATTTGTCATCAATCGTTGTCATGATTAATTTTGTCATTTAACGATCGATTTGTCATCGATCGTGGTCATTTTCAATCTTGTTGTTTTGCAATCTATTTGTCATCGATTCTTGTCCCTTTTGTCAATTTTGTCATTTTGCGACCGATTTGTCATCGATCGTTGTCTGTCTCAATTATGTCAATTTGGATCAATTTGTCATTGTTCCTCATCAATTGGCACATTTCTCAATCAAATTGTTTATCGCATTGATTATTTATCAATTCAAAATCATGACATTAATTATCTTCAATCAAGACCTAATTGTCATTTTCGCATTTCTAATTCGTCTTCTAGGGTTTTATGATTTATTCATTTAACCTAATTTGTCATTTCTTCCTCTAGGATTACTAAATTATTTATTAATCCTAGGTCTTCTCATTACAATTAAATCTTTATTTAATTGGATAATTATTCTTCCTCTTGTAAATTAATTAATAAATGACAAATTGTTAATTAATTTACCTAATTTCTTCTAGTTCCTAATTTCCTATTTTTCCATCAATTTCTAATTCCTAATTGTCATCAATTTCAATTTTCTAATTTTCTTAATTTCTAATTTCTTTTCCCTCCTATTTCATCTCCTAATTCTATGGGAATGGCATGTCAATTTGTCATAAATTGTCATAATTGACAATCAATCAATTTTGACATAGAATGTGTCATAATTTGTCATCAATTATCAATCAATCAAATTGTGCATGGAAAGTGCATAATTTGTCATAATTTGTCATATTGATTTGCAATTTCCATTTGAATTGCATCATGCTAATCTTGTCATTTATCCAATTCTTCTATAAATTGGATGATTTTCAATCAAAGCTAATCCCGAATCCCTAATCAAACTATCGAACTTATGCTTCTAGTACTCTTGAGCTTTTCATCAATCTTGCTTTCAATTGTATGTTGTGCACTTGTAGGTGAGATCCACAAATCCATTTGAAGAGGAAAGAAGAACAATGGAGCCGCATGGAAGGAGCATTCAATTCTGCATTTGGTTTGCATAATCTTTCATTCTGAATGCTTTGTTTTCATATCTCTATTGAGTGTGCTTAGGATTAGATCATTGCAATGTGTGTTTGGGATTGAGCTAATAATGAATAATATGTCATTTTATATATTGCTTTGATGATTCCTAATTTTGATGCTACATTATTTGGTGAACCTGATGTGAACACTAACCATCTAACCCTCTAACTGTGTTTTGGAGTGCTTTCAAGTTGATTTTGCAGGCCAAAAAACCCAAAAACAGGGCCGTGCAGGGTATTCTGGACACTTCCGCGCTTGTGTCATGCATCTTGCGCTTGTGTAGGTGACATCTTGCGCTTGTGTAGGTGACATCTTGTGCTTGTGTAGGTGACATCTTGCGCCTGTGTCATGCATCTTGCGCTTGTGTAAAGTCTAGAACAAAGGTGAAAAATGCAGTTTTTACTTGAAATTTTTGGTGTTTTTGCATTCTGTTTTCTATGCTTTGGATTTTGGAACTAATTATTTGTGCAGAATCGTGGCATACGTATGGAAAAGACTACAAATCAAACTACTAACATGTGTTATGTAGAATCAATGGTCAAAGACAACAAATCAAACCTCTAACTTGGGTTTTGCAGGTTGCCTTGGAGAAACAACCAAACTGTGTGTTTGAGATTTTTAATTAGGCACTTAGTGATTTATAAGTAGGTTGGAATGAACATGTTTTTGATTTGATTGTTGAGTTTGACATTGGAGTAGGAGAGTATGCTCTCATCCTTTTAGGGTGATCAGAAATCCAGATCTTCAATACCATGCTCATGTCTTTGATTGTTTGTCACCCTTAGAGGGCCTGCCTTCCCGACCACTTTGCTTTTGCAAGCAAGTGATAATCGTGAGAAGGGAATGACCCAAAGTGAGTACGGCTAGAATTCCTTGGCATTCTAACTCACTATAAAAAAATACCCGATGAGCGAAAGCTTTGAAGGAAGTGTTACGTGGGAATTGTAGTTACTTGGGAAGTGATGACCCTTGGACTCTTTCTCATATCAACATCTAAGTAGGGCCTCTTGGTCTAAATCATGCTTGCACAACTACATTTGTTTGGTATCTTGATGGGCTTAATGTCTCAATCACGCTTGTGCGACATCAAGGAGTAATGCTTAATAGAAATCCTTACTAAACACCTTGTTTTTAGAGGCCAAAAACCCTTCTAGTTGCTTGAGAAGGACAAATTTGGATACTTGGAAGAGATACTAAGTTCGCCATGGGGAGATTTCCATGGGGACTGATGCTTGGCTGCCCTGAGAAGTGAGTGTCGTGGAGGGGAGCCCATGGGGTCAAGCATCTATGTATTCTCCTTGAATCTCATAATGAGTCTACCTCTCAAGTACCTAATGTCTTTGCCTACCATAAGAAATGTGGAAATGAGCATGATTGTCTTGAGTCTAAGTTGCAATATCTTGTATTCTTTGCTTGTCAAAAGTTGAATTGCATATCATTCCAAAAACAAGACAAATTGATTCAAAACAAGGTTAAACATAAGAGCATTTCATCCAACAAGGTTCAAAACACTTTCAAACATGGTTGTCAAACATTGTTCAAAATCTTGTCTCAACATTCATGTCACTTACATTTAGGTTCATCCTAGGTTACATTTTGCAAAGTTCATTGTCAACTATCAAGGTTAAGTTTCACCTAAGTCATACTCCTTTGCATATCAATAAGAGTCATCCATTTACATGTGTCCTCTTGCACTTAAGTCATACCATTGTCATACATTGCTTACCCTAGGTCTCTTCATTAAGCTTAGGTCATTATCATATCATATTAGGGTCACTTGCATATTAATTGTCCCTTAGCATATAGTGTCAAAACTAGGTTTTGTCATACTTGAGTAATCCAAATCTTTCATAAACCCTAAGTCGTTGTTAGGAAGTCTAGACCTTATCAAATCCTTTTCTCTTTTGTCATCAATATCATTTGGTCAAACCTAGCTTAGTATCCAAGCATATAGGGGAGACATTGCCATTTTGTCCTTTTGTCACTTGGTCCTTTTGTCCTTTGAGGTCTAAACATCATTTCAATTTCCTAAGGGTCTCTTTTTAGATTTGCATTCAAAATTTTGTCAATATCTTGAAAAACAACCAAAAACATAGATTGCATTCTCATTCATTTAGTTCGCATTTAGTTGCATATCATATATTGCCCTTGAAAAATTCCAAAAATATTGCATTTGCATAGTGACATGTCTATTGAAACAAGGTTCCAAGCACCAATGATGCAACAAAGTTTGACATATCAACCGACAATGCAATCACAATTCTATCCAATCCAACAACAAGGCAATATCGATCAAACTCTTTATGATGAAACAAGTCTTCAAATACAAAAACTAGAGGAGAGACTAGCTCAAGAAAATGAGATTTTGGAACAAAGAGTGAAAAACATTCAGAAAATTAGATCACAAATGTCCAAAATGCTTCAAAAATTTCCAGGTCAAAATCCAAAGATTGAGCCAATTGATGTAAGATCTCTTCTTGAACGATCAGACATACCAGCTCTCCTCTCCCAAATAGAGATGATGAAACAATTTCAAGAAAAGAGACAACATCAATTTCAACATTATGTGCCTCCACAACCAGAACAAGAAGGTGTTTACTATCAATCGGATTTTCAACCAATACAACCAATGGTTCAACCAATTGTTCAACATATACAACCAACACAACCAATGGTCCAATTTCAACAATATGTCCAACCAACTATACAATGTTCACAAATAGTTCAACCAATGGTGGAATATCAACAAGTTCAATCAACATATCAATGTCAACAACAACAACCAAACATTCAAAAACAAAGGTTGCAGCACACACCAAGCCAAATTTTGAACATGTCAAACCAATCTGATCAACATCTAGTTCGAAATCAAAACATGACATCAAACCAAATTCTTTCCAAACAAGTTCAAATTCCAGATACAATTATGTCAAAACCTCGAAAGAAAGGTGGCTTTATTGCAATGCTCTTAAGGAAATTACCAAGTGAGTCCTTTGAGGAAGATAAAGATAATACACTTATGTCTAGCAATGCCTCATTTCTCAATAAACAAATTGACTCTCAAGTGGCATCTATCCCTACACCTTTAGAAGTTTCCCAAGAATCTTCTATATTGTCCTCATCAAACAATACACCCAAGGATGCAATTATCCAAGAGTTATCCATAATTGATTGCCAAGATAATCCAATTCATGATGCACATCCTTGTCATGTTTTAGAAATACAAGACCCAATGCCACCATGCACTTTATTGCCATTACCTATTTTAGAGGACCCCATTCGAAGTCACTCTTCCTCATGTTCAAGCATTGATTCCTTGCCAAAATCTATCACAATTGTTCAAAGTGTATTTCCTTCATGCCAAAACATTGATTCCTTGTCAGAATCCTCCATGCATATCCAAAGTCCAACCCCATGTCAAGAGGATAATTTAGAGCATAGAGAAACGCGTGTTGAAATAGATCAAGATCAAGATCCTGAAACCTTATCATCCCATCCAATTGTTGACCAGGATCCCATTTCCCCAGACACTCACAATGATTCCCCTATTCTTGTCCATCCTATCTAAAGCCCTATTGGCACTCCATTCCCCGAGCAAGATCAAGATATCCCAGTTCATCCAATCCCAAATGATCCCCTTCCATTTCATGAAAAAAATGTCCTTTCAAATCCCATTGACATTCCAAATATCCCTTCCATCCTTTCTGATGATCCCATTAAAAGTCAAGAGCAAAGCAATTTTAAAGAGGAATCCAATGATCTTCCTCCTTGTCAAGGTCAAAGTATCCTTCCAAATTCATTTCCAACACAAGACCCTATCATTCCTTTAGATCCTCCACAAGATCCACTTGTTCCTCCATCTCCTCGTCCTAATCCAACATATACACTCCAAGATCACATTTCTTGTGATGATCCCATTATGTCTCCCATTCCATCTCTTGAAGAGCCTATCATTGAACCATGTCCACTACACAATCCTAGTCCCCCTCATGATCCTAATCCCCCTCATGATTCTAGCGTGTCAGTGCAAGATGTTCATGAACCCTCGACATGCATAATGGGTTCTTCCACTTTGGTGCAATCCGATCCACTTCAAGATCTCATTATTTCTCTCATATCATATCCACCTCATAATGGACTCGCGTCTTCGTCCCAAAGAAAAGAGTCTCCTACAAGTCAAGATATTCATAAAGGCAAAGGAGTAGACCTCCATGAGCAAGAACCCCTTCATATCAAAGAATATACTAATGGTCATGGCTACAGAGCTCACACTCAAGGCATTGGTATCCCTTCAAAGTCAAAATCCAAATGTCCACCTTCTCCATCAT
This sequence comes from Cryptomeria japonica, assembly GCF_030272615.1. Taxonomy (NCBI): domain Eukaryota; kingdom Viridiplantae; phylum Streptophyta; class Pinopsida; order Cupressales; family Cupressaceae; genus Cryptomeria; species Cryptomeria japonica. The sequence goes on from NC_081409.1 coordinate 465,280,171, forward strand.
CGCTTCCATCCATTCTAGGTCCCTATATCCCTCCATCTCCTATGCAACATCAGAAAAGGCACACATCTTGGAGAACCTTCCATCCATCTCACATGCCTCCATATCATTCCCATCCACATCGACATTCATTCCCTCTTCCAAGCAATTTGGATGCCAAGTGTAAAAGTCATAAGTCTAGAAATCCACATGTATTCAAGGATCAACATGTCCAATATAATCGACATGTCAAAATAAAGAACGATATGATCTATAAAGAAAAAGAAATATACAAAAGGTCACAAAGGCCCACTGAGCAAAATAAAACAAAGTCAAAATATATATGGGTTCCTAAATCCCTTGTGCAAGCAATGCACTCCAAGGAACCACAAAAGCATGAAAAATCAAAAACCATGTGGATCCCTAAGAGGCTCCTTGAAGCACAAAATTTTAAAGAAATATCCAACTTGGCATCCAAAGTTGCTATTCCTCCATCCAAACCTTCCAAGTCTGTTCCTCCATCACCTTCTTCATCCATTTTGGGCCCTTATGTCCCAAAATCCCAAGCTATTCCTCCATCCAAATCTCAATATCCAAAATACGTCTTTCCTCCATCAGTCCATCACCCCTCAAGGTGTGTGCCAATGTCGATCTTACCAACATTTCCATCCACTGAAGCACAATTCTTCCAATACCCTATCCATTATCCAATGCATATGTTTCATCCTTCGATCCCTTTGATCCAATCCTTTGCATAAATCCTTGCCTTAGTTTCATGTCATTTTCCATGTCCTTATCCTACCAACGTCTTTGAGCATACTTTTAAAGGTCATGGTCCATTTATTTCAAGGCTACTATCCAAAAATAAAAAAATAAAAAAATGCTTGAGTCCTTCTTCCATCCCCTATCATGTGTCCATCTTCTATTGAGAAACTCAAAATACAAAATCAAAAAAGTGAAAAAAAAAAGAAGAAAAAAGAAAAACAAGTAAAGCAAAAATAATTCGTCCACTGGTGAAAACCTGGCAAACAGGTGCCTTGGGCAAGTACCATGATGAAAACCTGGCAAATAGGCATCATGCATAATCTATGAACTTCTTGCACACCACACTTGGGGGCAGGTTTCCTCCTTCATATCCTATTGCCCTTCATTATCCTATTGAACCCCTGTCATTACCCTTCATATCCTATTGTCCCTCATGTCCATTTCCTCTTTCCACCTTTGATCTTGACAAGGCTGAGGATCTTCATGAGCATCATGCATCTTGTTTGTAGCTTTTAGTCTATCATAGCTTTTGGTCATTTATCCATTTGCTTATTACAACCTTTCATCCATATTCCCTGTCTTATTGCAACTTTCTACCATTATCCCGTAGCCAATCCCGACCTTCAGTCCATGTCCCTTATTCATTCTTGGTCTTGCTTATCCTATCCATATCTTATCACTATCCATACACTCTTTTTCATTCCTTGATCTTGGTCTAACATAAGGACGCAAAATTTAAACATGGTTTCAAAAACCTCTTGACATGTCCCTCATGCCATGTCACTGCTTTACATTGTCATATCCTGTCTCTTGTCCCATCGCGCAATAGCCCTTGAAAATTGCATCCATATTGTCTCCATGATAAAAGGCCTTTGTCTTCCATCTATCCACCATCATTTTGGCAAGCCTATTTATTCACCTATCATATTCCTTGCCTTGCTAGACACTGGGGGCAAAAATTTGAAAAATTCAAAAATCGAATAATTGTCCTGAAAAAATTCATAAAAATTAAATAATGTCCTGGAAAAAATCATAAAAATTGAAAAATGTCTGGAAAAAATCATAAAAATTGAAAAATGTCCTGAAATAATTCAAAAAAACTGAATAATGTCTTGAAAAAATCCAAACAAAAAAATCACAAAATGTCCTGAAATAATTCAAAAATCGAATAATGTCCTGAAAAAATAAAATCTTCAAAAAAAAAATCAAATAAAGTCCTGAAAAAAATATCTAAAAAATTGAAAAAATGAAAATCCCTAAAAATCATAAAAAAGTCCTGAAAAAATGAACAACAAAAAAATTGTAAAACTCCAAAAACAAAAAACAAACATTTTGCAAATAATTATTCCTTTTGTGCATAAGACAAAACACTGAGCATTCATCTAATGACAATCAATCCAACGCTGTGCTTTAATGAAATCATGCTTTAACCAGATGAACTTTTTCAATCCAAACCAAACATTCAACCTGATCAAAATTGTCATATCACTCGAATATCAGCATCAAAATCATTTGTCCTTGTTCCTACTATCATGGGTCTTATACAGGGTGTGGTATACTTGAAACCAGACTGTGTCCTATCTTAGACGGGGTATCACATTTCCTGAAACCAAACAGCATGATCGTCCTATCAACACTTTCAACTTTTGACAATGAAGATCAAGATGTTTGTCTGATTTGCTTGAATTTGTGAGTCTTATCTTTTTATTGATTTATCTTTGGCTTCGATCATGTTCCTATGTTGCTCGATGATGTCACTGAGTGATTTAGAGTGACCGAGATGGTTCATGATCCCTTTTTCTTTTTTTGATTGTGATTGTCATTTGTCTGTGATGTGTCTATCTTTTGCAAAAAGGGTTGCATTTCAGCTCTGGCCTTCCATGCCATGATGCTACGCATCCATTTTGCTACATAAAAATAAAGGTTCTCACCTACAAAGTGCATTACTGAAAGCAAGTTTTTCTTCATCTCTAACTGTCCTCTGTCTCATTTTCTTCTTACTAACATTTCTTCCATCCGGTCGGATAGTCAGTTCGGTCTAGTGCTCCGATCTCCAAACATACATGCTGCATCCTGCATCCATTTGGTTAGTACATTTGCATCACATCGAGCATCATATCAAGCATTTTAGCCATTTCATATTATAAATGCATCAAAAACACAAAAAAATGCATTCATACATGTTCCACAATGGTACATAAACCAGTACATAAGTCATCCATACATGCAAAATAACATAAATCATAACACATTGCATCCCATCATATCGATGCCTCTCATATCACATATCATAATAATATCGGAGTACAAAATCGGACTGTCTGTCCTAAGTATGGCCCGCAGGCTGACTACAAAATGTCAAACTACATAATGTCCACTGTCTGTCATAAGGAGTACGTGCCTCTGTCACTGGGTGCTCCCTCTATCCTCCTCATCCCTGCCATGTCTCACGGATGATGTCCCTCCTGGTCCTGGCTGTGGTGGTCTCATAGGTCCACTCACTCCTATGCTGCTCAATGACCTCCGAGAGCGTGCCTTGCTCTCTGTCCTCGATCGTGCTCGATATGAAGGTGCTCTCTGCTCTGATGGAACTGCACTCTCATATAGTGTCCTCCAATGGAGTATCTCCTCTCCGGTCTCTACCAGCATCTGTCCTAGCTCCCGTACACTAGCATCCCGAATCGACCCAATATACTTAGTGACTCTCTGTTCCTCTCGCTATGCCTGAGCAATTGCTGCATCTCGAGCCGCTGTGAGTCTCGCTATCTCCGCTCTAAACTGGTCCTGCTGTCTCTCTAAAGTCTCAATGTGATCCTGCTGACTCACTATGGTAGCCTTGCACATCTCCATCTCCTTTGTCCTAGCTGTCCCCGGCTCTATAGGAATATCTTGCAATGTCTCCTGATCAGCTGAGTCTGGCTCCTCATCATCCTCCCCACTATCATCTCCATCATCGTCCTCCCCACCATCATCCCCATCTCCCTCATCCTCGTCTCCGTCATCATCATCACCCTCGTCATCCTCCTCATCCTCATCATCTCCCTCCTCTCCTGTGAGTGGGAAGTCCTCCTGTCTCCTAGGTACTGGAATATCAGGATCAGTCAAAGGCACTGGCCGTCGTCGTGCAAACCATGTCTCATACTCCTCTGTCATCCCAGCATCCACCACATCTGACCTCCACTCCCACTGTCTTGGCTGTAGCTATGCAAAGTCAGCATAGGCTATGTGTGGCTGAATCATACTCCCCCACTGACTCGTCTCTCTCTGAGATCAGGTGAAGTGTGCAGTCCTCCTAGGTACATCCTGCGTCTCTCCAAACTGTCGTCTGACTCTCTCTGGCAGGTACAACTCAATCACTCTCTGGCGGTTCACTGGTCGCCCAATCAGGTACCTCTCTTGTCTGCAGTATGGTAGCTCATCATGATCATCTGACCATCCCGAAAAATCATGATATGGCCTCCATATGAACTCTCTCTGTCTGTCTAGCTCATGTCACCAGTATAATATGTATCCAAATGGACCCTGTCTCAGTGCTCCACCATAGCAATACACATATGGTCGGTGTGGTACAATCTGTCTATCTGTAATCGGTCGACATATGGAAATATGCTCAAATCCCATACCTGTAGCAATGTGACTCCACAGCTCAAAGTCTGAACTCCCTGATATGCTATCTGATGCAGCTGGAAATACAACATAGCTAGTACACATGGTCCCCATGCATAGACCGTCCCCTCTGTCGCCATCCACTCCAGCACTCTTCCCCATCCAATAGGGAATCCATGTCCTCGTCTGTCTCCTACTAGTAGACATGCTATCACCACTGTTATCACCACATATCGTCGGTCATACTCGGAAGCCATGCTCTCCCAGCTGATCTCCCTCTCGACAATGTCCAGATCATCTGTGTCGCACTCAAACAGTCTACACAATGCATCTCTCCATGTCACTGGGTTGTACTCTATCATCTCTCCATGAATTGGAATGCGGAGGATGCGCCATACATCCTCTAGAGTCACTGTCGCCTCACCAGTCGCCAAATGGAATGAGGAGGTCTCCGAATGCCATCGCTCTGCCAATGCGGTAAGCAATCTTGTGTTTGCCCTAATCTCAGGCATGTATGTGATGTAATATATCCCCAGTCGTGCTAATGTATCTCTCTCTGTGCTCCTGAGTCTATGTCGTAGCATGAAACAGTCTGGTCGATTCTCCCGTGTGATCAACGAATACTGTTGACTCTGCATCACAATTGGGGCAAATTTTGTTAGTTTTAGGGTTTTCTCCTACGGGTTGCATTTCCTCATTTTCATGTCTAATCAGGGTGTTTTTCATCTACATTGACCTATCCTACCCTTATTCCCCCTTTTTCCGATCATTTGCATGTCATTTTGACCAAAACTAGGGTTTTCATGCACTCTTGCGCTTGTGTCAGAGAACCTGCGCCTGTGTCAGGTAAATTGCACTTGTGTCTTCCTACACAAGCGCAGAAGACATGACACAAGCGCAGCATTAGACTACACAAGCGCAGAAGTCATCTTTTTCATCCCCTGTGGGCCCCGCAATGTCCCGAAAGCAATCAAAATTCATGAAATTGAAAACATGGGTATTTGAGATCCATACCGCTGCTCCTGCATCCTCCGGTCGTCTGAATGTGCGTACACATTCCCCAAGGTGATCCACCATTGGAATGTTCACCATATGTCTGCAAGTGTCCTTGTCCAGAGCAACAAATCCTCCTCCCTGTCTAGTGCAAATGAGCAATTTTCCATCTCTTGGTCTCATTTATAGATCTTTGTCAGTGCATAGATGGACGTGCACCCTCTCCATCTTATGTTGGTCGCGGTCTTTTGCATCTTCAATTGCTTGTCCTTCATGCATTTGCTCTCCGATTATCAGTCTGTTCGATCCTATCATTTTTATCAATCAATTGGCCTCTTTTCCGCATGTTTCCGGCCAATTCCTCGAGGGGGCATGCATATGTCATTATTATTGTCTGGGGCATTTTCATTATTGTTCTTTGAAACAACGCTTAAAATCGCATTGTCTCAAAGAGGGGCAAAATGTAGACACTTAAAAATGGTCAACGCTTGCAGGATCATACTTTAACATTTGCGCATTGCCTCATTTTAGGTTTTTGCGTCACATTAACATTTCTCCTATGATTCGTACTTGGTTTTTATCATTTGCGAACATCGAGTCATTCTTCTACATTCTTCATTCATCTTGCTCTCGAATTTGGTCTTGTCGACAACACTATCCAGTCATGATTTTAATCGATCTTATCCTATTGCATCAATGTGCGTGCTTATTTGTCATCATTTTGGACATCGTCAATCCTAATTAGGGTTTTGTCCTCCTGTCAATCTTGCGATCGATTTGTCATCAATCGTGGCTCTCTTATCAATCTTATCATCAATCTTATCATTTTGGACATCGTTAATCCTAATTAGGGTTTTGTCCTCTTTTCAATCTTGTCATCTGGCGATCGGTTTATCAATCTTGTCGTTTTAGGATTGATTTGTCATCAATCGTTGTCATGTTTAATTTTGTCATTTAACGATCGATTTGTCATCGATCATGGTCATTTTCAATCTTGTCGTTTTGCAATCTATTTGTCATCGATTCTTGTCCCTTTTGTCAATTTTGTCATTTTGCGACCGATTTGTCATCGACCGTTGTCTGTCTCAATTATGTCAATTTGGATCAATTTGTCATTGTTCCTCGTCAATTGGCACATTTCTCAATCAAATTGTTTATCGCATTGATCATTTATCAATTCAAAATCATGACATTAATTATCTTCAATCAAGACCTAATTGTCATTTTCGCATTTCTAATTCGTCTTCTAGGGTTTTATGATTTATTCATTTAACCTAATTTGTCATTTCTTCCTCTAGGATTACTAAATTATTTATTAATCCTAGTTCTTCTCATTACAATTAAATCTTTATTTAATTGGCTAATTATTCTTCCTCTTGTAAATTAATTAATAAATGACAAATTGTTAATTAATTTACCTAATTTCTTCTAGTTCCTAATTTCCTATTTTTCCATCAATTTCTAATTCCTAATTGTCATCAATTTCAATTTTCTAATTTTCTTAATTTCTAATTTCAAATGTAATATTAATGTAATATTACATTGTTATAATACAATCATCAAGTGTCCCCAAGAATATTCCAAATGGAATCTCTATGTGATACACATCCATCTAGGTTCCCCTAGATGCAACACATACATAATAAAATAATAAAACATTACAAATATTATGAAAGGTGTACAACACCTTATAACAACACATGTAAATAAATGAAAAACTAACTTATACTTCTATATTAAGAATAGTTATTTTTTCATGCAAAACAAACTTATTATATTTTATTCTATCAACATATTAAACCCCAATCTAGGAGATCTTCATATAAACTACTAAAAGAATGATTATCAACTAAAATAGACCTAAGAGAGCTCTCCAACTTCCTGGTCAATTTTTTCAAATTTCAAACTTGCTTCTAATCCTCAAACATGGATTCCATGGAGGGTGGGGGTCATGCTCCTCTACCTATAGATCCTCCTCTAAACACTATGGTGGTGTCGACTTCAAAGGAATCTCTTCAGGTCACTGCCAAAGTGTCCTCTTTTGATGACCCTACTTTGGCTATGACTGATTCTCAACTTGCGAGCTCTACTATCCCCATTATGGACTAATGATAATTTTGTTAACTCTAATAAATTAGAACATGCAAATCCAAAAGAGAACACACAATCTAATAGATGGAAGAATTCACTTGTTGGTGAGACGCAGAGTCAAGTTGACCTTAATATAGTTCCAAAGCGCTTACAAACTAAGGTAGGTGTTGCCATTGTGTTACCAGATTTAGTGGTGGACCATGTTGTTTCTTCAATGAAGAATACTTTGGTTGGGAAATTTTTCTCCTTTAGAGTGACTATTGAGATGGTAAGGAAATGGGTCTCTCTTGAATGGAAGTTGCAGGGAAGTGTCACAATAAGTACTATGCCTGACACTCTCTTCTTGTTCAAATTCACCATGAAGGAAGATCTAGTTGTGATTTTCTTAGGGTCATGGACTTATGGAAAGAACCATCTCTCTCTCTCTCTTTGGAGGTGGAAACCTAGTTTTGATCTTGTAGCGGATTTAAGAAAGACTAATCCTATGTGGGTTCATTTATCGGGTCTCCCACTTGAGTTCTAGAATGAGTAGTTTTTTTGGTGGATTGGTAACACATTTGGGAATTATGTGTCTATAGATGAGGTGACTAGGATAAGATCTAGGTAATTTTTTCTCTTTTTTGTTTGATGATTGTTGTTAATAAGAATCTTTCTAACTTTATTACCTTGCAATCTAAGTTGGGAAGTTGGACCCAGGAAATAGTTTATGAGAATGCCACAATTTATTATCAAAAATTGTCTAAACCAGGTTCCTTTATATTTGTGCGTAAGGCCCCCCCACAAAAACCTCTGAAACAGAAAGAGATTTGCATGTTCGCATTGTCTACAGTTGTGGACAAGGTGTCTAGTGTGGATGGCTCATAGATGGAGAGTGATGATTAACCTTTTACCGATGGCCTTCTCAAGTTATTAGAAACCCTTTACAAGATCACTACGTAGGAGAAAGGATGTTAAGTTTCTAAGGAAATGGGACCCCATCTTGATGGATAAATTCCTCCTTCTCCCTCTGTCAAGGCTCCATAGGGGGAGCTAAGAAAAATGGTTAAAATGGGACCTTTGGAAGAAGAGAAGATTTGCCTCCCTTTGAACCCAAACTCTAGCAAAGTCACATATGAATTGCCAAATCATATTACTCTAGGTAACTATAAATCTACTAGGAAGAATGAGCCTGCTAGACACCCCCTTGTGGACTCTATTGCTCTCCTTCTAGGTAAGGGGTAGATTTTCTCCTCACTCAATGCTTCCTCAAGTGATTGTGCCCAAACCGATGATGATGAATGAATGACACAAGAGAGGAAAACTAGGAATAAGAAGATTGATGTGGGCCCAAAGCCAAAGAGAAGACACCCATCAAAAAGACTCACAAGGCATAAGGAAGTGTTAAGGGAAATTGCCAATGGAAGGTAGAGGACCCTTGATTCATCAACTAAAATTAAAAAATGAAATTCCTCATGAAATATGAGGGGTTTAAATATCTCCCAAAAATAGTATGCCCTCAAGGATTATATTTTAGAAAAAAGAATTGACATTTTGTTGCTTCAATAAATTAATATGATAAATAATTCTTTCAACACCATTGTAGGGTTCATTTGGTCAGGCTTCTCCTTTTTTATAAGTAATGATAACAAATCTTCTAGGGGATTCATCACTATGTGGGATCCTATGAAATTGAGAAGTTCTCTTATCTCTTCCTCAATCAGTTCTTTAATTGTTAGGTTTGATTCTCAATATGACTCTTGGAGTATTGTTAATGCGTATGCCCCCAACACTTGGTTTGGTGATGTGGTGCTTTGGGATGAGATCTATTCCTTGATTTAATATGATTGAGACTCCTATTGGATGGTTGTAAGTTATTTTGACTTCCCTCTTTTTCCCTCGAAGAAAATGGGAGGTTTGGTTGATTACTCAAAAAGTATGGCAGATTTAGCGGACTTTATTAGCAGAAATGGACTAGTTGATATAGACGTGATGGGCCAGTCATTCACTTGGTTTAATCATAGGAAGGGGTAGCACCTCATCCAAGTTTGACTATATAGATTTTTGTCTCATCCAATTATAACATCAAGGTTATAGTGCAACTCTATTTTCTCTTCCTAGGATCGTGTCAGACATAACCCCATTCTTCTTGAATGGATTGTTAGGGGACGTATCCCATTCTACAATTAAATCATGTGGACAAAGAATTAAAAGTTTAGAGATTGTGTATTTAACTGGTGGAGTGCTCCAATCCAAGTAACTCCTATGTATAGGGTTTCTCAGAAATTGGATTTGATAAGGAAGAATGTGAAAGGTTCAAATAAATTTACGTTTGGCAATATTTTTGTTAAAAAGAAAGAAATTAATTCTAGATTGGCTACTATTTAGGATAGGATGGCACATGGGGTTTCCTTAAAGTCTACTCATTGGGTAGAGGGAATTATAAGAGGAAAATGGAAGGAAAATCTGAAACATGAGGAAATTTATTAGAAACAAAAGTCTAAGGTGCAATTTGTTGCTAGAGGGTGATAGGAGCTCAACCTTCTTCCACAGGTTTTCCAGCAAACATGGAAGGAGAAATATGATTTTAAGTCTTAGGGATGAATTGAAATGGGAAATTAATGATGATACTCAACAAGGAATCTTGGCTTGAAGTTAATTTTGTTACATGTTTAGGGAAGGGAACTGGGTTAGGAACTTGCCACTAGAAGACCAGTTGCTTTGGTGCCTTCCCAATTTTCTGGATGATGTTGACAATAAACTAATTATAGACCCAATTAATAAAGATTAGGTTAGGATTGTTTTATTTTCTATGGGGGCTTATAAAGCGCTAGGACCTGATCGCTTTCCTCTAGCTTTCCTTCAAGATTTTTTGGATATTTTTGGTTTTGATGTGACCATGGTAGTTAAGGACTTATTTCAAATTGGAAAACTATTGGAAAAACATAATTGTTCTTACATTGCCTTGATTCCAAAAATGCAAGATCCCCAAAGAATCTCAAACTTTAGACCCATCAGTTTGTGTAATATAAACTATAAAATCTTCACTAAGATTTTGGTGAACAAGATTATGTAATACCCTAAAAATGGTCATCTAAACCATGGGCCCCTAATCTTGACAACATCACCAAGATCCTAACCAAAGGCAATTAAATCAACCTTGAGCACACAATTAATTCTTTAATCATCAAAAATCACATGGCAAATCAATTACTCAATATTAATTAAATATTTATTTAATTAATTGAATCATTTCCAAGAAAATCATTTTGATCAATTATCCTATTTTAATTTATTAAATATCCTTGCATATTTAATTAATTAATAAATTTGCCATATAATCATGCAAAAGGAATTAATTTATTACAAAAGAGGAATTAATTACAAAGCAAGATTTGAATTGAAAATAAACAAAAAGAATTGAATTGAGAGAGAAATCAAACTTGAGATATTATTTCTTTTTCTAAATTTAGAACTTGAAATCAGAAAAGCAATTAAATTGAATTATTGAATTATTCTCTAAAATTGGAACTCAAAGCTTTTCAGAAAAAGAAGTTCAGTTGCATTGAAAAGACTCTTTTCTTGAATAAATCAAATATATGCATGGAATTAATTTATTATTATTTCCAATGCAACTTGGACTTCTAATCTAAATGCATTTCAATTAAACTATAATTGGAATCTATCTCAAGGTTAACTGAACCTGATTTCTCAATTATTTTCAATTCATCCTAAATTGAGCTTTTCTCTTGTAATTCTCTATAAATTCAACCTTCAGCTCTCATTCCAATTCACCCCAGAGATTTTTGAGAACATGCTTGGAGATTATTATAACACTAATTTCTCTCTAGAGTCATTGAATATCATTGTTCTTTTTAGATTATTTGCATCCATATTTAGTTTTACTCATCCATCATTGCTTGAATCCATTATTGCTTGAATTATTCATCCATTTTGCATCCATATAGTTAAATATCATATAGATTAAATCCTTCATCTTGGTGTAGTCTAGTCACTGATATTACTTATAAAAATCTAAGAGCAATCTTGTACTTGCATCTTTTAGAAGGCAATTAGTCACTTTGTTATGGTTTTTTACTTATTGATTATTGATTACTAACCATGCATATAATGACTTAATTGAAGTGTTGTGCTTGCAGCTACAGACCACTTTTTCACACACACATCTCTGGCGCCCACCGTGGGGCAGAAGACTAAATTTTTTGGCCTCCAAGACTGACTACTTTTTTTTTGTTATTTTTCCAAATTTTAGATTTTTCAGATTTTCGTCCATACATCTCATACGACAATTTTCACAGGATGAAATGACAAACTACAAGTATCGTACGAGCAGGAATCCTATATCATACGAGAGGGAATCTTGTATCATATGAGCTAAAACTCTGTCGTACAACTCTATGTTTTCTGGTTAAAAAGGCAAATTTCATCATTTTGGTTTTTTGATTCAAATTGATTATTCTAACGAATGACCCTGACTATTTATCTGTTTATCTTAGAATTTTTTTTATTTTTTTCACAGCCTAATCATTTTTTGCAGAATGCTTGTCGAAGAATATGCTTGTTGCACAAAGACAATATGATTGCCAATTCGTTGTCTTTGCAGGTTGCTTGAGGAGAATCAACTAAACATCGTTTATTCTTTGAATTCATTATTAGGAACCTAAATTGCTATCTGGTTAAAGAACAAATCTGTATTTCATGTTTTTAGAAGATTCTGAGAGGTAGGAAAGTATGCTCTTGTCTTTTTCTAGACAATCAAAAATCCAGACCCTTGAAGCTTTTTCTTTGTTTGAGATTTGTACATCTTTAGCAGGCCTGCCCTCCTGAGGGGTTGAAAAACTCTTAAAGTCATTACGATCGGTGTGAAGGGAATGACCCAAGTGGGAATGGTTAAATGCCAAGTACTCCAACCCACTATAAAATAAAAGTGATTTGATGAAAATCAAGTCAATGAAAGTGCTCAGAAATAGCTCTCCTCCGTACCTTCGAGTATATTAAACCTTAGTTTTCAAGGCTGGGAGACCTCTTAATTGAGTTTATACCTCGACACGCCGAATGGATCCCTTACTAGTTCCAATTAAAATTAGAAGCTACCCGGTTCATCTCCAAAAGGGGGATAATCTTTGTTCAAGAGAGATAGTAACTCTCCCAAGATACTTGTCATTTTGTACCCCCATTAGCATTTCGAGTTGGATAATATGACGTTGAGAATCCATTGCGTGAGACCCAGCGATCATATTCTGATTAGCTATTGGGTGTGTACCTAAGTCTACAAGCAAAGGTTTTCTTTCCTCACCAAATTCCTTAGGGTTTTGCATGTTGTGATTGGACTTACTATTTATACTACGTGTTTTCTGTGTTTTCATTCCTAAAACAAAAACTGAAATACCAAAATTGGAGAAGACAAGAAACAACTCAGTGATTAGAAACTCTGTCCATGTCAGAAACTAGTCCATCCTAAGTCGAAACTCTATCCATGTTAGAAACTAGTCCATCCTAAGTTGAAACTCTTTCGTGTCAGAAACTAGTCCATCCTAAGTCAAAACTTTGTCCATGTCAGAAACTAGTCCATCCTAGGTCAAAATTTTGTCCAAAACTAGTATATCCTGGTAAAAAATCAGTCCATCTCAGAGTTGGTCATAGTCAATTGTCATACTCAACAATAAAAAAAACTCAAAATTTTAAGTCTCTGCCCTGTGAACAGTCATACGAGTCTTCTTATTTATCATCCTAAGTCACATCTTGTCTCGTATGAATTTTGTTATTTATCATCCTATGTCGAATCCTGTGTCGTATGAGTCATTTCATCTATTGTCTGGCTCTGTATCCTGTGTCGTACGAAACATAATTGCCCTGTCTTTTGTCATCCTACGTATACCCCTCTATTGTACGATACGAGGCAGAAACTCATATGAAATAGAACTGTTGTCGTCCTGTAGCTTCTCAATTGTCATCTAGCTCAGAAAACCCTGTCATACAAGTCTCTGGTTTTGTCAGAACAGAACAGTCAAACTTTCCTAAAAATAGTCTACAACAAACATAATACTGGTTATCATTTTCCTAAGCATAAATAGATCAAGATAGTGTACTTCTGCCATTTGCGTTGCATGATTTGGTCGATGATCTTTCAGCTAGTTTAATCAACTACCTATCAAATTTAAGTCACTTAGATAACATCTTATACAGAATAGATCATTCCTAAAAACAAACTGAATCTTACACTACTCTTAGAATCAACTTAGATATACATCTTATATAGGATAGATCTTTCCTAAAACCAAACTAAAATCTCAGTTGTTTCTCTCAAACAATACATTAACCGAACAAACTAGCTCTAAAATTGATCTTGACCTCTACGTCACAAACAACTTTAGGTCACACTAATCCATAAAAATGCCTACTCAAACCAGGAGTTCTCGTAAGAAAGAAGCCAAAAGAAAAGGAATACCTTTTTCATACACTGACAATCCATTTTATGAAGGGGACCCTCTCACTGACAAACCTTTGTCATCAGGAGTACGATTTTTTGATAAATCTGAATCTCCCACTATACATGAGACATAATACAATGACAAAGACAACCTTGATATTCACAAGACGGATACTGATTCCTCATCAAGTGAAGCTGAAGAAGATACTGAACCTCCAGAAAAAGAAATTCGTGACTGTCAAAAGGACAAAGACTTTAGAAAAATGATGAAAGCTATCATGACCCGAGAGAAGGAAGACTATTTCTTAGAACTAGCAAAACAAGGTGCCAAACTTCCTACTGGATATGATGTTCAGACACTCATTACTAAAAAGGAAGAATCACCTATACTCATGGTACACAAATAATTACAAGCCTTATGAATGGAGGTCATAGAATTGAAGAATAAAGATAAGTCCCCAAAACAATATTCTCTGGAAACAATATGTCCCTTTCCATTTGACAAGAATCTATACATACATCCATTTCCTTCACAAGTGGAGATCCCAAAATTTGACAAATATGATGGTACCTCAGATCCTCAAGATCATGTTAGAGAGTTTTGTGCCACCTGTATGGAGTTCATGCACGATCAAACATACCTTATGTGCCTTTTCCCGAGGAGTTTAGGGGGTCAAGCAATGGAATGGTTCTCAAGTCTACCCAAAGGAATAAAAATGTTCAAAGAACTGATCCAACTATTTTTACAACAATACTCATACAACATTCGACATCCTGTGACTATGATTGATTTGTGCAATACTAAACATAAAATAGGGGAACCTCTTCTTACTTTCCTCCAACTCTGGAGAAATATGTTCACTAGGTATCCACGACCTATCCCGGACTCTGAGAAAATGGATATATTTATCAATAACTTGGTCCCCGAACTGAAATATAGCATACAAATGCAAGTACACCCATCATTTAACAAAATGGTAGATAATGCCATTCGAATGGAAGATGTGCTCATAAAGAAGGGGGATATCACGCCTTGGAAAGAAACACAACCAGGATATAGCTCTAAAGAGAAGAACAAGTATTGGAAATTTGGCAAAGACAACAACAAGAATGTTGTTAACGATGGAGTAGTAGACACTATTAAAGCTAACTCAAAGCCCATGATATTCAACTTGGCTAGTGGTACACAAGCACTTAAAGCTGTTGAGGCTACAGCAAAAAATCCACTACCTTGAGGGTAATATACTGATGACCAATGTTGTTTTATTTTGAATTTCTCACAAAGATCATCCATATCTTTATTCTTAAACTATCCTCCATTATCAGTCATGATGGATGAAGGTATCCCATACTAGCAAATGATATAGTTTAGGATGAACAAGGTGACTTGTTTACCAGTTGCTTTGATGAGTGGAACCGCCTCTACCCACTTGGTGAAATACTCAGTGGCAATTATGATGAATTTATGTCCGTTGGATGATGTAGGATATATCTGACCAATGAGATCAAAGGCCCATTGCTGAAAAGGCTAGTGTGTAATGAATGGTATGAGATCCCTTGTTGGGGCATGTATGAGATTTCCATGAAGCTGACATTTCTCACAAGTCTTAGCAAACTTGATGACGTCTTTTTCCATGTCTAGCCCATAGTAGTTTCTAAGCTAAAGTAAGACCATTCAAATGAGATCCACAAATACCTTCATGAACTTCTGATAGCACACATTTAGATTCTTCAGTTTCTAGACATCTAAGCAATGTACCGTCAAAACTCGTCTAAATAAATCATTAGCTATGATAACATATCGTAAAGCATTTCAAGTTAAGTTTCTTTTCTCATTTCGGGTAATATTTTCAGGGATAATTTGGTCATGTAGATAGGAGTAGATGTGGTTGTATCAGGATGAATCATGTCCAATAATAGAATAGACTATTTGGGTCTCAAGGGAATCATAGGCGGGGTAATGTAACTCTTCCACCAGGAAAACAAAGCGAACATTAGACTCTTGTAACTCGGTATAGACACCAAGGTGGCTATAGCATCTACTGCTCTATTTGTGAATCTGGGAATCTGTTGGAATGATACAAAAGAAAAATACTTCTTAAGATCATCAACCATCCTCTTATAAGGCATTAGTTTCTCAAGTCAAGTCTGATATATATCGTTGATTTGATTAACCACCAGCGGATAATCTTCATAGATATATAATTCTGCAACCTTCCATTCAATAGCTAGTTTTATCACGTTCACCAAAGCTTCATATTCTACAATGTTGTTCATGCAAGGGAATAGAATCTTATAAGACTTTGGGATTGAATACTTCTGAGGAGTAATGAATAATATGCTAGCACTTGAACCATTTTGAGTAAAGGACCCATCAAAGAACATTTTCAAGGTTATTGAGTAAGGTGCATTATAGATTCAACTGGAAACTCTATATGCAGTGGTTGAGTGTCCTTAATTAGAGCTTCGGCAAGTTGATCAGCAATTACCTATCCTTTTATGGCTTTGTGTTCCACATATTTAATGTCAAACTCTGTAAGGATCATGACCCATTTCGCCAATCTTCCTATGAGTGTTGCCTTATTGAGAAGATACTTGAGTGGATCAATTTTGGCCACCAGCTTGACTGAATGTGCTAGCATGTAGTGTCTCAATTTTTGTGATGCAAATACTAACGCCAAGCATGCTTTTTCTATTATAGTGTAGTTCATTTCATAAGACACCAATTTCCTGCTGATGTAATAAATAGCTTGTTCCTTTTTATTGTTATCCTATTGCGCCAGAAGTGCCCCCAGTGATGAATCAGTTGCTGATATATATAAGATTAGTGGTTTAACTTGAATAGGTGGCATCAATATCGGTGGATTCGACAGGTACTCTTTTATTTGCTGAAGATGTTGTTCACATTGCTGAGCCTAGTTGTATATTACTCCTTTCCTCAATACTTTCATGAAAGGTTGAGCTTTGTCCGCTAGCTGAGAAATGAATCATCTGATGGATTGGAGACGTCCCTGTAGACTTCTCATTTGAATGATGTTCTTCAGAGGTGGCATTTCCATTATGGCTTGGACCTTCTCAGGATCAAGCTCAATTCCCTTCTTTGAAATGATGTAGCCAAGTAGTTTACTAGATGTTACTCTGAATGCACACTTCTTTGGATTTAATCAGAGTTTGAACTTTTTCATTCTGTCTAATATAGGACCTAACTCTTGAATATGCATTGATCTCTTCATAGTCTTCACTAGAGTGTCATCAACATAATATTACATATTCTAATGCATCATCTCATGAAAAATGGTAGTAACTGTTCTTTGATAGGTTGCTCCTGCGTTCTTTAGCCCAAATAGAATGACGTTCCTACCAAAGGTTCCCCATGCACAGGTGAAAGTTGTCTTTTCTTGATCTTCGGGAGCTATTTTGATTTGATTATAGCTAGAGAATCCGTCCATTAGTGAGTACATCTCATACCCAACAGTCATGTCAACTATCATGTCAATATTTGGCAATGGAAAGTCATCCTTCGGACATGCTTTATTGAGGTCTCTGAAGTCTGTGAAAACTCTGATAGATTTGTCAACCTTTGACATAGGTACTATGTTTGAAATCCATTTGGCATAATCTATAGCTCTAATGAATCCAGATTGTAGTAGTTTTTCTAGCTTAGCCTTGACCAGCAGTGCCACATGTGGGTGCATCTTACAGAGTTTTTGCTTTACTGGTTCATTGGAACCCTCATGACTTGAAACTGATCAGCATCCTAGTCTTAGATTACTCGACAGAGAAATTCACATGTCCTAAGCAATATCAACCAAGTCATCTTTCCATCAATGAAACTTGGTCATCCACTCTGAGTCAGTTACCTATCTCCTAACTACCAAAGAGTTTTTATCACTGAGTAAACAAGCAAAACAACATAACGGAAAACAATCACTAAACAGTTTGAGCTATGAATGAAAATTTTCTTTGTGTGTTGTCTTTTATATTGGTTTTCAATTATTCCCTCTGAGTAACTCAAGGAAGTCTATTGTGACTAAGAGGAGCAAGGATTGGGGACAATATTTTCTTTGATTTCTGCTTGTAGGAATGATCCCAATGATCTGGAAACATCTAAATTAGTTGGGTGTCTGTGATAAGAGCCTTCACAACAAGGTGAAATCACCTCACATACCTCAACTCCTCTTATTTGTATGCTATAGGGAGGTCCATATCATTTCTTTGTTTGTTTTGAGGGAATTTCTTTATGATACAATTCGGGTCCCTGCGAAATTTGTCCAAGGATATGAACGAAAAAAGGGTCATTGCGGACAAGATAATAAATATTGCACATTGAAAAAGAAAGGAACTCTAATATGCCTGTTGTGTTCATTATGCTCAGTGATGAATCTTAAGTATTTTATGTTGGCATTATGTGAACCGGTATGAAGACATAATGATATTGTATGTTGTCATTGATGTCAATATGTGACATGATGTGAATCGGCACATGTGATATGTGAGAAGGGATAACCGGCATATGTATGAACCGGTATATATGCCAAAGTGAAGCGGTATATTTGTTCAAGATCAACTGGCATGTCAAGATGAACCAGCATGTAGTTATGGGAACCAACACATGGAAGCATTGTGTGACTATTGGTTGGTAGGTAGTTTCCACTTCAGGATTTCCTATTGGAGTACCTCAAGCTTGTGCGACTCAATCGGTGATCTTTATGTGATGAGCTAGTAGTATAACGAAGAATAGATCATGTTTCCATGTAATCCCTATGCGCGTGAAGGATCTTGCATGAAGAAGACTATCCCTATCCACCTTGGGAATGTGTGAAGTTTGTGAAACAGTGATAACGCATGATGGGTTATCAACCGCCATGAAATCGGTGGATAATGGATAATGGAGAATGTCTTGAGATCGATTCAAGAGTGTTGCATTTAATGCAGTATGATTCAATGGTCAGGATTGAACCATTTGAATTGCTTAACCTAACAGGTTTAGGGTTTAGGGTTTTTTCTATCGACCTGTCTGTTTCCTATAAGGTTGATGTTGTGTTTCTTTCTAAAGTTGTTGGAAAAAGTTGTATGTGTGTATCCAAGGGAAGTGATACATGATTCTTTCCAGACCAAAGGAGAGAAGAGATATCTGCAAAGTGAATGTGCAGAAGGTGAAGAGGAGTTGAAACAGATCTGCATTAGCATTGAGTGTTGTTACCAGATCATTGTAATTCCTGGTTATCTTTAACCACTTCAACAGTTGTGAAATCCCTTAACAAGGTAGCCTTAACCAACTTGATACAAATCCCTTAATAGGGTAACTTGAAGTTATTGAGTTCAGAGAAGCTATGGAGCTCTGGAGATCCTTTAGCTATTGAGTTCTTGAAATCCTCTAACAAGGTAACCCTAACTGGGTTTAACCCTTAATCGGGTATTATAGCCATCCCTTAACTAGGTGATCCCTGACAGGATCGGTTCCTAGCAGAACCTATTATAATGGCCTTAACCGAACAAGGCTCCTAACAGAGTAGACTTCTAAAGAGTTCAAAAAGCAGCTTGTGGGTATTCATCCCCACCGTGGTTTTTCCTAGTTGGGTTTCCATGTGAAAAATATGTGTGTCATGTGAGATGCTTTTATCTTGTGATGCTTTGTTATTCCCTGTTGAGCATATGATGGTTCAGTGTTTTATGCCTGTCGATAAAACATATTGAACTAACTATTGTGAAGACTTGATGATAGTTTACCTGTTCATGCATGAGGGTGTAATGGTGCTATAGTATTGAGCTAAGAGGAAAGTTTAGTGAGTAACCAGTTTATGATTGTTTTAGTTGTTCTGGGTCTTACCGGTTGCACTCTGTTTCAACCAGTATCACTGTTTGCCATTCATTTGGAGTATTTGCTATCAAACCAGTTTTGGACTATATTTTTGTCTGTACTAATTCACCCCCCCCTCTCAGTACCAGTTTGGTACTATTCGTTCATCTTTGAGTTATCATTTTAAATCCAGTGACTAGGTTTAGGTTGCATTTTGCATATCATTTTGCATTTCATTATGCATTTTTGTGAATTTAGAGTGATTTCAGTGTGATAATAATGACCTCTTTATTAATGAGAGCTGAAAGTATCATCATTTCTCCGATCAAGTATTTGTGTTTTGAGATGTTTAGCTGCATACATAAACATTCAATATCAATTCATACATTTCATTATTCACTCATCTGCATTCATCTTATTGCATAGAAAAATGAAAACATTTCATTACCCATTACTCATACTCATTCATTTATTTGGATATGGAAAGAAACAAAAATAGACATCTATAATCATTTGCATTACATACATTCATATTGAAAAGAAATGCATACATATAGAATAAAACTTATAAAAGACATCTCATAAATGAATCAACACAAGTATGATGAAGTCAAATTGGATCTCATATATATATATATATATATATATATATATCATGTCAAGTCTAATAGTACAAAATAATGTTGAATGACGTATACAAACTCCCATCGGAGAAAGAATCGTATAGGCTACAAAAAATGGGTGTGTCTACAAAAAAATATCTGAGCTACAAAAAGAATATCTAGCTCTAGGCCTCTCCCTCATTTCTTGGTGGAGGAGGAGGAGCCTGATGGTCGGGATCCTATTGAGGTGCCCGAGCTCCCTCTGAACATGCCATATACTGTGAATAGGGGATCACGTGTTGTGCTACTAGAACTGCCACGCTATATGCTACAACATAGTAGGTTTCCCTATTGTTCTGATGCAAAACCTCCTACTGGAGGGTGTCTCGCTCTACTCTCATCGTTGTGACCTGACGATCATGCTCTTCTCTCAGCTCAGCCAGCTGTCGATCACACTCTACTCTCAGCTTTGTAAGATGATGATCTTGCTCAGCCCTCACCTCTGCAAGTTGTCAGACTCACTTTTCCAGCTAAGTCTGAGCCACTATCAACTATGACTGCAACTCTGCAAGACGTGCTCTCATTGACCACCCTGCGTCTGTCCCCTACTCTCTCGCAGGCTCTCCACCCTCATCTCAACCTCCAGTACCACCTTTCTCATCCCTCTACTACTGGACCTCTCTCAGAGCTGCTTGCTCCTCCTCAGCCCTTCCCAATCTCACTCCTACTCTCCCAAGGGATCCACCCTCACCCCTATGATGTCCACCCTTAGCTGGAACCCTACTACTACTAGCACCAGAATCACCACCTATCTTCCTCAAAGTCTCGGCTCCCTGTCCCTATCTTGGCGTGGGAGAATCATCCTCAATATCTTCTATACGAGGCACCTACTCACCTAGATCTGTAAACCTAGGAAAATGATGCTACCGGAACCACCTCTGTATTGGGGCAATACCCCCGCATCTACAACATCATACATATAGTCCCATCTAAGGCACTGTAGACTAGTCAACTCCTGGATAGCCAAGGCATAGGACAACCATGGAGACCATCCTTGTCTCTCCTCATCCGCATAATGCGCATAAGCTATATACTCCTACGAGATCCCCTGAGGCCTACCATACTGCCTCATCACTCAAGAAATGACAAACCGCTCAACAATAGTCTGCAATCTCCCAATAAGAGGGTGCATGACAAAAAGGTCCCTACAAACCAGTCGCCAGTCATCCCATGGCTCCAAACCTCTGTAAGGTCTCCACACTACGGCTATCAAATCGTCTAACTACCACCGCCAAAAAATTGTCTTGCCCAAATGGGGCTGTGTGACATAACTAGCATACCTATATATAATCGACTGCCCAAGCTCTCTACTATCATCTACAATAGGCCGACAAATGAGAAGATTCTCCCAAGCCCAAACCTGTAAAATAAATAAACCTACAGCCATGCTCCTGCCACCCCTATATACAATCCCATGCATCTCACGATACATGTGGGCCAATAAGAAAGAATCCCAGCCAAGCCTCTGAGGGGTCTCCATCAATCTCATCAGCATCCTATCCCAACCACACTGGAAACCCTGTTGTCCTCTATCTGGCATCAAAAAACAGCCAATAAATCCTACTAGAACACACGCCAGAGGAAACTCTTCACTGTATCTGCTCATCATAATGTCCCAACTAATGGAATGGGTCAAAATGTTGGGGTCCCTGAAGACATGCCTCACTACCTGTAATCTTGGAAGGTGTCTTGAATCATAGTCCACCTTATCCCTAGCAAAAGGGATACAAAGGATCCTATATACATCCTAGGGAGTGATAGTCAACTCCCCACTGGTAAATGAAACATGCTATGCTCTGAATGGAAATGCTCAACCAATGTTGTGAGCATACCATGATTCACATGGATATCTAGTAAACCAAGAAGATGAGTCAAACCACACAAATCAATATGAGCCCAATCAACCTCTGATAATAGTCATACTAATGTCATGGTGGGAGGATAAACACATCTGAAAAGAATAGGAGGTAATCGAACCTGCAAAAACCCAACAACGAAGCATCAAAAAACATTCCAAATAAGCCTACAAGGGAAGTAAAACATCATGCAAATCCAACTGAGTCAAGTGCAAAATCAAAATTTCACGTTTAGACCTTAAAAAATGCTCATTGTTTCTCGAACAACAAAATACAGAAGGGCAGCATCTTGTTTGAGTAAGGAATAGTTGTAGTACAATAAAACATTCCCAAACGACAAAATATAAGACCCTGCATGACAAAATGGTCTTTTTACAAACATGTCGTACGATACGAGGGTAGGGTCTGAATGACAATTCTAAGGGCTTTAAATGACAAACTAAAATTTACAGTTACTTGTACAAGACAGAATCCTATCTCGCATGATAAAATGTGAAACCCGACCCCAAACATGTGAAAAACTTGAAAAATGAGCAAAAAAATTCAAAATTGAAAACATAAAGAGGCTTAAGATCAATCACTTACCGCTGGCTAATAGTTTTAGGGTCGATTATGACATCTCTGGTGCTTGAATCAATGCTTATGAGTAGGGACCACCATTTTCTTCACAGAAGGCTTTTTGAATTTTCAAACTTGCAAGGTTAAAATGAATTGAAAATGGCACTTTCGTCCATATATAGCTAAAACCCTAATTTTTCAACTTGCTTTGATGGACATGAAAATTGTACCCTTAGTTAATTCGACCGTTCTGATTCTTTTTTCAGGATCAAAATTGAAATACTATATCATCTTGCTAGTCAATTTCACAATTTGGACCACTTAACTCTCTTTTCATCAAATGCTCATTCTTTCTTCAAATTGTGCTCAATTTCAATGCTGAATATCAATTTCAATTCTACACATCAACTTTATGATCAAGTTTGTGCTTAATCTCATAATCAACGCCGAATCTTCAAAAAAAATTGCTCAAAATAAATTTGTGCTCAAATAACTTATTTTCACCACACAACTGCCTATAATCATGTCCCTCACTATCTTTCGATTTCGCTCCCGAGGGGGCATACTCATGACCTTATGACCTCACATCTTCACATGTCAAGAAAATTTACAAATCTTTATCAAAATTCAAGCAAAATCTTTTTAACTAAAGAAAATCAATCAATCATTATTGCTAAGGGGCATCTCAACTTCATCACTTCACATCAAGTTGAGATCTCTCGATCATCTGAATCGAATCAATCGCTAGGGGCATATCAGTTTCATCACTTCAAATCAAGCTGATATTTGTCTTTCATCTGAATTAATCTCTTAACGTTTATCAGTTTCATCGCTTTACATCAAGTTGATTATTCATTTAAACTCAATCAAAAGTTTAAAGAGTATCTTTGATCATACACTAAATCTAAGCAGGTGTTCAGTTTCATCGCTTCGAATCAAGCTGGATAGTTTATTCTTCACTCATCGTATCTTGATCCATCAAGTTCAAGATCGATTTTTATCTTCACTCATTGTGTCTAGATCAATCAAGTTCTAGATCAGTAAGATCCGCTTCTTGATCAATCAAGTTCAAGTTTGGTATCTTTTGTTTTCTATCATTCCTAAGTTCAATCAAGTTTGGGATCGGTATCGCTTTAATTAGACTTCATTCAACTTCATTGCTTTGAATCAAGCTAAACATCTTACTCTTCATCTAGTTCATTATCAATCATGTTCAGAACTGGCATCTCCTAGACATCGCACATTCTTTGAACTAACGCACTGCTCGCACATTAATTCAAAGAGGGGCAAATGTAATACCCTAAAACTGGTCATCTAAACCATGGGCCCCTAATCTCAACAACATCACCAAGGTCCTAACCAAAGGCATTTAAATCAAGCTTGAGCACACAATTAATTCTTTAATCATCAAAAATCACATGGCAAATCAATTACTCAATATTAATTAAATATTTATTTAATTAATTGAATCATTTCCAAGAAACTCATTTTGATCAATTATCCTATTTTAGTTTATTAAATATCCTTGCATATTTAATTAATTAATAAATTTGCCATTTAATCATGCAAAAGGAATTAATTTATTACAAAAGAGGAATTAATTACAAAGCAAGAATTGAATTGAAAATAAACAAAAGGAATTGAATTGAGAGAGAAATCAAACTTGAGATATTATTTATTTTTCTAAATTTAGAACTTGAAATTAGAAAATCAATTAAATTGAATCATTGAATTATTCTCTAAAATTGGAACTCAAAGCTTTTCAGAAAAAGAAGTTTAGTTGCATTGAAAAGACTCTTTTCTTGAATAAATCAAATATATGCATGGAATTAATTTATTGTTATTTCCAATGCAGCTTGGACTTCTAATCTAAATGCATTTCAATTAAACTATAATTGGAATCTATCTCAAGATTAACTGAACCTGATTTCTCAATTATTTTCAATTCATCCTAAATTGAGCTTTGCTCTTGTAATTCTCTATAAGTTCAACCTCCAGCTCTCACTCCAATTCACCCCAGAGATTTTTGAGAACACGCTTGGAGATTATTATCTTGGGTTATCAGAGCACTATTCTTTTGGGGGTCTATTTAGGGTTGCCTCTCATGGTCAAGGATGTTTATAATACCTTTTGGAGCTCAATTTTAGAAACAATACAAAAGAAGTTGGCTAGATGGAAGGGTAACTTACTTAGTAGCGTAGGGAAACTTCAACTCCTTGTTACCTCTTTGCAAGGTATCCCTATTTATTTATAGTCCCTGTTCAAGATTTCAGGTTTCATGGTGGAGAAACTAGAAATAATTTAGAAGAAATTCTTATGGACTGATATGGAAGAAAAGAAGAGATTGGCTCTTGTCAATTGGGACAAGGTTTGTTTCCCAAAAAACCAAGCAGGCTTGGGAATTAGAAAATTGTCTTTACTCAACAAGGCCTTCATGGCAAAAATTGGATGGAAGTTGGCCCTCCATAAGGCAGATTGGTGCAATATAATGAGTTCTAAGTATTTAAACCATGACAAGTTTTATAGGGTTTTACCAACTCAGGGATTTCTTAGTGGTTCTAAGATTTGGAATAATGTGCTCAAATGCAAGAATACTATTCAAGTTGGTTTATTGTGGTAGATTGGGAATGGGGGCAATATTTGCTTCTGGTAAGACACCTAGTTGGGGGATAAACCTCCTATTTTGCATCAATCCTTTAGGAACATCTATTGGTATGCTAAGGCATTTTTTGGATAGTGGCTTAGGGACTACATTGCCCCAAACATATCTTGGAAGGATGTTTCCCTATGCTTCCCAAATCGACCTCATTTGGTATAGGTAAAAATAAATGGGACAACACCCTCATTTTTCTATTGTTAATGGAATTTGAATATATATTTTTACATATATATTAGCATAAAATAAAATTACCAATAAAAAAAACTAGGTTGTGGTTGTAATAGGGACAATGTCCTCATTTTCTTCTCTTTAATATCAAAAACTAAACATAGACCTTTTAGAAAGTTGGCAAAAAATGGGCAATCTATAAAAAGTCACTAAAAATAGACTTCTTAAAACATGCTTATTTGTTTGAAAATGACGATGACTAAAATTATTGCAAGCTAAAAATATAGCATTTCATAGTTAAATATACTTCACATGGAACTAATTTTATATTGTTACTTTAAGTAAAGTACAATCTATTATTTCTTAAGATGATTCATCCAACATTGGAACTTAAAAACTATCAACTTTGGAAATTCCATGTTCTCAAAACATACAAGGAACATAACACATAAGTTTAATAGTTTTTTCTTCAATTTGACACACCCTCCAATAGATGAGTAAGATGATCTCTTTGCTTTCAAGATTCAGATTTGGTCAAACAAAAGGTTTTTACCTCCTTATCTACTTTGCATCAGTAAACACAAGGATGAAAGAAGAATAGAAATAACTCAAATCAAATATCATCAATTTTTTTCCATGTTTAAAAGTACATAATTATGTCACGCCTTTTAAGATGATCTCTTTGCTTCCAAGATTAAGCTTTGGTCAAATAAAAGGTTCTGACCTCCTTACCAACTTTGCATCAATAAACACAAGGATGAAAGAAGAATATAAACAACTCAAATCAAATATGATTAATTTATTTTCATGGTTATAAGTACATAATTATGTCACACTTTCAACCAAGTTATCAATATTTCCAACTAATAGTTAAACGCATGGCCTAGCTAGATTCATTTTGGTTAAGTTAGATATGAGTCACAACTTTTCCAAATAGAAGTGTCTATTATGTAAATTTTTAGACCACTTTGGAGCCAATTCATCAAAATAATAAAATTATTTGAAAAATAAAAGTTTAGAAAAATCCTATTCTTTTCTTAGTAATATATTTTTCAAAATTATATGAAAATATCCTTTTGTAGATCTACAAGTGTAGTTTTCATATATGTGTGTGTGTATTTTAAAGGTTGATTGTCTTGGCAAGAAAAAAAGTAAAATTTCTTATTATTATTTTTTAAATATGATGCATTAAAGAAAATATTCCATATCAAGATATACTTTTTTCCTATTTTAGATAAATAGTTAAGACAAGAGGTGACATACCATGGAAACAATTGGGTTTTCAATGCACAAATTTTGTAAGACTTTTAAAAAATTTATTTATCAAAATGAGAAATATATAAATCCATGCACTAAAGTTTCAAGTTACTAGTCATTCAAGTTAAAACGTTGGATCAATCTTGGTCATTTCATTTATAAAAATGTGATACAACTTTGCACTTTTACCCTCATACTAAGGATGGAGAATATGAAATGTAAACAAGCTCAAAGATTCATTTTCAAAGGGGAACTATTATCTCTACAATGTGAGTCCCAAAGATAAGAAGATATGCTTCTCAAACAATGGAAAGGATAAACACCAAGATTCATTTTCTATTCAGCTCGTAAATAATTTTCAACCATGCACACATTCACCTAAGAAAATATCTCAGCTAATATATTATTATATATAGATTAGACTCTTGGATTGTGTTATCTATTTTTCCTCATAGATAAAAATAGCCTTATTTTAGGGGTTAGGCTTAATATTAAGGTTTTAAGGGGTGTTGAAATTTTGTGGTATTGCAAAAAAATACCACCAAAACCAAGCTAAATGAAGGATATGCAATTTCATGTGGAGATAAAGTCAAAGTATTCATTTTGATTATAGAGGGAATTCAATTTTGAAGGAGGGAAGTCTTTTCACATGTCTAGGTTGTCATGAGTCTAAAATATTCACTTTACTATGGAGCATTCCATGTATTATGAGTGGATTAGAAATTGGAGAAATAAGCTTGACTTATCATGCAAGATAGAAAACCCTAGTATCACTGCATGTTCTTCTTTCTACATATTCCCAGTGGTAGCCAAACCTCAAACTTAGAAGTTGAGGAGTTTTTCATAAATGTTAATGTGGATTGTTCATCCAAACAAGATAGAAAATGTGGGAGAACTCAAGCAAAGATAGGAAGATCATTATTATAAAGTTATTCATAATCAGACATGTAGTTCCCTCTAAATCTCCTCGGAAAGGTTAGTTCATCTCCCTAAACTCTCACTCTGCCATATATGAAAGAAGGTTCAATATTTCACACATAAGAAAAGGGTTTGTGACTTTATAAGTCTCTCACCATAATTTTGAAATCATAGCAGATTTGTTAATAGATGTGTTCAAACATAGTTTCTTTGTAAACTCAAGGCATCATAATGCAAAGAAGGATGCAAACCATTCGTAGGATGCTTTTTTAATGTGTTTTGGCATAATATTTAAAGAGGAATGATATAAATGTATGTCTACAAATTAAAATAGAAGGGATAGTGATTGTTGTATTATGATATGCCTTGTTATGTTTTCATTTCTCAACCATAAACATTCTTGTCCACCAAAGTTGCAACTTATTATACTGTGGAAATAAATATGGTCTTTACTACAAATACGGTGATCTTTGTCTTTTATGTGCTCAAGAACCATTCTTAGTTTTGTTGTTCACAAGAACAAAGAGTGTTGCAAGATAAAAGACAATGTTAAATGATGTAGTCATAGTAGCGGATGCAACAAATTTGTGGAACACACAGTTACAACATGTAGAGAAGCTCTCCCAAAGCCTAGAAGCAAGGAGTTGTGACAAAACAATTCAGCCACAAAAGAAGAGAGTCAAGTCCATTGCCAATAAAGATATACTTGTAGTTTATAGCAGCACCAAAATAACAGTTATGAGAAAGATCAATACCATTCATAATGTTAGTACATTTCAAAGCAAGCAATTAGAGTGAAGGCTTCATAGTCAAAGAGAAGACATACAAAATTGACTAGTAATGAGTAGTCGTAAAGAATGAATAAGATGGAACTCTCAAGAGATTCACAATCCAATGGTAGGGATTATGAAGGGACACTAAACTTATAATGTTTAAGAACATTACCACAGAGGAATATATTGCAGATTTCATGAATGATTTACAATACATTTCTATGGCAATGACAGTGGTGTTTACTAAGAATAATGATTGCAATCATAGCTTGAGAAAGTTAGTAAGGTACAATGACAGCATTTCAGAGCAATCTTTGTTTCAGGCTAAGTAGATACTATTTATTTTGCTGCTAGAGGATTTTGTATCACAACAAATTAGAAGAAATAATGGATACAAAAACCTAAGGACAGTCTCAAGAAATAGTGAAGTTTAGAGATAAAAGTGCAGCCATGATAAGGACAAAAGATATAACCCTTTTCATGGTCAATAGTGATTAATAGAAGCCAATGCTTGAAGGCACAAAAGAAATCAAATTACTATCAAAACACCAATAGATAAGAGATTAACCAAGAGACAATAGATCATTCAAGATCTAGTCCTCATTAAGGTCATGACAATCATGGTCCTTATAAGACAAGAGGTCCGCAAGAAGCCATGCCGCATTGGATCTTTTCTCAAACCCTTGGGTAAGATATCAAAGGTGGTCATTC
The DNA here is from genome assembly GCF_030272615.1 of Cryptomeria japonica. Taxonomy (NCBI): domain Eukaryota; kingdom Viridiplantae; phylum Streptophyta; class Pinopsida; order Cupressales; family Cupressaceae; genus Cryptomeria; species Cryptomeria japonica. The sequence continues at coordinate 465,309,391 of NC_081409.1, forward strand.
AAAGAACAAGGAATGCATTTATAATATGACTATTGTAGTCCACTCCCAATGTAGAGATACACAGTAATAGCCCTCTCAAGTGAAGCTAGAGGATCTCATAAAGAGCATAATGTTTATAGTGATATGTATATACAGTGGGTTGTATCAAAGACACAATAACAGTGATAAAGACAAGCATTGTCTTTTGACAAATCAGAGCTAGCTTAAGAGGATAGGGTTTGTTAATAAGAGAATAGTGAATATAAACACCAAGGATGGTATTAAAATTACTTATAATGATCATTTGAAAATTCAATAATGATAGAGCTAACACATGGAGAAAATCACAATGAAGATGTTGGAAGAAATCAGAGTAGCAAAAGAGGATATGCTCCTTTGTTTTGAAGAGGGTATGGATATTGTCAAGAGAATAGAAGCAAAGATCAAAGAAAAATAAGATTAACAAGCTATAAATTCATGAGGAAAAGATAGTGAATTTTCAAATTTCCATCGCAATCATCAAGAATGTGATATGATAATGCTTAAAGACATTATGATAGTCTCCACAAAGTGCAAACACCATAAAAGGCATAATTACAATCTCATAAAGAAGAATATAGTTAAGAATTGATGTGACAAGTCCTAGTTCAAAGGATATTCACTTCAAACCAGTCCTAGCAAGGTAGTCACTAAGAAAATTTGAGATTAAGTCCAATATTAATCCTCAAATGATCATCCAAAAATGAGTAGAAGGGTAAGAGGACACAAGTGTTTTGATAGCCAATATAGGACGATGAGTAGTCTATTTAAAGAGCGCCCATAAAATATAGTCTAGAGGCTACAATGATGAAAGAGGTTTATGGATATAGACTGTCAAAATGTCAAATAGCACCAAAATAGGTCAAAGAAATAGTCTTAGGGATTCAAATCAAAGAATAGTTGCAAAGACATAGATAAACATTCATGTAGACAATACTATTGAAAGAATGGATGCAAAGGGAGGCAGTCCCAAAACCAATTTAAAGAACACAAAATATCATGAGCATATGGGATACCAATTAAGGGTTAGAACATAAACTCAGTCCCAAGAAAGTAACACATCAAGAGAAGAAGACTTAAAGATAGTGTTAGCTGATTAAAAAATGATAGTCCCTTCCAATTTATTCCAAATACTATTTTCTCAATAAAAGGACAATTAAATAAACATGAAGTCATGATATGAGGGGAAAGACCATGGTCATAGGCCTAGATCTAATGTAATCACTAGGCCATTAATCATCATTGCCACAGATTTGGAAAGCTACAAATAATGCTCTCGTAGGCATGATCGGTGTGGGAGTAAAGGTATAGTGATCTTGCTCATTGTTAAAAGAGCAGTGACAGAAAGTGTATCTCAATACCATGAAAGTATTGTCAGAATAACAAATGGAATCTCTGCTTCTAGGAAGCATGATAATGAGAAACATAGAGTACAAGTTGTTCTTAACAGTCAAAAGAGTGGAGTTCAAATTAGTTTCAATTCTCAAATCCTGACCATTAATTGAGGTGATCATCAATACAATTTTCAAATTCAAAAGTGGGTCGTCCAAAGTTAAAATCCCAAAATTTAAGCAGGTTTTTGAGGCCTAATTTATAGTTCAACCCCCATTTTAAGCACCCCCTAGGGTGACTCATACACCAAGGGGAGTCTTGGAAGCATAAACAACCATACAACCTCAATTTCAGCCCCTTTTTAAAGGGATTTTTTATGAACTCGCCCAACAAGGTTTGATTTCAGATTCACAGCCAGTTGGGAGTTGATTGGAAGAGAGGCTAGAATTTGACAACACATCAAGCCTTTGAGCCAAAATTCAAATTTGAATTTTTGAAACCTTTTGTATAAGTCCTTTTCTTATCTCATCTTCTCTCTAGTTCTTGATGTTTTCTTTTGTTGTAGCAGCAAAGCTTGTATCTTGTAACTCATTCCTTATGAGTACTTTTAGATTTATGCAAAGTTTCCAGACTTGTAATACAAAATGATTCCTACTTTTCAATATTGAAATCGAGTTCTTTCTCAAAAAATTTATTGTCTAATTGTTTTTATGTGAATGATATGATAGGAATATTGTGATTTTGCTTCAAAATCCTTTATTTTTGCTTCATTCCTTTGATGATTAGCACAGGAGTAGCTTGATATAATGTAGGCCATTGATTGTGTTTCTAGTTTGGTTTAATGAATGTTATGAAAACAATGTTTTTTTCTTTCAAATAAACAACAAATGATAGAACCTCTCATATGAAACATTGATGCAAAACAAGACAATTTGAGTTGTGAGATTTTATTTTCAAAGTTGAAGTAGTTGTGAGTCAAATTAGGTATGCAAGTCTTATTATTATTTTTTAGGTGCATCACCCTATTAAGCAGTAGTTTTTAGTTTTAGTAGCATCCTTCTATCCTTTTCCTCCATCAAAAAATTAGTAGTTTGTAGGTAATTAAAAGGGAGCCAACCCATAATCTGGAGGTCTACTCTCACTATAGAATACCCACAACCTAAGGGTGTTCCCATGTTTCATGGGATTGTTGAGCATCAAGCTTAGCTAGCGGGTGCAAATCCCTATGACAACAGATGGAAAATTAGGAGTTCACAAGTTAAGCCTTGTAAAATAGGAAATGACCTAACTTTCCAAACAAAACATTAAAGGAAGGGAGAACTCAATTGATCCAATGCAAGAGGATTTAATGCAGATGAAATTATTTTTATTTTGTTCATTTGAAATTGATTTGAAAGCTAGATCTAAAGAATAAATTGAATACTTGACATGGAACATCAGAAACAACAAGCTACATATGAGATATAGAGGTACAGAGCAAAGTTTGAACAAGAGAATCATAGAAGCACCTTTGACACCAAGTTTGAACAAAAAATGTAGGATCGTGTGGTAATTTGCATCTTGGTTCCTAATGTCGAATGCAAACAAACTAAAATCTTTCAAAATTAGGATGTCGTTTAGAATCTATTGCCAACAACTCATTGAAAATTCTTGGGATCGTGGCAATTTTTATACTAGTCCTTTATTTTTTGCCTGTGGAAAAGTTAGATCTGACCAATGTCATCTCCTTTGTTGGAATCTTTGTCTGTGGCTCCTAGATCTATTACCTACACATGGGAAGAAAGAAAATAATATTGTTGATGGGGGTTTTCCTTAGGTCAAACACCGAGTTTAGAATTAACCCTAATTGAATTGAATTGTAATGAAAATGTTGAATGATATACATTGAATCTATTGCAACTGATGATGGATGATGAAGAAATTCTCTTTAGATGTGATCACAAGCGTTAATTTTGATGAATAATAATGAACAGTAAATACCCAACAAATACTGAGAGGGGGGGAGAGTGAATCAATATAGACAAAAGCTTCTTTAACAACTTAAACTTGCAAAGACTGCACTAACTGGTAAATAGCATCACCGATCTAAATCTAAGCAATACTGGTAAAACATAGTGACTGTAAAAGTCATAAATCGGTAACACTTAGATCTTCACAAAACCTAATATCTCATTTCCACTTCACCCATATGCTTAAATAAGCAATACATTAGAAATATAATGACCACTAGATCAACTTGCATTACTACTTAACAAAAAACACTAAAACATCACATGAAAAAGCATCACACATGACACACTTATTTTTCACGTGGAAACCCAACTAGGAAAAAACATAGTGGGGATGAATACCCACAAGTTGTTCTTGAACTCTTCTGAAGTTCACTCTGTTAGGAGCCTAGTTCGGTTAAAGACTTTACAACAGGTTTTGCTAGGGATCACCTGGATAAGGGATGGCTAAATACCTAGTTAGAGGTTAAAACCCAGTTAAAGGTTACCTTGTCAGAGGATTTGAAGAATTCATTGATTTTGAGTCACCCTATTAAAGGATTTACAAAAAACCTGTTAAAGCTACTCGGTAAAGGGATTTTCCAACTGCTGAAATGGTTAGAAGTCAACAGGTAATACACTGATCTGATAACAACACTTAATGCCAAGGTAGATCCACTCCAGTTCCTTTACATTTGTAATTACACTATCTACTCACTTCTCTGGTCTGGCAAGAATCACTTCATATACAATCATTTGCCAACAACTTCAAATGAAAACCATCATTGACCTTATAGGAAACAACAAAGTCGGTGGCCAAAACCTAAAACCCTAAGCATCTAGGTTAAAAATTTAGTCGGTCCAATCCTGATCATTCAAACACATTACATAGAGTAAAACAATATTGAACAAATCTCAAGACATTCTCCAGCGTTCATTCTTCACTGCTTCTGGAAGCTAATAACCCATCACACGCTCTCCACCATTTACTAAGATTTTGCATATTCCTAAGGTAGATAGAATTAATCTTCTTCATGCAAGATCCTCAAGGAAATCCTTCATGCGCACAAGACTAATGTGGCAACATGATCTGATCTTCATTTCAATGTTAACTCATCATAGGATGTCATCAGTCGAATCACACAGACTTGGAATGCATCAACCAGAAACCCTGAAGCTGAGACTACCAACTGGTAGTCATGTCAAATGAAACCCTAATACAAAATTTGCATATACCAGTTCACACTCCAACATACTAGTTCACCTTTTCGCATATATCAGTTCATATCTTCATACCGGTTCACTTCATATTGTAGACACCTAAAAATGGTCAACACTTGCGGAATCATACTTTAACATTTGCGCATTGCCTTATTTTAGGGTTTTTGCATCGCATTAATATTTCTCCTATGATTCGTACTTGGTCTTTATCATTTGCGAGCATCGAGTCATTCTTCTGCATTCCTCATTTTTATCACTTTCGAATTTGGTCTTGTCGACAACAATCTTCAGTCATGATTTTGGTGAATCTTATCCTGTCGCATCTATGTGCGTATTCATTTGTCATCATTTTGGACATTGTCAATCCTAATTAGGGTTTTGTCCTCTTATCAATCTTGTCATCATGCGATCGATTTGTCATCGATTCTTGTCTTTTGATCAATTTGTCATCAATCTTGTCATCTTATGATCTATTTTGTCATTGATTCTTGTCCTCTTGTCAATCTTGTCATTTTGCGATCAATTTGTCATTGATCGTCATCTTTCTCAATCATGTCAATTTGGATCAATTAGTCATTGTTCCTCATCAATTGGTGCATTTATCAATCATGTCAATTTGGATCAATTAGTCATTGTTCCTCATCAATTGGCGCATTTATCAATCAAATCATTCGTCAGCATTGGTCTTTTATCAATTCAAAATCATGATCAAATCGATCCTTCAATCAGGACCTAATTGTCATCTTTGCATTTCTAATTCATTTTTTAGGGTTTCATGATTTTATTCATTTAACCCTGTTTGTCATTTCCCCTCTAGGTTAAATAATTTATTTATTTATCCTAGGTCTTCGTGTCACAATTAAATGTTTAATTTAATTGGCTAACTAATTATTCCTCTTTTTGTGAATTAATTAATAAATGACAAATTATTAATGGATTTACCTAATTTCTCCTAATTCACTAATTTCCTAATTTTTCATCAATTTCTAAATTCCCTCTTTGTGAATTAATTAATAAATGAAAAATTATTAATTAATTCACTAAATTCCTAATTTCCTCATTTTCTAATTTCCTAATTCCTATTTTCCAATTTTCTAATTTTCCTAATTTCTAATTCAATTTCCTCCTATTTCTCTCCTAATTTCATGGGAATGACATTTCAATTTTTCATAATTTGTCATAATTGACAATCAATCAATTTTGACATAGAAATTTGTCATAATCTTGTCATGAATTATCAATCAATCAATTTTGCATAGAAAGTGCAAATTTGGCATAAATTTGTCATAATTGACATTCTTGATTTGCAATTTCCATTTGAATATCTTCATGCTAATTTGATCATCTCTCCAATTTGTCTATAAATTGGATGATTTTCTTCAATCCCAACTAATCACATTATCGAACAAATCACTTTTTGAATCGATTCCCAAATCAATCACGCTTCGAGTATTCTTGAGCAATCATCTTGTCTACTTGCTTTCATATCATGATCATGCACTAGTAGGTGAGATCCACAAAAAAGCTATTTGAAGGAGAAAGAAGGACAATGGAGAATCATGGAGGAGACATTCACATTTGCAATGGTTTGCATTTCATTTGAATGTTTTTTTTCCCTATCTCTATTGAGTATTTTTAGGATTCTTGTCACTGCATTTTAGTTTTCGTGATTGAGCTATGACTAATATTGAATTGCTTGTGATGATTTCTGATTTCCTAGCTACATTAATTTTTGAACCCAACATGAACTAACCCCCTAATCATGCTTTTGAGTGCTCTTGAGTTGATTTGCAGGTAAAAAACCCAAGAAACAGGGTAATGCAAGGCTTTCTGGGAACTTCTGCGCCTGTGTCAAGCATTTTGAGCCTATGTTAAGCATTTTGTGCCTGTGTCAAGGACATTCTATGCCCGTGTCAAGCATTCTGCACCTGTGTCAGACATTCTACGCCTGTGTAGGGCCAGAAACAGAGGTAAAAGACAGTGTTTTTCACTTGCAAATTATTTTCTTTTGCATTCTGTTTCTGCTTTTTTTTGGTTTTTTGGTACTGATTCTCTGTGCAGAATCTTGGCATACGCATGACAAAGACAATAAATGAAACTACTAACATGTTTTATGCAGGTTCGATAGTCAAAGACTAAACATATCAAACTTTTGACTTGGGTTTTGCAGGTTGCCTTGGACTACAACTAAACTTTGTGTTTGCAATTAATATTTAGGCACCTAGTGATTTCTAAATAGGATGGAATGAATGTATGTTTGCCTTGATTGTTGAGTTTGATATTGGAGTAGGAGAGTATGCTCTCATCCTTCTTAGGGTGATCATAAATCTAGATCTTCGGTACCATGCTCATGTTTTTTATTGTGTGTCAACTTTAGAGGGCCTGCCTTCCCGACCATTTGCTTTTGCAAGCAAGTGATAATCGTGAGAAGGGAATGACCCAAAGTGAGTACGGCTAGAATACCTTGGCATTCTAACTCACTATAAACAAATACCTGATGGGCGAAAGCTTTGAAGGAAGGGTTACGTGGGAATTGTAGTTACTTGGGAAGTGATGACCCTTGAACTTTTTCTCATATCAACATCTAAGTAGGACCTCACGGTCTAAATCGTGCTTGCGTGATTACATTTGTTTGGTATCTTGATGGGCTTAATGTCTCAATCATGCTTGCATGACATCAAGGAGTAACGCTTAACAGAAATCCTTACTAAACACCTTGTATTTAGAGGCCAAAAATCCTTCTAGTTGCCTAAGAAGGACAAGTTTAGATACTTGGAAGAGATACTAAGTTCGCCATGGGGAGATTTCCATGGGGACTGATGCTTGGCTGCCCTGAGAAGTGAGTTTCGTGGAGGGGAGCCCGTGGGGTCAAGCATCTATGTATTCTCCTTGAATCTCATAATGTGTCTACCTCTCAAGTACCTAATGTCCTTGCCTACCATAAGAAATGTGTTAATGCACATGATTGTCTTGAGTCTAAGTTGAAATATCTTGTCTTCTTTGCTTGTCATAAGTTGAATTGCATCTCATTTCAAAAACAAGACAAATTGATTCAAAACAAGGTTAAACACAAGAACATTTCATCCAACAAAGTTCAAAACATCTTCAAACATGGTTGTCAAACATTTTTCAAAATCTTGTCTCAACATTCATGTCACTTAGATTTAGGTTCATCCTAGGTTTGCATTTTTGCAAAGTCATTGTCAAGTACCAAGGTTAGGTTTCACCTAGGTCATACTCTTTTGCATATCAATAAAAGTCATCCATCTACATGTGTCCTCTTGCATTAGAGTAATACCATTGTCATAATATTTGCATTTGCATACCCTAGGTCTCTTCATTAAGTTTAGGTCATTATCATATCACATTAGGGTCATTTGCATAGTAATTGTCCCTTTGCATATAGTGTCAAAACTAGGTTTTGTCATACTTGAGTAATCCAAATCTTTGATAAACCCTAAGTTATTGTTAGGAGGTCTAGACCATATCAAACTTTTGTCTTTTTGTCATCAATGTCATTTGGTCAAACCTAGCTTAGTATCCAAGCATATAGGGGAGACATTATCATTTGTCCTTTTGTCACTTGGTCCTTTTGTCCTTTGAGGTCTAGACATCATTTCAATTTCCTAAGGGTCTCTTTTAGATTTGCATTCCAAAAAGTTTGTCAAAATCTTGAAAAATAACCAAAAACATAGGTTGCATTCTTGCCATAGATTGCATTCTCATTTATTTAGTTTGCATTTAGTTGCATATCATATATTGTCCTTGAAAATTTTCAAAAATATTGCATTTGCATAAGTGACATGCCTGTTGAAACAAGATCAAAATCTAAAAAGATGGGTGAACCAACGTATCAACCCATTGACAACATATCAAATTCACAATTTCAAACTAGTCAAACAGTACAAATTGAAGGTTTATCAAACACATCACTACCACCATATGGAATGGTTCAACTTGGACCACCTCCATTATATGAACCAGTGTTTGTACCCATGAAACCAGGACATGGGAGTGTTCCACCAACTCCAAGAGGAAATGCACCTTTCGATTGGAATCAACCAAACCTACAACATGAAATTCAAACATTACATGAGGAACAAACTCTTTCACAAGGATTTGGTTTAGATCAAGGCATTCAACAAGAAATGAATCCAAATGTCCAACCAGATTCTTCATCAGATTTCGATGCTTTTGATGATGTTGATATGTTCCTTCAAGATCCAAAGTTGACAAAAAAGATGGATAAATTCTTGAACAAGGTCTTTAAGATGTTCCCCCAAAAATATCTTAACATTATGAGTAATGTGACCTCCTCAAGTGAGCAAATCAATGTGCAAAAACAACAAGGCGGTGAGCTATTAAGTTTCTCTCCACATCCAAATGAAGAAAATGTGCAACAAGAAACTCAACCCACCTTGATGAGTAAACGTGCTTCAAAGGCATTGACAGTGACTATTCCACAAAAGTCACCCTTTGAGACAATAAATAATCCATTATTCAATACAACACCTATAATGCAAGATCAAATGAAGACCACGCAAATATTGACAATTATCCCTCAACAAGAAATGGTTCCTTACATGCATAAAATTGGATCAAAATCTAAGATGCAGGAAAGCTTCATGACCGGAATGCCTGATATCACCAATGTCCAAAACAATTCCACGATGCAACAAAGTTCTTATGTCCTGTTAAGCTCAATATATTTGCCAAACACTATTGCGATAGATCCTTCGATAATGGTGACACAAAGAACTATGGATAGTGGTTTGCACCAACAACAATTGTTGCAACAATTGAGTAATACACAAAAGGTACAATCGAATGTGCAAACAAGCAATGTACAGCAACAACAATATCGCATTCGACAACAAATTGCAGCACCTTCTGCCTCATTACAAGTTAATGCAAACTTGCAACCATCACAATGTATTGGACAAACAACACAGCAAGTTAATGCAAGTGCCATACCCTATCTTAAGGAGAAACAACAAAAACCATCTAAACAAAGTTTTTTGCAAATGATGGGATATACACCGCGACAACAATTGGCACAAAGTCAACAAATTCTGATTCGTCAGCATCAACAACAACATGTGCCTCAATATGTGCCAAGACAAACAAGCTATCATACTTCACAACCACAATTGGCGCCTATGCAATATCAACAACACCCTCAATTGCAATATCAACCTAGGCTACAAGAAGCACAGAAACAAGGTCAATATCAAGGCATGGCACAACCACAACAACAAGAGATGTACCAAGAACAGTATATGCCAGAGACACCAAAAATGGCCATTTCAGAGCATCAACAACCGATCAGAAACACGATGTATCGACAAAGAGTACCCACTGGGATTAATGATGGACCTCCAAAATCTGATACAATTGCACAACAGCTTGAGAAGCTGCAACGACAAGTTGACACATTAGAAACTAAAGGAACAAATAAGTTGTATACAGATCAAGATTTATGTCCTAATCCATTTGGTAAGAGCTTATACATGCCTCCATTCCCTAAACATTTTGAGGCACCTAATTTTGAGAAATATAAAGGGAATGGCAATCCAAAAGATCACATTCGAGTATTTTTCGCGGCATGTACTGAAGTGAGTTATGAGGAAACATATTTAATGCGCTTATTTGCATGAAGTCTCACTGGACAAGCCATGGATTGGTATTCGCATCTGCCAGGAATTATAAAGACTTGGTCTGAATTGGCTCAAAAGTTTATATCTCACTTCGCATTCAACATTGATAGTGACGTGACCATGTCAAATTTATGCAACACCAAGCAAAAGCAAGGCGAGCTGTTAGTGACTTTCTTGCAATTATGGCGAAGCTTGTATAGTCGTTCTTCCTTAGATATACCTAAAGAACAACAAGTGAATCTATTTATCCAAAATTTGGTCCTAGAAATGATGTATGAACTAAAGTTGAAAAGTCCAAGTACTATAGAGAAACTCATTAAGAAAGGGATGAACATTGAAACTGCTCTTGTAGCCAAGGGAATCATTAAGCTTAACAAAGACAGTGACAACACGACCAATTCAGGGGATAGAAATAGAGTTTGGTACAAGAACAAGAATGTCACTAATGATGGAGTTGTTGATGCAAGAGTGGTGAATGCAAATCAACCCCCATTCACAATCAAGAAATTAAGTGTGCCTAATATGTCAACTATGGAACAAAATCAAACACCGGTGAGCAATGTTACTCAATAGCCGCAATACCAACAACATGCTCAACAATACACTAAACAATATAATCAACAACAAGGCCAGCAACAAAACCAGCAGTGCAAACCTTTTCGATCAAGGGATGGGCCTCCTCGACAATTTATGCCATTGGGAGAGCCTATTGAATCAGTAATGAAACAATTAATACAAGCAAAATTTATTAAGCTACCAGATATCAAGGTAGAACCAGTGGTAAAACCGCATTGGTGGAATGATAATGCATACTGTGAGTACCATCGGTCAAAAGGACATAAAACCGCGTCATGTTTTCAACTGAAAAATATGATCCAAGACTTGTTAGAGCAAGGAGTAATTGAGGTAGATCCACCCAACGCAACCTCTAACACTGATCATACCATTTTCAAAGCTCCTTTGCTTGATCATGACAAGGGTAAAGCATCTTCTTCAAACTCTACCCAAATAGCAAATTATGCAAGCACTGGTTATAACAATGTCATCAATTGTTTCCGAGCATCAAATGAGTATGTTTCTACCATAAGAATAAAGGAACAAGATCCTTATTGCGCGGTCACCACTCGTCGATCCAAAATAGTCTTGAAAGGAGCTCCTATAGCTCCTCCCAAACCAACTCCTACAAGTCAGTATAATCTCTTGGATCATCTAGGAAAGACACCTGCACAAATATCAATCCTTGAGTTGTTGAAAACGTCCCCCATGCATCGTGTAGTCCTAGATAAAGATTTAATTGAGTCCACTGTCCCGACAGACATTGATGTTGACCAGTTTCAAGCCCGAATTGGACATCTAGTTGTTTCCCAAAATGTCACATTTTCTGATAATGATATCTCACTTGATAAGATCCCTCATAATGATCCTTTACACCTTGAAGTCTTTGTCCATAATTGCAAAATCTGACGAGTCTTGATAGATGGCGGAGCAGGTCTTAATATTTGTACCTTGAGAGTGGTCATTGGCCTTGGTTATACAGAAAATGACATTGATGCTTCCAGAAGAATAATAATCAAAGCATATGATGATGTTGAGCACCCATCCAAAGGGATAATTACATTGCCTATCAAAGTAGGTCCAGTGACAGAAAACACTTTCTTGCAGGTCCTAGACCTTGATCTCCCTTATAATATGATTCTTGGCCGTCCATGGTTCCATGCAATGAAAGCAGTTCCATCCACTTATCATCAATGTTTAAAATATCCTTACAATGGAACTGAGATAACAATTCCAGGAGATCCTAATCCATTTCAATTTTGTGCTGCCCTAAAGGATTCTCTGCAGCAGCAAGTCCTAGTTAATAGAGAGGCCAAACCACATAGTTATGTGGATCCTAATGAATTGTTAGATGCTGTCAAAGGAAAATTGAAGATACAAGACCAAGGATGTGGAGAATATTCAATGGATCAAACATTCCTCATTGGCAATTTACCAATATCTCCAAAATCATATTGCAAACTGCATTTATTGCAAAAGGAACCTAAGGTCGTTATTCAATATCAGCCTCCCACTACATTTACAAGATGGGGTGAACTTGACAAAGAAACTTTAGATGATGATGTCATAGATTGGCTTTATAAGGATCCAACTGAGACCCCACCTGTTAGGTTGCCAATGGAACGGTATGGAAAAGGATTTACTATGCTGCGAAAGAAAGGATATGATGGCTGCAGTGGCTTAGGCCTGAACAACAATGGAAGGCTAGAACCTATTATACCCAAGATGCGACCTCCAACTTTAGGGTTAGGTTTTGGACCATTGTGAATTGGACCCTCATCTTCCAAAGTGACCACGTGGGGAAAAGGGTGTGACTCTGATGATGGAATAACACCTGAGGATACCCGACCTGAAACTAATTCCAATGAATGGGAGTGGAGTTCTTTTTCTTCTAGCTCCTATGCCCTTGACAATATTTTCCTTGACCCTAATAATTTGCCTATGGAAGACAAACATGAAATAACTCCTCTTCCTAAAACATGTCCTAATGCTTGGATAGAGTCATTCTGGGACCCAAGCTCTGAATCAGATACAAGCAGTTCGGATAGTGATACCACAAATGTTTACATCTTTACCATATTAGCTATCTCTCTCCTTACAACCGATGATCACATGCCCCTCATCTATCCCCAGCTTATCCAACATGACCAACAAGAACCACTCACATTGGATTGTTTTCAAAATGACAAAGTAATTGCAGAATTCCTTGGACTACGGGAAGGCATACCACAAGGTGATCATAAGGCAGGATTTTCTATTGACCTAGATTCCACAACATATTTTGGGGAGTCAACTCCATCTTCCAGTCATCAAAATGAAAAAAGAAAAGAAAAAGTAAAAAATCAAAAGAATAGATCTTTGAGTGAAAACCGTAAGGCACTCTCTGATCATGCAAAAGTAAAAATTAAAGACGTACCTGCGGGTGAAAACCTCTCTGAGGCACCCAAAGGTGGAAGAGTGGACATACCCCTATCAAGTCAGGATAAATCATCATTTCTTGTGGAAATGACAGAGGAAATCAATTTGGGTACACCTGACAACCCTAAGGTCATTCATTTTGCTACTTCTCTATCAAAACAAGAAAAGATAGATTTTGTCAATTTCTTTCTTGAGAAGAAGATTAGCTTTGCATGGTCCTATGCAGATATGCCTGGCCTCGATCTAGAATTAGTCCTTCATCATTTGCCATTAAAAGCAGATGCCAAGCCTGTCAAACAGAAACTTAGAAAGATGCATCCCCAGGTGGCTCTTTTGGTCAAGGTAGAACTGAAAAAATTACTGGATGTGGGCTTCATCAGACCCATCGATTATGCAAACTGGATTTCAAATTTGGTACCAGTTAGCAAAGTAACTGGGGGCATCAAAATTTGTACGGATTTCAGGGATCTTAATAAAGCATGCCCTAAAGATGATTTTCCACTGCCAAATATTGACATCATAGTTGACATGACTGCTAGATATGAGATGCTCTCATTGATGGACAGTTTCTCTGGCTATAACCAAATTCGCATTGCTCCTGAAGACCAACATAAGACTACATTCACATGTGCTTGGGGTACTTATTGCTAGAATGTGATGCCCTTCAGTCTTAAAAATGCAGGTGCCACATATCAAAGAGCGATGATGACAATTTTTCATGATTTCATGCATGCTTTGATGGAGGACTATGTTGATGACTTATTATGCAAATCTGTCACAAGAGATAGTCATTTAGCCATCCTGGGCCCAATCTTTGACCGAATGGTGACCTACAAGCTCAGACTCAATCCAAAGAAGTGTTTCTTTGGTGTCACAGCTGGCAAATTACTAGGGTACATTGTTTCTCACAGAGGCATTGAAGTCGACCCTGCCAAAGTTAAAGCAATAATGGATATGCCTCCTCCTTCCAACCTCTGGCAATTAAGAAGTCTGCAAGGAAAGCTACAGTCAATCCACCACTTCATAGCTTAGTTGGAGAACAAATGTCATCCATTCCAGCACCTATTGCATAAAGGTGTCACTTTTAAATGGACTGAGAAATGTCAATCAACCTTTCAAGCTCTCAAAGACTATTTGTTGTCACTGCCTATTCTAATGCCTCCTATAGAAGGAAAGCCATTCATATTGTATATTTCTACAACTGAAACGACACTAGGAGTTCTCTTGGCCCAACAAGATGAGAACGGTACAGAATGAGCTATTTATTATATCAGCCGAACACTAGTAGGCTATGAGCTGAATTATTCAACTATTGAAAGGGCATGCTTAGCAGTGGTATTTGCAATAAAAAAGCTTCGACATTATATGTTAAATCACCAAACATTGTTGGTTGCAAAAATTGATCCCCTAAAATACTTGCTTAGCAGAGCAGCTTTGACGGGTCGCCTAGCAAAGTGGTTTATGATTCTCAGTGAATTTGATATTCAGTATATGGAGCGAAAGGCAATAAAAGGACAAGTCATAGTAGATCAAATTGCAGAGGCTCCTATTTATGATGATCATCCCATGTTGACTAATTTTCCAGATGAATCAGTCTTTGCTCTCACATCTTCTAATGAATGGAAGTTATACTTTGATGGATCCCATACCAAGTTTGGGTCCGGAGTAGGCATCTTGTTTGTCACCCCTCAAGGTGATGCTATTCCCAAGTCCTACAGGATAACTTTTCATTGTACCAATAACATTGCCGAGTATGAAGCACTGGTCACAGGACTCCGAGTAGCAGTCCACTGGAACATCATGCATTTACAAGTCTATGGAGATTCTCAATTAGTCATCTGACAAGTGAATGATGACTACAAAACAAAAGATGAAAAGCTTATTCCCTATAAGCATATGGTAGATTTCTTCAAGACAAAATTCATGGCTATCCGTTTCAGTCAAGTTCCAAGAATGCAAAACAAGTCGGCAGATGCAATGGCTACGATCGCTTCCATGTAAAATATGCCCCACAATATGGACAAATGTGAATTCTTGATCGAACAATTGCTTGTCCCTTCTTTTGACATTCCGACAGCATATGTGATGTGCATTATTGTTGGTCCCAACTCCCCATGGTATAATGACGTATATCAATATTTGAAAGCCCAAACCTTACCAACTAACCTTTCCATTAACCAACGTCGAGCCTTCATCCGACAGAAAGCCAAATATGTCATCATCGCCGACACCCTTTACTGTTGTTCCTTTGACCATACCCTCCTCAGGTGTTTGGATTCTGACGAAGCACAAATGGCTTTACATGAGGTTCATGATGGTATATGTGGGGGCCATTTCAATGGTTTGAGCTTAGCCAAAAAGTTGATTCATGCTGGGTATTATTGTCCCACTCTAGAAAAAGATATTCATGATTTTGTTAAGAAGTGCTACAAATGCCAGATCCATGGAAACTACATTCATGCACCAGCCGAAGAGATTCATTCTATCATATCTCCATGGCCCTTTTCTCAATGGGGATTGGATCTTATTGGCAAGATTCACCCGACATCTACAAATGGACACAAGTTTATAATTACAGCCACAAAGTATTTTACAAAATGGATCGAGGCTATCCCCATGACCTATATCACTGGTGTGCAAATTTCAAAATTCCTATTGAATTATATCATATGCCGGTATGGGGTTCCCCTTTCCATAGTCACAGATAATGGCCATCCCTTCAAGAATAAAGATGTCAAGGAACTCTGTGAAAAGTTTCATATCCAACACTGTTTCTCTAGTCCATACTATCCACAGGGGAATGGTCAAGCTGGAGCATCAAATAAAACCATTATCAAGATCCTGAAAAAGGTTGTCAATGACGCTGGTCAAGATTGGCATGTACAGTTGAATCCAACACTATGGGCCTATCGCACTTCTATCTGCACACCTACTGGCGCAACACCTTATTCCTTGGTGTATGGTGCGGAAGCCATTTTACCCTTGGAAGTGGAGATTCCTTCCTTGCGTGTTTCCTTGCAACATCTGATTGATGATGAGACACATAGAGTCTCTCAGTTGCATTAGCTTGAGATGTTAGATGAGAAACGTCAGACAACCCTGACACATTTGCAAGCATATCAAAACCGTCTTCATCGCTCTTATAATAAGAAGGTCAAAGGGTGACACTTCGAAGTGGGAGATCTGGTTTTAAAGGCAAACCCTAAGAATGCACAATCTACTGACATCATCAAAGGCAAGTTTGAACCTAATTGGGTTGGGCCTTTCATAGTGACTGCAGCATATGGCTCGGGGGCATATCAGCTTGCCACCCCAGAAGGTGAACCTTTGTCCGATCCTGTAAATAGCATGCACCTTTGCAAGTACTGGGCATAATTTTCTATCAGTACTTCTTCAAGTATGATCCTGAAAAAAATACAAAAAGAGTGAAAAAAGCAAAAAAATACAAAAAAAGTGAAAAAATACAAAAAAAGTGAAAAAAGAAAGCAAAAAAGAAAAAAAAAAAAAAAGTAAAGAAAAATGATTTGCCCTCTAGTGAAAACTTGGCAAACAGGCGCTTTGGGCAAGTACCATGGTGAAAACCTGGCAATCAGGCGCCATGTGTAACGAGATCATTGCTCCGTCATCTGTCATGACCTCTAGCTATGCTTTTTCTCGGTCGGTTTATCATGTCTATATTTGTCTTGACCCAATGTTCTGTTCCAGGCCTGTGATTGGTCAACATCATTGTCTTGCATACTCCGGTTTCTTGTACATATGTCTTTCAAATGTGCATTGGGTGCGTTCCCCTTGTCATGATCAATCACTGGAACTTTTGCATCTAAAAATGTCCTGAAATAATTCAAAAAAATTGAAAAATGTCCTGAAATAATTCAAAAAAATTGAAAAATGTCCTGAAATAATTCAAAAAAAATTGAAAAATGTCCTGAAATAATTCAAAAAAATTGAAAAATGTCCTGAAATAATTCAAAAAAAATTGAAAAATGTCCTAAAATAATTCAAAAAAAATTGAAAAATGTCCTAAAATAATTCAAAAAAATTGAAAAATGTCCTGAAAAAGATCATAAAAATTGAAAAATGTCCTGAAATAATCCAAAAAAATAAAATAACGTGCTGAAAAAATCTCTTAAAAACTGAAAAAATGTCCTGAGAAAATCCCTAAAAAGTCAAATAAAGTCATGAAAAAAAAAAAAAAAAAATCGACAAAAACAAAACATAAATAACCCCTCTGTGCATAGATAGCTCATTGAGTATACATCCAATGACTCACAATCCAACATTGTGCTTTAATGCAATCATGCGTTAATAGATAAACTTTTTCAATCAAACCAGACATTCAAACTGATCAAAATTGTCATATCAATCAACCTCAAAATCATTCGTCCTTGGCACACTATCATGGGTCTTATAAAGGGTGTGGTATATTCGAAACCAGACTGTGTCCTATCTTAGACGGGGTACCGCATGTCCTGAAACTAGACAGCATGATCATCCTATCAACACTTTCAACTTTTGACAATGAAGATCAAGATGTTTGTTTGACTTGTTGGAATTTGTGCATCTTATCTTTTTACTGATTTATCTTTGGCTTCGATCATGTTCCTATGTTGCTCGATGATGTCACTAAGTGATTTAGAGTGACAGGGATGGTTCATGGTCCCTTTCTTTTTGTTGTGATTGTTGTTTGTCTGTGATGTGTCTATTTTTTGCAAAAAGGGTTGCATTTCAGCTTTGGCCTTCAATGCCATGATGCTACGCATCCATTTTGCTACATTAAAATAAAGGTTCTCACCTACAAAGTGCATTACTGAAAGCAAGTTTTTCTTCGTCTCTAACTGTCCTCTGTTTCATTTTCTTCTTACTAACATTTCTTTCATCCATTCGGATTGTCAGTCTGGTCTAGTGCTCCGATTTTCCCAAAAACATATGTTGCATCCTGCATCCATTTGGTTAGTACATTTGAATTACATCAAACATCATATCAAGTATTTTATCCATTTCATATTATAAATGTATCAACAAATCAAAATACATCCATACATGTTCCACAATAAACAGTGCATAAGTCATTCATACATGGAAAATAACATAAGTCATAACACATTGCATCCCATCATATCGATGCATATCATATCATATGTCACAATAATATCGGAGTACAAAATTGGACTGTCTGTCCTAAGTATGGCCCGTAGGCTGACTATATAATATCACACTACAAAATGTCAAATTACACAATGTCTACTGTCCATGATACGGAGCATGTGCCTCTATCACTGGGTGCTCCCTCTGTCCTCCTCATCCCTACCATGTCTCATGGATGATGTCCCTCTTGGTCCTGGCTGTGGTGGTCTCATAGGTCCATTCACCCCCATGCTGCTCACTGACCTCCGAGAGCGTGCCCTACTCTCTGTCCTCGATCATGCCCAATATGAAGCTGCTCTCTGCTCTGGTGGAACTACACTCTCATATAGTGTTCTCCAATGGCGTATCTCCTCTTCGGTCTCTACCAACATCTGTGCCATCTCCCGTGCACTGGCATCCCTAATCAACCCAATATACTCAGTAACTCTCTGTTCTTCTCGTTGTGCCTGAGCTACTGCTATATCTTGAGCCGCTGTGAGTCTGGCTATCTCTGCTCTAAACTGATCCTGCTCTATCCTCAAAATGGCATTTTGTCTCTCTAAAGTCGCAATATGATCATGCTGACTTGCTGTGGTAGCCCTGCACATCTCCATCTCCTCTATACTAGTTGTCTCCAGCTCTATGGGTATATCCTGCAATGCCTCCTGCTCGCCTGAATTTGGCTCATCCTTGTCATCCCCATCCTCATCTCCATCCTCATCATCCTCCTCATCCTCATCACCACCCTCATCCTCCTCATCCTCATCATCTCCCTCCTCCTCTCCTATGAGTGGGAAGTCCTCCTATCTCCTCGGTACTGGAATGTCCGAATCTGTCAATGGCACTGGTCATCATCATGCAAACCATCTCTCATACTCCTCTGTCATCCTGGCATCCTCCACATCTGATCTCCAATCCCACTGTCTCTGCTGTAGCTGTGTGAAGTCAGCATATGCTATGTGTGGCTGAATCATACTCCCCCACTGACTCGTCTCTCTGTGAGATTGGGTAAAGTGTGCAGTCCTCCTAGGTACATCCTGCCTCTCTCCAAATTGTCGTTTGACTCTCTCTGGAAGGTACATCTCAATCACTCTCTGGCAATTCACTGGTCACCCAATCAGGTACCTCTCCTGTCTACAATACGGTAGCTCATCACTATCATCTGACCATCTAGGGCAATCACGATATGGCCTCCATGTGAACTCTCTCAGTCTGTCTAGCTCATGTCACCAATATAATATGTATCCAAACGACCCCTGTCTCAATGCTCCTCCATAGCAGTACACATATGGTCGATGTGGTAATACCTGTCTCTCTGCAATCGGTCGACATATGGCTATGTGCTCAAATGCCCATACCTGTAACAATGTGACTCCACAGCTCAAAGTCTGCACTCCCTGATATGCTATCTGATGCAACTGAAAATATAGCATAGCAAGTACACATGGTCCCCATGTGTACACCATCCCCTTTGTCACCATCTGCTCTAGCACTCTTCCCCATCCAATAGGGAATCCATGTCCTCATCTATCCCCTGCTAGTAGGCATGCTATCACCGCGGCTATCACCACATATCGCCGATCATACTTTGATGCCATGGTCTCCCAACCGATCTCCCTCTCTACGATATCCAGATCATCTGCGTCGCACTCAAATAATCTGCACAATGCATCTCTACCTATCACTGGGTCATACTCTACCATCTCTCCATGAATCGGAATGCGGAGGATACGCCATACATCCTCCAGTGTCACAGTCGCCTCTCCAGTCGCTAGATGGAAAGAGGAGGTCTCTGAATGCCATCGCTCTGCCAATGCGGTAAGAAGTCCTGTGTTTGCCCTAATCTTGGGCATGAATGTGATATAGTATATCCCAAGTCCTGTTAATGTATCTCTGTCCGTGCTCCTGAGTCTATGTCGTAACATGAAGCAGTCTGGTCAGTTCTCTCGCGTGATCAATGGATATTGTCGACTCTGCATCACAATTGGGGCATATTTTGTCAATTTTAGGGTTTGCTCCTACGGGTTGCATTTCCTCAGTTCATGTCTAAATCAGGGTGTTTTTCATCTATTCTGACCTATCCTACCCTTATCCCCCTTTTTTCGGATCATTTGCATGTTGTTTTTTACCTAAATTGTGTTCCCAGGGCACAACTGCGCCTGTGTTGTGTATCATGCGCCTGTGTCACATATCCTGCTCCTGTGTCTCCCTACACAAGCACATAAGACATTACTCAAGTGCAGGATTCACCCTACACAAGCACAGAAGTCAGTTTCTGCCTTTTCTGTGGGCCCCGCACTATCCCGCAAGCCAGTCAAATTCATAAAATTGAAAACATGGGTTTTTGAGATACATACCGCTGCTCCTGCATCATCTAGTCATCTGTACGTGGGTACATGTTCTCCGAGGTGATCTACCATTGGAATGTTTGCCATCTCTCTGCAAGTGTCCTTTTTTAGAGCAACAAATCCTCCTCTTTGGCTAGTGCAAATGAGCAATTTTCACTCTCTTTGTCTCATTTATAGATCTTTGTCAGTGCATAGATGGACGTGCACCCTCTCCATCTTATGTTGGTCATGGTCTTTTGCATCTTTAATTTCTTGTCCTTCATGCATCTGATCTCCGATTGTCCATCTGTTCACTCCTATCATTTTTATCGATCAATTGGCCTCTTTTCTGGATGTTTCCGACCAATTCCTCGAGGGGGCATGCATATGTCATTGTCAGTGTCTGGGGCATTTTCATTATTGTTCTTTGAAACAACTCTTAAAATCACATTGTCTCAAAGAGGGGCAAAATGTAGACACCTAAAAATGGTCAATGCTTGCAGAATCATACTTTAACATTTGTGCATTGCCTTATTTTAGGGTTTTTGCATCGCATTAACATTTCTCCTATGATTTGCACTTGGTCTTTATCATTTGCGAGCATCGAGTCATTCTTCTATATTCCTCATTTTTATCACTTTCGAATTTGGTCTTGTCAACAACAATCTACAGTCATGATTTTGGTCAATCTTATCCTGTCTCATCTATGTGCGTATTCATTTGTCATCATTTTGGACATCGTCAATCCTAATTAGGGTTTTGTCCTCTTATCAATCTTGTCATCATGTGATCGATTTGTCATCGATTCTTGTTTTTTGATCAATTTGTCATCAATCTTGTCATCTTGTGATCTATTTTGTCATCGATTCTTGTCCTCTTGTCAATCTTGTCATTTTGCGATTGATTTGTCATCGATCGTCGTCTTTCTCAATCATGTCAATTTGGATCAATTAGTCATTGTTCCTCGTCAATTGGCGCATTCATCAATCATGTCAATTTGGATCAATTAGTCATTGTTCCTCATCAATTGGCGCATTTATCAATCAAATCATTCATCAGCATTGGTCTTTTATCAAGTCAAAATCATGATCAAATCGATCCTTCAATCAGGACCTAATTGTCATCTTTGCATTTCTAATTCATTTTTTAGGGTTTCATGATTTTATTCATTTAACCCTGTTTGTCATTTCCCCTCTAGGTTAAATAATTTATTTATTTATCCTAGGTCTTCGTGTCACAATTAAATGTTTAATTTAATTGGCTAACTAATTATTCCTCTTTTTGTGAATTAATTAATAAATGACAAATTATTAATTGATTTACCTAATTTCTCCTAATTCACTAATTTCCTAATTTTTCATCAATTTCTAAAATCCCTCTTTGTGAATTAATTAATAAATGAAAAATTATTAATTAATTCTCTAAATTCCTAATTTCCTCATTTTCTAATTTCCTAATTCCTATTTTCCAATTTTCTAATTTTTCTAATTTCTAATTCAATTTCCTCCTATTTCTCTCCTAATTTCATGGGAATGACATTTCAATTTGTCATAATTTGTCATAATTGACAATCAATCAATTTTGACATAGAAATTTGTCATAATCTTGTCATAAATTATCAATCAATCAATTTTGCATAGAAAGTGCAAATTTGTCATAATTGACATTCTTGATTTGCAATTTCCATTTGAATATCTTCATGCTAATTTGATCATCTCTCCAATTTGTCTATAAATTAGATGATTTTCTTCAATCCCAACTAATCACATTATCGAATGAATCACTTTTTGAATCGATTCCCGAATCAATCATGCTTCGAGTATTCTTGAGCAATCATCTTGTCTACTTGCTTTCATATCATGATCATGCACTAGTAGGTGAGATCCACAACAAAGCTATTTGAAGGAGAAAGAAGGACAATGGAGAATCATGGAGGAGACATTCACGTTTGCGATGGTTTGCATTTCATTTGAATGTTTTTTTTCCCTATCTCTATTGAGTGTTTTTAGGATTCTTGTCACTGCATTTTAGTTTTCGTGATTGAGCTATGACTAATATTGAATTGCTTGTGATGATTTCCAATTTCCTAGCTACACATACCATCATATCAGTTCTCTTGCCAGTTTTCTTACTTCAATATACCGGTTCATACTTCAGCATATTGACATCAATGACAACATACAATCCTATCATGTCATTAAAGTCTGCACATATGCCAACAATCTCCCCCTTTGGCATTGATGGCAATACACAAAGATATCTCTACATCTTCTTCCATATAATATATCTTCAATACTGCATATTTCTTCTTTGTTTTACATCTTCTCCCCCTTTGATAACAATGCCAAAGTGGAGGCACAAACATCCATGATCTACTATGCTGCTCCCCCTGAGGAGTAGCATCCTTCAACACATCAATCCTGAAAAAGATTTGACAATGCAATACCTGATTGATGTGGAGCACATACCTTTAGTTCACCTCTTGAAGGGGTAGCACCCCTAATTCACCTCTTAAATAGGTAAATGTAACCTTTGGTAGAGGCTTGGTGAAAATATCTGCTAACTACTCTTTACTGGAAACATGTTCCAATACAATCTCTTTGTTCCAAACTTTCTCCCACAAGAAATGATACTTGAGCTCGAAGTGCTTGGTTCTAGCATGCAATACTGAATTCTTGGAAATATTAATTGCACTTGTGTTATCATAAAATATGCTCACCGGTTCAGATATAGGGACTTTGAAACCACTTAATACATGCTTCATCCAAATTGTCTGAGTGTAGTTCATAAATGCTACAACATATTCTCTTATGTTGTGGACTGAGAGATACAACTCTGCTTTTTGCTCATCCATGAGACTAGTCTACCACCAAGAAAGAATGCACCATCGATTGTGCTCTTCCGGTTATCCACATTACCAGCCCAATTAGCATCGATAAATACTTTAAGATTGAAATCATTATTGTATGGATACCACAATCCATAATCTATAGTTCCCTTTAGATATCTAAGAATCCACTTGACTGCTACCGAGTGGGATTCTCTTGGACTTTTCTAAAAATGTGCAGCAATGCCCACTGCATGTGCTATGTCTGATCTGTTGTGTACTACTTAGTGCAACTTACCAATCATTGATCGGTATTCCTTCTCATTCACCAATGCTGAGTCATCTTCTTTTGACAATTTACAACCAGACATCATAGGTGTACCAACCGGTTTGTTGTCTTCCATGCCAAAGGTCTTCAACACCTCTTTGACATACTTGGACTGAGTGCTAAAGATACCATCTTTCATTTGTTGAACCTGTAGTCCAATGAAGAACTTAATCTCTCCGATTAGTGACATCTCAAATTCCTTCTTCATCTCATCTGCAAACACATGCCTCATCTTGTCATTTCCAACAAAAATTATGTCATCAACAAAAACTTCACAATTCAGAATCTAATCTCATTATGTCTTTAGATAGATATTGCTATCTTCACTTGTTCTTTCAAATCCAATCTTCACAAGATGGGAGTGTAAACATTCATACCATGCTCTAGGTGCTTACTTCAATCCATACAAGGCTTTATGTAGCCTACATACCATATCACTATCTTCTGATAGGGAAAACCCATCTGGTTGCTCTATATACACTTCCTCTTCAAGTATTCCATTCAGGAATGCAAATTTCACATCCATCTGATACACTTTGAATCCCTTGAAGGTTGCATATGCAAGAAGCATTCGAACCCCTTCCAATATAGCTACCGGAGCAAAGGTTTCTCCATAGTCTTCTCCTTCTTCTTGAGCATATCCCTTAATACCAATCTTTCTTTGTTTATTACCACTATGCCATCTTCATTCAACTTGTTTCTAAAAACCCATTTGGTGCCAATAACATTCTTATGCTCAGGTCTAGGTACCAAAGACCATGTACCATTCTTTTCTATTTGGTCAAGTTCCTCTTCCATAGCCTTAATCTAGTCTTCATCTTTGTGTGCCTCTTTAAATGTTTTGGGCTCAAATTTAGAAATCAAGCAAGAATTTTCTTTGACCTTTCTTCTTGTAAGAATTCCTGCATCCTTATCTCTTATGATCTGCTTTGGATCATGATGCTGCTTTACATACCTAGGGATGATCTTAACTGATTTCTCTTTCTTTTCCTCTTCATCCTCATCTTCATCAACATCTATAGGTGTAGGAGCACAGTTACTTGTACTTGGTTGCTTTGCAACCAGTTCCCAGAAGGTTACAACCAGTTCATCTACCACTCGCTCACTGCCACTTTCCTCAGGTTTCTCAGAGGTTTCATCAACTCTAACATTGATACTTTCAACAATTCTTTGAGTCCTATTGTTAAAACACTTGAGAATTTTTCTCTTGGTGGAATACCCTAGGATTATTCCCTCATCACATTTTGCATCAAACTTGCTATGGTATTCACTTATCTTGATATAGCACTTGCTACCAAACACTCTAAAGTCACTTACTATAGGATTCTTACCTATCCAATACTCATAAGGAGTTTTATCCTTACCTTTCTTGATGAGTACCTGGTTCATAGTGTAGACTATAGTGCTCACCGCTTCTCTCCAAAAAGAGTGAGCAACCTTCCCTTGAATCAGCGTCGTTCTGGCAGCTTCAACTATAGTCCGCTTGTTCCTTTCTGCTAGGCCATTCTACTATGGAGTCCAGGGGGCAGATAGTTGCCTCTTGATGTCATTCTCTTCATAGCACTTATTGAATTCTCTAGAAGTGAATTCTCCTCCTTGGTCAGTTCTAAGGCATTTAATCCTCTTACCGCTTTCCTTTTCAACTAGTGCTCTGAAAGCTTTAAACTATCCAAAAGCTTCAGACTTGTCTTTCAAGAATGTGACCCACATCATTCTTGAGAAATCATTATTAAGAATCATAAAGTACCTATCTCCCTAAACACTCCTAGTTTTCATAGGACCACACAAATTAGTATGCACAAGATCAAGTAAATTATCTATTGTAAAAGATTTACCTTTGAAGGTTGAGGAAGACATTTTCCCCAATTGACATTCTCTGCACAAAGGATTCTCTAGTTTGTTCAGCACAGGCAATCCTCTAACTGCCTTGATCTTACTAGCCTTCACAATATTATCAAAATTTACATGGCAAAGTCTCCTATGCCCTATCCAATTTTCATCAAACTTAGCCATTAGACATTGACTGATATTTCTATTTAACTGGAATAAGTTACCTTTGGTCTGCATATCAGTGGCCATCAATTCACCACTCTTTTCTTTTATTTTGCACACTCCATCTTTGAATTCCAGAGTGAGTCCTTTATCATTCAGCTAGGCAACACTTAAAAGGTTATTCTTGAGACCTTCTACCCAATACACATTATCAGCACTACTTTTTCCATTTAGAGAGATGGACTCTTTTCCTTTTACCATACAAGGTGCATCATTACCAAATTGGACTACACCTCCATCATACTCTTCCAAAAATAGAAACTTTCTCCGGTCACTAGTCATGTGGTGAGAACATCCACTATCAATAATCCACTCATTAGAATTATCAAAGAGGGAGACAAGACCCTTCTTGTCTGACACATCTTCCTTAATGGCTACAAACACTTTGTCTTTGCTTTCTTCATCTTCTGATCCATCATCAGTGACACCTTCATCGACTACAACAAGAAAATTTCTCCTATTTCCTCCTTTGAACTTTTTGAACTTCTTTGGTTTGTCCTTATTATCACTATTGGGAAAGTTTACAACAATGTGCCCTATCATATTATAAGAAAAACATTTCAAAGGCAGCTTACCTCTGTACTTTCTAGTTCCCTTAGGAAGTCTCTTGGAAAGAAGAGCTTCAAACTCCATCAGGATCTCCTCATCATCTATATCCCTACTTTTTCTAGGTTCACAGCTAGTACTAGCTTCTTTACCCTTTCTAGATAGTGTAGTAGATGCTCTAAAGGCTGAATCAGTCTTCTGAACACTGCCATCATAACTGTCTAGCTCATATGCGATCAACTTAGCAATTATGGAATCTAGGGATACCTTTGTCTTGTCAATAGCTCTCAACTCCTGAAAAATGGCAACCCTTATTGCATAGACCGGTAATAAGGATCTCAAAACTTTGCTAACAATGGTGGAATCATCCATTGTACCTCCTACACTCTTGATGTCTCCAACAATAGTTTTAATCCTTATCCCATATTATTGAATGGTCTCTCCATCAACCATCTGCATGTCTTCAAATTTTCCTCTAAGGCTTTCTTCCTTAGCCTGCTTCACATGCTCATCACTGCCATAGATAGACTCCAGAGTATCCCATACATCTTTGGGATTGTCTTTGTCTTGAACATATATAAACTCAATATCAGATAGATTGTTGATAAGAGCTTCCATGACTTGCCCATTCTCCTGAATTTCTCTTCTTTTATCATCGGTGAGAACACCGGTAGGGACAACATAAGTATTCTCAACATAGTTCCAGTGTTGAGCACCCATGCTTTTAATGTATATCTTCATTCTATCCTTCCATATCTTAATGTTATCTCTATTGAACTTAGGACCTTCCCTCTTCATCATTAGAATAGGATATTTTCCTCAAGTAGTTAAGATTATAACACAGAGGACCTAGAGGACACTTTGATACCAATTGATGAATAATGATGAATAGTAAATACCCAATAGATACTAAGGGGGGGGGGGTGAATCAGTATAGACAAAAGCTTCTTTAACAACTTAAACTTCCAAAGACTGCACTAACTGGTAAATAGCATCACCGATCTAAATCCAGGCAATACCAGTAAAACATAGTGACTGTAAAAGTCATAAACCGGTAACACTTAGATCTTCACAAAATCTAATATCTCATTTCCACTTCACCCATATGCTTAAAACCTAATATCTCATTTCCACTTCACCCATATGCTTAAACAAGTAATACATAAAAAATATAATGACCACTAGATCAGCTTGCATTACCGCTTAACAAAAAACACTAAAACATCACATGAAAAAGCATCACACATGACACACTTATTTTTCACGTGGAAACCCAACTGGGAAAAACCACGGTGGGGATGAATACCCACAAGTTGTTCTTGAACTCTTCTGAAGTTTTCTCTATTAGGAGCCTAGTCCGATTAAAGACTTTACAACAGGTTCTACTAGGAACCGATCCTGCTAGGGATCACCCAGTTAAGGGATGGTTAAATACCCGGTTAGAGGTTAAAACCCTGTTAAAGGTTACCTTATCAGAGGATTTGAAGAACTCAATGATCTTGAGTCACCCTGTTAAAGGATTTAAAAAAAACTATTAAAGCTACCCGGTAAAGGGATTTTCCAACTACTGAAATGGTTAGAAGTCAACAGGTAATACACTAATCTGATAACAACACTTAATGCCAAGACAGATCCACTCCAATTCCTTTACATCTCCAATTACACTCTACAGGTATCTACTCACTTCTCTGGTCTAGAAATAATCACTTCACATACAATCATTTGCCAACAACTTCAAATGAAAACCATCATCGACCTTATAGGCAACAACAAGGTCGGTGGCCAAAACCTAAAACCCTAAGCATCTAGGTTAACAATTCAGTCGGTCCAATCCTGATTGTTCAAACACATTACATAGAGTAAAACAATCTTGAACAAATCTCAAGACATTCTCCATCGTTCATTCTTCACAACTTCTAGAAGCTGATAACCCATCACGCGCTCTCCACCATTTACTAAGATTTTGCACATTCCCGAGGTAGATAGAATCAATATTCTTCATGCAAGATCCTCAAGGAAATCCTTCACATGCACAAGGATAATGTGGCAACATGATCTGATCTTCATTTTAATGCTAACTCATCACATGATGTCGTCAATCGAATCACACAGAATTGGAATGAATCAACCAGAAACCTTGAAGCTGAGACTACCAACCGGTAGTCATGTCAAATGAAACCCCGATACAAAATTTGCATATACCAGTTCACACTCCAACATATGGGTTCACCTTTTCGCATATACCAGTTCATATCATCATACCGGTTCACTTCATACCATCATACCGGTTCTCTTGCCAGTTTGCTTACTTCAATATACCAGTTCATACTTCAGCATATTGACATCAATGACAACATACAATCCTATCATGTCATCAAACTCTACACATATGCCAACAAATTCAATAATAATACTTGACATGACATGAACATGAATGATCTAATCAAACAAACATGCTTCCATGAAGATCAATGTATATTTTATACTCCATGATGCTTGAAGGATACAATGGGATGAAATGTTGCCTTGAATGCTTGAGAATGCTAGTGATGACCAAAATTATGCTACAAATGCTTAGAGTGTTAGATGAAAATGAATAGGAATAATTTTCTTATCTAGGGTTTCCAAGGTAATTTATTGATTAGTCTAACCTCCAATAATCAAATTGAGACATCGAGAATTGAAATCACTAGGGTGGGAAAGTGAATTGACCCATTTAAATTAGGTTTTATTTAAGGACTAGGATGCCCCAATTGCCATGCTCTTGGGACCAAGGTGCCCTTGGCACCATGATCCACAAAAAACAAGTCAAATCAGTGGGAGATCAAGGTGCACAACCTAAGGCATATGTTCAATTCAACATGTGGACAATTGACATCAAGTTTGAGGTAAAAAGGCTAGAAATAGACCTAGGACAAAGATAAAATATGACACAGTAAATTAGGGGCACAAAAGGTGGTGTAAATTGTGTAGGGTTACAATTTATGACTCTACAATTAGTATATAAGAATTAAAAGGGATAAATATTTTAAGATTTTACTTAATCTCTCTCAAGCTTTCCAAATCCTAATATCCAATCCTTTCTCTCTTTCGCACCTTCCAAACCTTCTCCCACTCCATTCAAACTACTCCCCAAAAAGTTTCATCCAAAAAGTTCTCTTTTATGCCCAAAATTCACTCTTAAATAGAGATAGCCATGTGTCACCTCATCCACACACAATTGGTTAACAATGGTGTCTACCAAGTTCAAGAAACCTAGTCAACATGATCTTTTATGATTCCCTATTTCATATGAACTCACATGTGTAAATATATCCTCTCACATGTGTGAGAATATTTTCCCACAAGAAGTTAGGACAGGTCAAAACCACTCCTTGATATATTCAAGAGGTAAAGGCTTGTAGTAAATAAAAATTATTACACCTTTCCACCTAAATTAAAAACCTTTTCAAACTTTTTCTAAAGGTCTCATCTCCTATTTGACCTCATATATACATGCACACTCAATTATAGCATCAAATGTATCCATAACATAATTTATAGTCGAGGCAAATATTAAACATTACAACAATTAACCACATGATGAAATAGGCATACAACCCCAATTGTAGCATTGTTCATGAGCACCAAAGATAAAATCATAATGAGATATAATAGTTAATCATCATCTAAAGGTTTCCTAATAATATCACAATATTGTATTGGCTAACAATCATAATATCAACATTAAATACAATCATAGCTTCATTATAATTTAGTATAATTAAAACAATAATCTATTACAACTATAGGAAACAATTATCACATTTAAATACTTGATTAAAAAATTGTAAATACAACCTACATACTATGAAACTTAATTTCAAGAACTCTAAAATAAATTTTATAAGTAACATCATTGATATCTAAAATAATATAATAATTAATTATTAAATTAAATTATGTTTTAGATAAACCACATACCACCTACTTAGATATAGTCATAATAGTTTCACATTGTCATCCACTCTCAAGCACACATCAACATATAGACCTAATGCAAGATCTATGCATCACATGATTTTCAATCAATCAAACACATGGAATACAACACACAATGCATTGCACATTTATGGATCTCATAGAAATGTGGTACCAATCTAATCATAAGTGGTTGAATCTACAAGAATAAAGTATATTTATTTTAATGATTCAAAGTATGATATTCTATTGAATAGTAGCCACACTCAACAAGGTCACAAATGTCTGCAAATTTATTTTCCTATTTCACATGTAAGATTTCACTCTGTTTGATATACAAAGACAAGATTATAAATTTTTAAATCAAATGATTTGTAATCCTTTATTGAAAACCTAACCAATTTTTGTTTAAGTAATTTATAAAAAGAAACTATTACAAGAAAATTTAATGCGTACATACAACATTTCATAATTTTACAATCATAAACATCAAGTTGAATGATTAGTATCACAACATACATGAAAGTTATATGCACAAACATTAATTAGTGATGAACAAACACATGAGAATTTACTAACATATGAGTGAATAACCATATAGTATATTTGTAACATTGTAAATTTTACTCCTTTATTAGTGTGTCCAATTTCACACTCTCCTAGCACCTATTTTAGTATTTCCCTTTCCTCTATGCATCATAAGACCTTTATTGTAATTAATTAATATTTAATTCAATATTATGGGTCTTATTCTATTTTATTACATAATCACTATCTTATTTGGGCCCTTAATTCTACGTGTGCCCTTTATTATTTTATCCAAGTTGATTCCTATTCTTACCCTAATTTCAACTCTCAAAGAATATTTTGCATACCTATCTATCATGGTTTGATCCACCAAGATGGAATCGACATTAGAATCCTGTTATCTTGCATCCCTAGAAATTGGGAAAAAAATTGATAGGACTAAGGCAACGCCCCACCATAGTCCCAAACTTTCTTTCTTGAATCTTGGGAGGATAATTTGGCAATTGTTTCTAATTCAAATCCCACTCAATGTAAAAATATATTAATTCTAAGTCAGCCTAATGGTGATTGTAATTATGAAATCCCTATATAAGGCATCCCTCTCAATTCATTTTCATAATTACATCTTATTCTAACATTATCAACATCAATTCAAGAGCAATTTTTCTTCCTTAAGAGCAGATCCAATTAAAGGGGCAATAAACTACATCAAAGAATCTTCATATTACATTTCAATTATAATTTCATGATGGATTTTATGTGATTTATCATGTCATTGCATCAACACATGGAGGAATTATCCTAAGAGCATTGCATCACCTATTGAAGGTATAATCATCTATATTCAAGAATTTTAGGCTTTCCCTCAAAAGGAAAGCTTTTCCAATTCAATTTCTATTTCAATTAGGGTTAATTCCAAATTCAGGATTTGACCTAAGGCAAAACCGTATCCACAACCACCTTTTTTCCTCTTGTGTGTAGATATAGGTATCCAATGGAGCTAGGATGACTAGAACAGTACCAAGACCCATAAACAAAGCATCCAACCAAATTTCATTAGAAAAGTGCCTAGACCAGGGCACTGTGGGCACCATGGTCTAGGACTAGGACACTTTGGAGCACCATGGTCCTCCCAGAATATGTCCAAATTTGACAGTGTCTTCTAGACTGCATCAGGATTCAGACTTTTAGACCACAACTCAAAAGACCAAGGCACTGGAAACCCCAATCCTGTCAGTTTAACAAAGATATGGTCAGAGAGAAGATATTATACACAAAATAATTTTCTTATATTTTCACCCTCACAATGATACAGATTGCATACATATATAGGACTTTGATCTCCTATATTATAGGAGTACTCCTGTAATAAATCCCTTATGTCATGGGATAACAAACACACGTAAATATACAAGTTCATAAACAAACTTGTATATATGTGTCATCAGGTTGATCAACCATACCCTCATCATCATTGACATAGGGTGAAGTGGAATAAAATAAAGGGTGACCAAACTAATCATAATAGAATTGTGACATGACAATTAGTTGATGAGTTGGAGAGATGAAGGATGAAAAAGGGTGATAGACCAAAGAACAAGATGAGATGGGGACTGACTTTGAAGAAGTTGGAAAGAGGATGAAATTTGATGTTCAATTTTGGATATTTGATGTTCAACCTCTGACTTAGGAAGAAGGAGATGATTATGCAAATTGGGAGACAAGATATGATGACGGATAATAATTCTGATGCTGTGAGATATGAGAAAAAAGGTGATCTAACCAAAAAATTGGCAACATGTGGATGCAAATAGGATGTAATGACCGAACGTTGCACGAAGCCAAGAACCAAAGGATACTAATTGAACAACAATGTAGAGACTCATGGAAAACATAACACCTATACCAAGGACATCTAGGACTAGAGAAATGTATGGATAAGGATATCAACACCTAATAATCCAAATATTTCTACCACAATGTGGATAGCATAACACAACGTAACAACATCGAAAGACCAAGATCATAAATTATAGATCCTGAAAGCTGGTAGATTAAGCATTTTCTAAGACAACGTGGATAGAATAACAACAATGCTATGACTTCTAAGGAAAAGACCACAAATGATAAGTCATAACTACTAAAATATCAAGAAATATCTAATAAAATGCGAACATCATAACAACAACATAACAATGTTTAAGACCAAGGTCATAAAAGATAGATGAGACTGACAACAAACCCACCAAAGTAAAGAGTGAAACTCTAAGTTTTGAAATCAAACCCACGAGAGTTCAAATGATAGTGACTACGCTAATTATGTCAATCTAGCTCAAGACCGAGGCATTCCTACTATATCAGGAAGTGAACCCGCTACAGGATAGTAGCAACTAGGACTATGTGAAATGTGATGTGTTTGATGACTAACACTGATTTTGGCAAAAGATCATTTTAACACAAACACAACAAGCACATACGAATGATAGAATGCAATAAAATAATTATGCACTTCCTACGATAGTCAAATGACAGTACTTGTTGAATCCCCTAACCATAAAATACCACATCCAACCGGATAGATAGAAGCTTGGCAGCACTAGCTCTACCCTTGGCACACACTTCTCAGGCATGCCAAGCTTCATATTTCTAAAAACTCAAATATCTCAATAAATTTTCTATCTCAAATTGGGGGGTACATGAGGGGTGTCTTCGACATGCACGTATCACAATGCTTGAGTCAACAAGTAGAAGGGTTGGGGAAACTATAACAATGGTTCATAGTAATTTTTTGATGGGTCCAATCCAACAACAGATTTTCAAAGCAAGCCACTTAAGACTTTAATTGAGCTTATCGGTGCAGAGAAGGCCTCCATATATGACAAATTCACTCAACACTTCAGCCGTTTGACCGGGTTTTTTATATAATGGCTCGAAAAACACTGCTCAAGGTCACGCTAGGAGACATGCTATCCCCAACGTGCCCCTATTTTGAAACACTCCCTTGAGGTGATGAGGCCCCCAAGATGTGATTCACTACTAATAATAAAAATGAGTTTCACTAACACTTTTCTCTTGTACCTACGACCACAAGAGCCAGGGGGAGAGGATAGTGTGTGTTAGCCGTAGGACCACTCTACATGCACACAAGAGTGTCAATCAGGAAATACATGGGGTTCATTTGCTTTAATCAAATTGAAGTGTGCCTAAACACTCAAAAGACACAACATGTTCATTTCCTTAGTTGAATTGAAGTGTGCCTAGATTAAGAAAAAGACACAAATGCAAAATGAAAGCAATAAAGGAAATATTGTTTTCATGAAACCCCTCTTTAGTTGTCCTATAACCAATTGTTAATGTTTTCAAAGCATGGGGTCTTATTATCGCTCGATTTATGGCACAAACGTTAGCAAAATATCATCCATAAACACATAAGCTAGTTGATTAGTACTAAAATAGCATTCTGGAAAATCATACAAATGATAATGAGCGAACACAGTGCAAACTCGTTGTTTCAAGTTGTGTTCCCATTGTTTTAGGGTGCATTCCTTTTGTTTCATGTTCCCATTGTTTCAGGGTTCCCTCTTGATGTTTTAGGGCACGTTCCTGTTGTTTCAAGGTGCAAAATTGCAAAATTTAAATCATCTAAAAACACACAAGTTAGCAGATTAGCCTGAAAATAGCATTCTGGAAAAATCATGTAAATGACAATTAGCGATCCCACTACTGTGTGGTGCAAACCTGCTGATTTAAGTGAACTTGTTGGTTCTAAATAGTGACCACATTACTTCTAAAATATGGTCTTGACACTTCTAAAACATGGCCTTGTTGCTTCTAAAACGCAGCCTTGCTTCTTCAAAATAGCGACCTTGTTGTTTTAAGTGAACCCACTGGCTATCTAAAATGCAGCCTTCTTGCTTCTAAAACACGACCTTGTTTCTTCTAAAATGTGGCCTTGCTGCTTCTAAATAGCGACCTTACTATTTCTAAATAACAATCTTCCTTCTTTAAGCAAACCCATTGTTGAAAATGTGGCCTTGCTGCCTCTAATAGCTACCTTGCTTCTTTAAGTGAACCTGCTGGCCGTCTAAAGTGCGACCTTACTTCTTTAAGAAAACCCATTGGCCTTCTAAAAAATGGCCTTATTACTTCTAAATAGTGACCTTGTTGCTTTAACCAGACCCGCTGATCATCTAAAAGGTGGCCTTGTTGCTTCTAAATAGCGAACCACTATTTCACAGACAAAATCCCATTATCATTTATCAAAACCTAAAACTTAATGAAAATTTTACCTTCCATATGAAATTGATGATGGTGATCCCGCTATCATATGAAAATGATATTAGCAAACCCACGGTTTCAGGGCATCAACTCGTTGTTTAAGGGCGCAAACCTGTTGTTTCATAAAATCAGAGGATTGATGAAATAGACTTCTGCCTAGGTGGAAATCAACTTGTAGATCTGCTTTTTTGCCTGCAAGTGCTCAAAATCTTCAATAAATGCACTCAAACAACAACAAAAAATGTTAGAATGACCTGTGTAGTGGGTCCCATTGAGCATGCTAGAAAGGTGTGATGAAAAATGTGTGTGTGAATACAAAGGATTAAAGATAAACTAATTAGCCAAAACAAGCCATTAAACTCAACACTTCAAGATCAAAATTGTAAAATCAAAGCAAAACCACAAAGAAAAGCTATGCAAACCCCAAATACTTGCTTCAATTTGATTATTTCATTATTGGATGTGTTCTTATGACATCGATTCAGATGCTCGATTGTGCTCCATGATTTGATGAACATGATAATGCAAATGAAAATGGATGTGTGAGTGTGAGTAGTGATTTCGATAGAGTAACAATGCGTTGAATGAATAATGGATGTTTTGCATTTGAAATGGAGGGTTTATGTAGAAGATGAGAGGAAGGAGAGGGGTTGTGAAGAGGATACACTTGTCCTCAAATGGGACAAGTGGCTCAACTAGAGGGGAAGGAGTGACATGTGTCCCTAAGGACACATGTCCAGTTTGGGCAAAGCCACCCAAAATAGGATATTTTCCCCCAAATTAGGGAAGTTGGTTGGGATGTGCACATATGGAGGTTAGGAGGGATAGGATAGGGTTGGTTTGGAGGTTTGGATGGATAGGGTTGGTTGGAACCCTAGGGTTAGGACAAGGGTTAGGTTAGATGGGTGCTTAAGATTAGGAGCCATGTGCTCAAACAAGATAGAGAATTTATTAAATTAATTGATTTAATTAATTCATGGGATTAGGAAAGAAGGAGCATTGATTAATTTAATTAATTAATCAAAAGGGGGAAACAGGAAATTAATTAATTAGATTAATTAACTAGAGGAATAGGATTGGGGGATTAATTAATTAAGAATTAATTAATTGGAGGAAAGGGGATTAATTAATTAGGAATTAATTAATTGGAGGAAAAAGGGTTAATTAATTAATTAGAAGGATAGAATAAGGGATTAATTAATTTGAAGAACAGAATGGGGAAATTAATTAATTAGAGGAAAGGGGTTTAAATTTGATTAAATTAATTAGTCAAATTTAGGTGTCTACATTTTGTCCCTCTTCGCAGTGATGCTAGAATAGCGTCAGTGCAAAACAATAAGACACTTGAGAGCGAGGAAGTGGAAAAAGTGCCCCATGCTGATGAAGGAATGTTTAGGGATGCCCCCTCAAGAGGGTGCATAGGGAAAAAGGAATCGGGCGATGTCTCAAAAGAAAGAGTTCCTCAGCGGACAAGATAGAAGGGAAGAGGCAGAACAAGAAGGGGAGAAAAATGCAAATGCAATGGATGATATGAATGAAATGATCATGGAGTGTGAGAACCCATGAATTAGGATGCCATGTACTGAGCGCTTATTTTGATTTAGTAATGTCTGTGAGTCACCAAGGTATAAGGAACTAGGGTGGAATTTAACAATCAATGCATGGACTGACACATATAAACAAACACACAGGCTAATGTAGCACCACACAGAGTTACAAAGACCCTAGAGGAAACAATGCTAGAAGAAACCCCAGAAGAAGATATGCACCAATGTAACATAAGATGACAAAGACCTCATGAGGGTACAACAAGGGACACATCCAAAAGAAACAAGATCATATCCCGAGCCTTGTTATTCCTAGCACACCATGATATAAAAGATCATGGTGACCAAGAGGAAACAAATCCCTCAAGATCTTAAAAAGATAAACAAAGATAAAAAGAATCAAAGCCAACACGAGTGTCTCAAATATCTTTTGCCAAAAGGATAACTGATTAGATGAAGATAGAATGATATTTGACTTGAGGAAGGATACATCCTACATGGACTAATGATTATCGAAAAAAGGATATGATAGGATCATGATTACAAAGATTATCAAGGATGATTGTTGAAGAACCAACTAATTGGATATGATCTCGAAGGACATGACCCACAGACACCTATGTACAACAATACCTATATACAAGATTACGAGAGCTATGGATGATGGAAGAAGAGCCAGGGACATGTATGATGTTGCCCCATTAAAGATGAAAAGCCATGAGAGATTGATGATGGATGGTGTACTGCTGATGTGGGAACAATATATCCCAAATAAACACAAGGATTGGGAAGGATGCATCCCAATGAAGATGATTGGATTGCCATTAAGGCTTGCAGTAAGGCTGCAAACAAGACCAAGGATACTATCAAATGATTGGATAGGCATTTGACCTTAGATAGATGAGGAAGATGTATAAGCTTCACATGAGATGGTATATTGCAAGAAGAAAATAGATTAATAGGACAAAATGGCATTGGATTGCATGGGGATAACCTAGAGCTAGATACCAATGAAAAGGGATTAAAGAGGCAATGAAGTGATATGATGGGAGGAATGAAAGGATGGGAGTTAGGATGAAAATGATTTTGAGAGGAACAAAGTTATGGATAAAGGGATGGAGGAACTAGGAAATAAGGATTGGTGGATGGATCAGGTTATGGATGAAGGGATGAAGGAACGAGGAGATAAAGAAATGGTGGATAGATGGATAAGATAAGATGACTGGCAGGAGGATAGGAAGCTGAGGGAAGAAGATGGAAGATAGGGTAATGGGTAGACACAGACTACAAAGGAAAAGTGTGATAGAGAGACAGAAGCCAAGAGGTGTCCAAAGAATTTATACACGACAATCTTTTCTTTTCATAAAGATCCAAGGAGGATGGAGGAAGTGAAATGGATGGGATATGATAGATATTGTCGGCATATGGAAGGGAGAAGGAAATGACAAGATGGGTAAAAGAGTTTGCCCCCAAGTGAAGAGAGCAAAAGGATGAGGGGAATTATGGATGATGCTTTTTTTCCAAGTTTTCATCACGGTACTTGTCCAAGGCGTTTGTTTTCCAATTTTTCACCCTTGGACGAATTTTTCTCTTTTCTCTTTTATTTTTTATTTTTTTATTTTTTTGTTTTTAATTTTTAGGAATTTTCTGATTTTTTGGAATTTTCCAATATTTCAGAGAAAATTCATAAATGGATGTGGATGGGGATAAATAGATTTGGATGATAGGTGATAAGGAAGATGGATGCAGGAATCAAGCATCAGGTTTCATATCAAGGTAGTAGGAGCCCATTTGGAGTGATCACTGGATGTTGGTACACCTTTATTAGGAAGGAGTGGATTATGGAAAGGCTTGGATTAGATGGTTTTGATGGGAAATTCATGCAATGTAAGTGATGTGGTAGTGTAAAGTGTTCAGATGAAATGAGGGAAAGTGAGTGTGATGGGGGGATGTTATCAAGACCAAAATTGGCACATGTTGTGAGGGATGTGGTACGAGAGGAGGAGAGATGGATGTAGTATGTGGATAGGATGGAGGAATTATGATAGGTGGCTTCAAGACAAAGGGACCCAAAATAGATTTAGGAGATGGAGGAGAAGATTGTTTATCTAGTGGACTAGCAACTTTGGATTCCATTAGAGATTTTTATTTTGGATGCACTACTTCTTTTTGCTTTGGGATCTACATTGTTATTTATTTTTCTTTAGTGGGCCTTTGCGGCCTGTGGGATTCATTACATTTTTGTATCAGATTTTGCACTGTTGGAACATGTCTTTTTTTGTGGAAATGATCATCTTTATATTGTCGTAGATTTTTATCTTTATGCATTTTTAATGTGGCATCCAAACTACTGCTAATAGCATTGGAATGAGTGTGCGAAGGTGTAGGAGATGGAGGAATTATGGATGAAGTGATGGATGTAGGATGGTGGATGGAATGTGAGGACATGTTCCTTCACTGATCCTGATTAGGAATGAAAGGAATAGGTTATTCATGATGGGTGATGGAGATAGTGGATTTGTGCATGAAGGGACAAGTAGGACAAGATGGAGGATGAAATTTTGCGATATAAGGGCCCAAAATGGATTTAGCATGTGGGGGATATATGAAGGTAGATTTTAGGATATAGGGACCCAAAATGGATTTAAAGGATGGAGGAATATGGAAGATGTAATGGTGTGTTTGAAAGTATACTTGGATTTTTCATTAGTTGGACCAACATTTTTAGAAGAAGTGCCTTGGGATATGTAACCAAGACCATGAGATCCTAAATGTCCTTTGACATTGATGGGATCCAAAATACCTTTCTCATGTAGGCCTAAGCCTTTACCTTTATAGTTTATTTGATTGAGCATTTTTTCTAAGGTAGGATACTTGTTCTTTGGGTAACAAGATGCGATTCCTTTATCAGATAAAGGAAAATGGGTGGTGCATATGAGATGTTCTTCTACTTCAAACGAACTGCCATGGATGAATGCAAGAAAACCAAGGGGATAAAGTGATGGTGGTGGGATGGTTCGGATAGGAGGAAATGGAGGATAGAGAGGTGGAGTATATGGGATGGGAAGATCTTGACTTGGAATAGGGGATGATAGGGGATATTGAGATGGAGGAGAGGAAATGGTAGGATATTTACTCAGATCAATAATACTTTGAACATGGTTTGGAACAAGATTTTGGAATGATGGGATTAGTATGGATGGTGTGACGATGGGTGAGTGGGTAGACTCTTTAGATGGAATGGTAGAAGGCACAATGACTTGGGTGAATGAGAGGTTCTTCAATGGGGATAGATCAAGTGGATGGAAGGATGGGGAATTCATTAATTGGGGTAGATGAGGAGGATTAAAGGATGAGAGTTTCTTTCACTAGTGGAGATGGAGTGGATGGAAGGACAAGAGGTTCTTAAATTGGGATAGCTGGAGTACATGGAAGTGAAATTGGTGGACTAAGATAAGATAGAGTGGATGGTGGACTGAAATAGGAGGAAGTGGAAGATGTTGGGATAAGATAGGAGGAAGTGGATGGTGGAGGATTGAGGTAAGATGAAGGATTGCGACTAGTGCTATGTTCTTGTTCATGAATATTCATCACAATAATGGATGAAGGCGGTGCATATAGATAATTGAATCACAGTTGTGAAACAACAAGTTATGATGTTACTTGAGATTGATATTGTAGAGCACTAACCACTTTTGGCACTGATTGGATGGGTAGTGGCACAGATGATAATGGCATCATGTAATTATTTCCACTAGTCATAGCTTGTGTGACAAATGATGGTGGATTAGTGTTAGATGAAGGAATGAGATAGGATGGAAGATCAGAATTGGATGGAAGACTTAGATAAGATGGAAGATTAGAACTAGATGGAGATGTGAGATGAGATGGGAGATTAGAACTGGATGGAGAATTTAGATAAGAAAAAAGATTACAAGGATGGAGAATTTAGATAAGATGGGAGATTAGAACCGGATGGAGAAGTGAGATAAGATGGAGACGTGACTTGGCAATTTGTCTCATCAGGTTGATCAACCATACCCTTGTCATCATCAATGTAGGGTGAAGTGGAAGAAAATGAGGAGTGATAATACTCATAATAGTAGGAATGAGGGATGAATTTGATATATGTGTCATCAGGTTGATCAACCATACCCTCGTCATTATCGACATAGGGTGAAGTGGAATAAAATGAGGAATGATAATACTCATTATGGTAGGATTGAGGGATGACTTGGATATATGTGTCATTAGTTTAATCAACCATACCCTCGTCATCATCAACATAGGGTGAAGTGGAAGAAAATGAAGGGCAACCAAACTCATCATAATAGAATTGCGACATGATGATTAGTTGATGAGTTGGACAGATGAAGGATGAAAAAGGGTGATAGACCAAAGACCAAGTTGAGATGGGGATTGACTCTGAAGAAGTTGGAAAGAGAATGAAATTTGATGTTCAATTTTGGATATTTGATGTTAAACCTCTAACTTAGGAAGAAGGAGATGATGATACAAATTGGGAGACAAGATATGATGATGGATGATAATCCTGATGCTAGGAGATATGAGACAAAAGGTGATCTAACAGAAAAATTTGTAGCATATAGATGCAAATGGGATATAATGACCGAATGTTGCGCGAAGCCAAGAACCAAAGGATACTAATCAAACAAGAATCTAGAGACTCACGGACAACATAACACATATACCAAGGACATCTAGGACCATACAAACGTACATATAAAGATATCAAGAGATGATAATCCAAAGATTCTACCACAATGTGGAGAGCATAACGATAATGTAACAACATGTAAAGACCATGATCATAAAAGATAGATCCTAAAAGCTAGTTGATCAAGCATTTTTTAAGACAATGCGGATAGCATAACAACAACACTATGACTTCTAAGGAAAAGACCATGAAAGATAAGTCATAACTACTGAAAGATCAATTAATGTCTAATAAAATATGAACATCATAATGACAGCATAATAACGTCTAAGACCAAGGTCATAAAAGATAGATGAGATTGACATCATATTGGTATTATGGATGTGTTGCATTAGTTTTGTCATTGATGTCAACACTTATCCTTCTGGAGATCTACATTGTTGACTTGGCAGTATGGTTATATTGGTTTATTATTGAACCAGGACATTGTGTTCACCAGAAAGTTCAGTGACTTATGCACAGTCACTGATATATTGTTTATCCATAGGTTATATTGTTCACCAGCAGGTTATATGGTTCACCAGCACTGTTGATGATTTGTCATCATCTGGAGATCACTTGATTATGACGAAGACATGGTTTGGATACTTGGTTATGGTGTTTTGGTTATTGGTTTAATCAGGTTGACATATTTGTTGTTACCGACAAATTGGTCTAGGTTATGGACCGGTATGCGTTATCTATTCCAGATCAGAATGACACGTTATGGAGATGATTTATTGATTGGATATTGTTGTAAATGTATTCAACTGACATGATGCATCACCTCAAGACTTATCTATAATTGATTTTATTGCAATATTCTTAGTAAGATGACCTACACATTTGGTCTTAGGTTTTGTATATATGTAAGATCTCAATTGATTTGAGATGAGACATGGTATGTAAGGTTATGGTATTGTAACATTGTATGTGTGAATATTGAAGATCATATGAGCAAACCATAGAGAAGGTTCAAGGAAGGTTTGAAGGTGTTTATCAGAGCTTAACTAGTACTGAATCCAGCATTGAAGATGCTATTTTGAGTAGTACATTATTCTAGGATTTAACCATCCTACTGTAGTTATTGTGACTCCCATTTTGAGCAGTGTGCTCTAGGCGGTTGGCCTTTCTGCATGTGCAGACCCCATTTGTATACATATACTATCTACAGTGGTATCATCTGATTGTGGGTAAGGTTCCCACTGTGGTTTTTCCCTTTACCAAGTTTCCACATCAAAATATCTATGTTATGTGTTTCTCTGTCTGTTTCATGCATTAAGTTTCACCAGTATTGATATTAACTGTTAATCTATTAATTGACATTAAGTTTGGTTTACCAATATTAAGTATAGAGTTTGATTAAGTTATAATTTGGTTGAAATTCATAGACAACTGATTCACCCCCCCTCCTCTTAGTTGCCTTCTGGTTCCTAACAATTGGTATCAGAGCTAAGTCCTCTTTTTGCAGAAGCTTAACAGCTTGAGGAGATCCTATGGTAGCAAACATTTTGAGGAAGGACAGTCCTAAACTTGATGGAACTAACTATGGTATATGGAAGATTAGAATGGAGACACATCTAAATTGCATTGGAAGAGACATATGGAAAGTTACAAAGAATGGCTATGCTGGTCCTACTCCAAATCAACCTAATCCACCAACATTGAGTAAAGATCAAGAAAATGATTGCAAAGCAAGAGAAGCACTTTTGAGCACATTATCAGATCAGCAAATCATGGGATTATCAGACCAATCTACTGCTAAAGCTATTTGGGATAAATTGGAGACATTGAATGAAGGAGATACCACTATAAAAATTTCAAAACTAGAATGTTTTCGGGTTAGGTATGAAAATTTGAAAATGGAAGAAGATGAAAGAATTTTTGCTTTTATGGAAAGAGTTAATGAAATTTCTTTAGTAATACAATGTTGTGGAGGATCCTTAAGTGAAGATGAAAATGTTTCTAAATTTTTAAGAGCTTTTCCACCAGCATACAAAATGAAAATAACTTCTATGAATGAGTTGAGAACAATTCCTAATACATCAATATTTAGAGATACCTTGGTTGGAAAAATTTCAGCATTTGAGCTTGAGGAATTTGGTCCTGTTGCTATAGTTAAGACAAATTTAGACTTCATAGCATCATCATCTGCAACATCATCATCATCATCATCATCATCATCTAACAAATCTTATTGGAAAGCACTTTATGCAAAAAAAACCTGAAGATATCAGAAGGGAAAATGAAGAACTGGAAGAACTCTAAGTACTATTTGCAAGGAAAATGCCTAAAGGTCCAGTTGGAAGTAAGTATGAAGGTAAAGCACCATTTAAATGTTTTAATTGCAATAAAGCTGGTCATATATCATCTAGATGTCCTGACAGAAATGTAAGATTGAGAGAGGAAGCTAAAATGACATATAAGCCTAACCCTAAATATCAGAGATACAAATTTAAGAAGAACAAAGATAAATCATGTTACTATGATGATGAAGGAGTTACTGATGATTCTGATGAAGAACCGACAGACAATGGATGG
Source organism: Cryptomeria japonica (assembly GCF_030272615.1). Classification (NCBI taxonomy): domain Eukaryota; kingdom Viridiplantae; phylum Streptophyta; class Pinopsida; order Cupressales; family Cupressaceae; genus Cryptomeria; species Cryptomeria japonica. The sequence continues at coordinate 465,353,355 of NC_081409.1, forward strand.
AATTTTGTTGCAATAAAAGAAGATCAACCGACACCTATTGTTCCACCAGTAGAGTAGGCCTTGGCAGCTAAAATTGAAGAAAAGGATGAATGGATCATAGATTCTAGATGTTCACATCATATGACTGGTGATAAAAGTAAATCCTTACCTTTTCAGGATTATAGTGGAGGTCTAGTAAGATTTGGTGATGATAAAGCTTATTTAATCAAAGGAAAAGGCACCATATCTTTGGATGGTAAGTACAATACTGACAATGTTTATTCAACGTACAATACTAACAATGTTTATTATGTTGAAGTTTTGAAGCATAATCTTTTAAGTGTTGGTCAATTAGTGGAAAAGGGATTTTAGTTACAATTCAAGAATGGTAAATGCAAAATCATGAATAGAACTAGATTGGAGATTGCAGCCGGTAATCAGACTAAAGGTAATATCTTTCATTTGAAAAACAATGATAAAACATGCTTGATTGCACATATTGATGAAAGCTGGTTATGGCATAAGAGACTTTGTCATGTGAATTTTGATTGCATTGTAAAGATCAGTTCAACTAAAGCAGTAAGGGATTTACCTAAGATTATAAAACCTCATAATCCGATATCTAAGGAATGTCAAATGGGAAAGCAAGTTAGAACAACCTTTAAGAGTATTTATGAGAAATCCAATAATGTTCTTGATTTAATTTATATTGACTTGTGTGGTCTGACAAGAACAAGAAGTCTACAAGGAGATAGATATTTTATGCTAATTATTGATGATTATTCTAGATTGTGTTGGGTTACTTTTCTCAGGGAAAAATTAGAAGCTTTTGGAAAATTCAAGTTATACAAGGCTATGGTAGAGAATGAAACCGGTAAGAAAATCAAATGTTTGAGATCTGATCAAGGAGGAGAATTTACATCTAAGGAATTTAATACATTTTGTGAAGTAAATAGATTCAAAAGACAACTATCAGCACCTCGGACACCTCAGTAGAATGGAATTGTGGAAAGGAAGAACATAACTATTCTAGAAGCACCTAGAAGCATGATATTGGAAGAAAATCTACCTCATGTGTATTGGAGAGAAGCAGTGAATACAATAGTTTACACTTTCAACAGAGTTCACATCAAAGGTGAAACCGGTAAGACCCGTTATGAACTATGATTTGGTAATACTCCTACTCTTAAATACTTCACAATATTTGGAAGCAAATGTTATATAAGGAGAGATGAGTATGTTGGTAAATTTGATCCTAGAAGTGATGAAGGAATATTTCTTGGTTATTCATCTAAGAGCAAGGCATATAGATGTTTTAATAAAAGATTGCAGAAGATCATTGAAAGTGCTAATGTAAAGATAGATAAACACTTTAGAGGAAATTCAAGGTCTGTAGATTCTAAATCGGTAGTTGAGATGATCGTAAATGAACCAATACAGAGTGCACTAGTACAGAATGGGGATCCAGTCACATCAGCATCATTGAAAAATTCCACGGTGACTGAAGAACAACAACATGTGAATAAACCCAAGTATGTAAGACTGAATCACTCAGAAAATCAGATAATTGGGAATAAGTATCAAGGTGTTATGACAAGAGTAAGACTAACAAATAAAGAGGTATGCTTAATTTCTCAAATTGAACTAGCATTTGTTATTGAAGCATGTCAAGATGAACATTGGATAAAAGCAATGGAAGATGAATTAGAACAAATTGAAAAGAACAATACATGGACATTAGTTCCCCGACCTAAAGACAAAAATGTAATTGGAACTAAATGGGTATTCAAAAATAAACTTAATGAAGATGGAAAGGTAATCAGGAACAAAGCAATATTAGTGTGTAAAGGATATTCACAGAAACAGGGAATTGATTATAATGAAACCTTTGCACTGGTAGCTAGAATTGAGGCAGTTGGATTATTTCTTGCATTTGTAGCTCATAAGAACTATAAAGTATATTAGATGGATGTAAAATGTACATTTCTGAATGGTGATCTTGAAGAGGAAGTTTACATTCAACAGCCTGATGGATTTTCATTGACAAATGATAAAGACATGGTTTGCAGATTAAGGAAAGCTTTGTATGGATTAAAGCAAGCTCCTAGAGCTTGGTATGATAGATTGGACAAATATCTTTTGAAGCTTGGCTAAACTAAAGGTAATGCTGATAGCAACTTATACTTCAAATTGACTAATGATGACATCTTGGTTATTGAAGTTTTTGTTGATGATATCATTTTTGGAGGAGAAGATGGATTGTGTAAGGACTTTGCTAACAAGATGTAGGAAGAATTTGAAATGTCTATGATTGGGGAGATAAAATTCTTTCTAGGATTGTAGATTTCATAGATTGATAAAGGTATATTCATATGTCAAACAAAGTACTTGAAGGAACTACTGAAGATATTTGGTATGGAAAACTCTAAACCGGTAAGTACTCCTATGACTACAACTGATAAATTAACATTGAAGGATGGTTCGGCTCCTGTTAATATGACAAGATACAAATCTATGAATGGAGGTTTACTGTATTTGACACAAACAAGACCTAATATAATGAATGCAGTATGTATTGTTTCAATATTTTAGAGTAATCCTAAATAAAATCATGAATCAATAGTAAAAAGGATTTTCCGGTATCTACAAGGAACAACAAATCTTGGTTTATGGTACCCTAAAGATGAAAATTTTGATCTATGGGCATATACTGATGCAAATTGGGTAGGAGATGTAGATGAAAAAAAGAGAACTGCTGGAAAAGCATTATTTCTTGGTAGCAGATTGATTTCATGGTTAAGCAAGAAGTAGAGTTGTACATCATTATCAACAGCAGAATCAGAATATGTTGCACCAACAACTAATTGTACTTAGGTATTATGGATTAAACAAATTTTGAAGGACATAAAAATAAAAATGCAAAGAACCTATAATCATTTATTGTGATAATTCAACAACAATTGATATATCCAAGAATCTGATATTTCACTCTAAGACTAAGCATGTTTCTATCAAATATAACTTTCTAAAAGAGAATGTTGAAGCAAAAGAAGTAAGATTGGTTTATGTGAATACTAAAGAGGAGACTGCATATATCTTTACTAAGCCTTTGCCTAAGGAAACTTTTGAATATCTCAAAGAATAGCTTGGGGTAATACCCCCTCTGGTAGAGACTTAGACATTGAAGATTGGCATCAAATTGGCATAAACTAACAGAGATCTTTTTTCCGGCTTTGGTGGAGGAGAGATACTTCTCAGGGGGAGTAGTTGGTTATATTAGTTGGTTTTATGTTATGGTATTTATTCTTAATTTTTTTGGCATTTTATGTCAAAGGGTGAGAGATATCTATGGAAAAATATTTTCTTAGGGGGAGATATTATTCATTGGGGAGAGATATAAATTCTCTGCATTTTGATTTTGATTTTTGGTATTGATCTATTTTGGAGATTGTTGGTTTTTGGTTTTTGGCATTTTGTTTTGGCACTTAGATATTTTTCCATCTAGTGTTGCCATCAATGCCATAGGGGGAGATTGTTGGTATTATGGATGTGTTGCATTAGTTTTGTCATTGATGTCAACACTTATCCTTCTGGAGATCTACATTGTTGACATGGCAATATGGTTATATTGGTTTACTATTGAACTGACACATTGTGTTCACTGGCAAGTTAAGTGACTTATGCACAATCAACAATATGTTTTTCACCGGCAAGTTATATTGTTCACAGAAGGTTATATGGTTCACTATTGATGATTTGTCATCATCTCGAGATCACTTGATTATGTCAAAGACATGGTTTGGATACTTGGTTCTATTGTTTTGGTTATTGGTCTAATTGGGTTGACATATTTGTTGTTACCGAAAAATTGGTCTAGGTTATGGACCGGTATATGTTATATATTCCAGATCAGCACGACATGTTATGGAGATGATTTATTGATTGGATATTTTTATAAATGTATTGAGCCGACATGATGCATCACATCAAGACTTATTTGTAATTGATTTTATTATAATATTCTTAGTAAGCCGACCTACACATTTGGTCTTAGGTTTTGTATATATGTAAGATCTCAATTGATTTGAGATGAGACATGGTATGTAAGGTTATGGTATTGTAACATGGTATATGCGAATATTGAAGATCATATGAGCAGACCATAGAGAAGGTTCAAGGAAGGTTTGAAGGTGTTTATCCGAGCTTAACCGATATTGAATCCAACATTGAAGATGCTATTTTGAGCAGTACATTATTCTACGATTTAACCATCCTATTGTAGTCATTGCGACTCCCATTTTAAGCAGTGTGCTCTAGGTGGTTGGCCTTTCTGCATGTGTAGACCCCATTTGTATACACATACTATCTGCAGTAGTATCATCTGATTGTGGGTAAGGTTCCCATCATGGTTTTTCCCATTACTAGGTTTCCACGTCAAAATCTTTGTGTTATGTGTTTCTCTTTTTGTTTTATGCATAAAGTTTCACTGGTATTGATATTAACTGTTAGTCAGTTAACCGACATTAAGATTGGTTTACCGGTATTAAGTATCAATTTTGATTAAGTTATAATTTGGTTGAAATTCCTAAACAACTAATTCACTCCCCGCCTCTCAGTTCCCTTCCGGTTCCTAACACAGCAAACACACCAGAGTAAAGAGGGAATGCTCAAGTTTTCAAAGCATACCCATGAGAGTTCAAATGATAGTGACTACGCTGAGTATGTCAATCTATCTCAAGACTGAGGCATTCCCGCTATGCCAAGAAATGAACCCGCTCTAGGATAGTAGCAACTAGGATTGTGTGAAATGTGGTGTAACACTGATTTTGGCAAAAGATCATTGTGACACAAACACAACAAGCATATACAAATGATAGAATGCAATAAAACAATCATGTATTTCCTATGATAGTCAAATAAAAGTACTTATTGAATACCCTAACCATAAAATACCACATCCAACCGGATAGATAGAAGCTTGGCAACACTAGCTCTACCCTCGACACACTCTTCTCGAGCATACCAAGCTTCATATTTCTAAAAACTTGAAGATCTTGAGAAATTTTCTATCTCAAATTGGGGGGTACATGAGGGGTGTCTTCGACATGCACGTATCATAATTCTTGAGTCAACAAGTAGAAGGATTGGGGCCCCTATAATAATGGTTCATAGTAATTATGTGATGGGTCCTGTCCAACAATAGATTCTCAAAGCAAGCCACTTAAGACTTTAATTGAGCTTATCGGTTCAGAGAAGGCCTCCACATATGATGAATTGACTCAAAACTTCAGTCATTTGACTGGGATTTTTATATAGTAGCTCAAAAAACACTGCTCAAGGTTGTGCTACGAGAGATCCTATCCCCAACCTGCCCCTATTTTGAAACAGTCCCTTGAGGTACTAAGGCCCCCAAGATGTGATTCACTACTAAAAAGAAAATTGAGTGTCACTAGCACTTTTCTCTTGCACCTGGACCACAAGAGCTAGAGGGAGACGATAGTGTGTGTTAGTCATAGGATCACTCTGCATGTGCACAAGTGTGTCAATCATGAAAGACATGGGATTCATTTCCTTTAATCAAATTGGAGTGTGCCTAATTACTCAAAAGACACAATATGTCCATTTCCTTAATTGAATTGAAGTATTCCTAGATTAAACAAAAGAGACAAATGCAAAATGAAAGCAATAAAAGAAATATTGTTTTCACGAAACCCCTCTTTAGTTGTCATGTAACCAATTGTTAATGCTTTCAAAGCATGGGGTCTTCTTATTGCTCAATTAGCTGGACAAATGTTAGCAAAATATCATCCAAAAACACACAAGTTAGTTGATTAGTACTAAAATAGCATTCTGGAAAATCATACAAATGATAATGAGAAAACACAGTGCAAACTTGTTGTTTCAGGTTGCATTCCCGTTGTTTCAAGGTGTGTTCCCACCGTTTCATGTTCCTGCTATTTCAAGGCACATTCCTATTGTTTCTGGGTGCAAACTTGCAAAATTTAAATCATTTAAAAATGCACAAGTTAGTAGATTAGTTCGAAAATAGCATTCTAGAAAAATCATGTAAATGATAATTAGCGATCCTGCTACTATGTGGCACAAACCCATTGTTTCAAGGTGCAAACCCACTTATTTAAGCAAACCCGCTGGTTCTTAGTAGCGACCTCAGTGCTTCTAAAATGTGTCCTTGCTGCTTCTAAAACATGACCTTGTTGCTTCTAAATAGCAACCTTTGCTACTTTAAGTGAACTCGTTGGCTGTCTAAAATGCAGCCTTGCTGCTTCTAAAATGCAACCTTGATTCTTCTGAACAACGACCTTGCTACTTCTAAATAGAAACTTTTCTGCATTAAGTGAACCCGCTGGCTATCTAAAATGCACCCTTGCTACTTCTAAATAGCGACCTTGCTGCTTTAAGCGAACCCGCTGGTGATCTAAAATGTTGCCTTGTTGCTTCTAAATAGAGACCTTGCTGCTTTAAGCGAACCTGTTGGCCGTCTAAAACACGGCTTTGCTACTTCTAAATAGCAATGTAAGATTTTGCCAAGATCTAGAGGCAATGGAAAGCACAAATAAGAGAGACAAAATAGATGATAGGAATAAACTATATTCTATCAATGATGCAAAATGTGATCAACTGGATCATTACAAGATGTTAAATGATTTCTTGTACAAACAATGTAGATTAGCCTACTTATACAGGAAAGGATATATGGATATGTGAGCACACAAACATGACATGTGGCTCAATAAAAAACAAGGGTAGTTAGGAAATAGGTGTGGATAGGTAGGAGAAACAATATAATATATCACATTAGGTGGAATGTAACAACAAGATAAGATCAACACCATAAAAGGTTGAAATTCTCCCACACACACTATCCCAATGTGGCACAAACACCCAAGTGTCTCATACCCAAACTACTATAATATGCATGTACCTAAGTAAACTTAAGTAAGTGTAATAATATCCAAGATGAATAATTATTTACACCAACAGGTAAACTCACTATTTCACAAACAGAAGCACATTATCATTTATAAAAACTCGAAATAATGAAATTTTTACCTTCCATATGAAACTAATGATGGCGATCCCATTGTCGTATGAAAATGATATTAGTGAACCTGCGGTTTCAGGGCACAAACCCGTTGTTCTAGGGCACAAATCCGCTATTTTGTGAAATCACAGGATTGATAAAGTAGACTTTTGCCTAGGTGGAAATCAGCTTGTAGATTCACTTTTTTCCTATAAGTGCTAAAAATCTATAATAAATATACTCAAACAACAAAAAAATGTTAAAATGACCCATGTAGTGGGTCCCACTGGGCATGCCAGAAATGTGTGATGAAAAATGTGCATGTTAATACAAAGGATTAAAGATAAATTAATTAACCAAAACAAGCCATTAAACTTAGCACTTCAAGATCGAAATGGTAAAATCAAAGCAAAAACACAAAGAAAAGCTATGCAAACCCCAAATCCTTGCTTCGATTCCATTATTTCGTGATTGGATGTGTGATCATGATGTTGATTCAGATGATTGATTGTGGTCCATGATTTGATAAAGATAATAATGCAAATGAAAATGGATGTGTGAGTGTGAGTAGTGATTTTAACAGAGTAACGATGCATTGAATGAATAGTGGATGTTTTGCATTTGAAATGGAGGGTTTATGTAGAAGATGAGAGGAAGGAGAGGGGGTGTGAAGAGGAGAAACTAGTCCTCAAAGGAGAAAAATGGCTCAACTAGAGGGGAAGGAGTGACATGTGTCCTTAGGGACACATGTCCATTTTGGGCAAAGCCACCTAAAATAGGTTATTTTCCCCCAAATTAGGGAAGCTGGTTAGGATGTGCACATATGGAGGTTAGGAGGGATACGATAGTGTTGGTTGGGAAGTTTGGGGGATATTTGGATGGATAGGGCTGGCTGGAACTTGAGGGTTAGGACAAGGGTTAGGTTAGATTGGGGGTTAAGGTTAGGAGCCATGTACTCAAATGGGATAGAGAATTATTTAAATTAATTGATTTAATTAATTCATGGGATTAGGAAAGAAGGGACATTGATTAATTTAATTAATTAATCAAAAGGGGGAAACAAGACATTAATTAATTAGATTAATTAACTAGAGGAATAGGATTGGGGGATTAATTAATTAATTGGAGGAAAGGGGATTAATTAATTAGGAATTATTAATTGGAGGAAAAGGGGTTAATTAATTAATTAGAAAGATAGAATCAGGGATTAATTAATTGGAAGAATGGAATGGGGAAATTAATTAATTAGAGGAAAGGGGTTTAAATTTCATTAAATTAATTAGTCAAATTCAGGTGTCTACATTTTTTCCCTCTTTGCAGTGGCACTAGAATAGCATCGGTGTGAAGACAATAAGACACTTGAGAGCGAGGAAGTGAAAAAAATGCCCTAGGCCAATGAAGGAATGGTTAGGGATGGCCCCTTGAGAGGGTGCATGGGGAAAAAGGAACTGGGCGATGTCTTGAAAGAAACAGTGCCCCAACAGACAGGATAGAAGGGAAGAGGTAGAACAGGAAGGGGAGGAAAATGCAAATACAATGGATTATATGGATGAAAGGATCATGGAGCTCGAGAAGCCATGAATTAGGATGTCATGTACTAAGCACTTATTTTTATTTATCAATAGTTGTGAGTCACCAAGGCATAAGGAACTAGGGTGCAATTTCATAGCCAATGCATGGACTGACATATATAAACAAACACATAGGCTAATCTAGCACCACACAGAGTTACAAAGACCTTGTAGACAATAGTGCTAGAAGAACACCAAGTAGAAGATATGCCCCAATGTAACATGAGATGACAAAGACATCATGAGGGTACAACAAGGGACACATCCAAAAGACATGCCAAGCAAAACCAAAAGCAACAAGATCACATCTTGAGCCTTGTTATTCCTAGTGCACCATGATATAAAATATCATGGCGACCAAGCAGAAATAGAGTCCTCGGGAGCTTAAAAAGATAAACAAAGAAAAAAAGAATCAAATCCAACATGAGTATATCATATGTCTTTTGCATAAAGGATAACTGAAAGGATGAGGATAAGATGATGTCTGACTTGAGGAAGGATACGTCCTGCGTAGACTGATGATGAGTGTTGGTGAGAAGGATACATCTCGGAACAACACCAGGATAAAAGACTATTGATGATCGACAAAAGGATCTAATAGGATCATGATGACAAAGATGCTCAAGGATTATTGTTGAAGAACCAACTAATAGAATATGATCTCAAAGGATAGGCCCACAAACACGTATGTACAACAGCACCTATATACAAGATGTATAAGAGTTATGGATGATGAAAGAAGACCCAGTGAGAGGTATGATGTTGCCCCAATCAAGATTAAAATTCATGAGAGATTTATGATGGATGGGGTACTATTGACTGGGAACAATGTATCCTAAAGAAACATAAGGACTGGGAAGGATGCATCCCAATAATGATGATTGGATTGCGATCAAGGTTTGCAGTAAGGCTGGGAACAAGACCAAGGATACTATTAGATGATTAGATTGGCATTTGACCTTAGATACATGAGGAAGATGGATAAGCTTCACACAAGATGGAAGATTATGAGGAGAAAATAGATTAATAGGACAAAATGGTATTGGATTGCATGGGGGTAGCCTAGAGCTAGATACCAATGACAAGGGATGAAAGAGGCAATGAAGTGATATGATGGGAGGAATGAAAGGATGGGGGATAGGATGAAAATGTTTTCAAGAGGAAAAAAGTTATGGATAAAGGGATGGAGGAATGAGGAAATAAGGATAGGTGGATGGATTGGATTATAGATGAAGGGATGAAGGAAAGAGGAGATAAGGAAATGGTGGATGGATGGATAAGATAAGATAATTGGCAGGAGGATAGGAAGGTGAGGGAAGAAGATGGAAGATACGGTAATGGGTAGACACAAACTATGAAGGAAAAGTGTGATAGAGAAAAAAAAGCCAAGAGGTGTCTAGAGCATGTATACACAGCGGTCTTTTATTTTCATCAAGATCCAAACCAGGATGGAGGAAGTGAAATGGATGGGATATGATAGATATGGTAGGCAGATGGAATGGCAAAGGAAATGGCCAGATGGGTAGAAGAGCTTGCCCCCAAGTGCAGAGACAAAAAGGATGAGGGGAATTACACATGATGCTTGTTTGCCATGTTTTCATCGCAATACTTGTCTAAGGTGTCTGTTTGCCAATTTTTCAACGTTGGATGATTTTTTCTCTTTTCTCTCATTTTTTTTTCTTTTTCTATTTTTTGGGGGAATTTTCTTATTTTTTGGAATTTTCCAATGTTTCAGAGGAAATTCATGGATAGAGATGGATGGGGATAAATAGATTTGGATGATATGTGCTAAGGAATATGGATGGAGAACTCAAGAATCAAGTTTCATATCAAGGTAGTAGGAGCCCATTTGGAGTGATCACTGGATGTTGGTACAACTTTATTAGGAAGGAGTGGATTATGCAAAGGCTTGGATTAGATGGTTTTGATGGGAAATAAATGTGGTGTAAGGGATGTGGTAGTGGCAAGTGTTCGGATGAAATGAGGGAAAGTGAGAATGATAGGGGGATGTTGTCAGGACCAACATTGGCACATATTATGGGGGATGTGGTATGAGTGGTGGAGAGATGGATGTAGTATGTGGACTAGCAATTTTGGATGCCATTAGAAATTTTTCTTTTGGATGCACTGCTTCTTTATGCTTTGGGATCCACATTCTTTTTGCTTTTTCTTTAGTGGGCATTTATAGACTTTGGGATAAATTACATTTTTGTATCAGCTTTTGCACTATTGGAACCTGCAATTTTTGGTGGAAATGATCATCTTTATATTGTTGTGTTTTTTTAGCTTTATGTATGTGTAATGTGGCATCCAAACTGCTACTAGTAGCATTGGAAGGAGTGTGAGAAGGTGTTAGAGATGGAGGAATTATGGATGAAGTGGTGGATGTAGGATGGTGGATGGAATGTTAGGACATGTGTTTTTCATTGATCCTGATTAGGAATGAAAGGAATAGGATGTTCATGATGGGTGATGGAGATATTGGATTTGTGCATGCAGGGACGAGTAGGACAAGATGGAGGATGAGATTTTTGGATATAAGGGCCCAAAATGGATTTATCATGTGGGGGATATATGAAGGTCGATTTTGGGATAGAGGGACCCAAAATGGATTTAGAAGATGAACGAGAAAGATGGGCAGTTGTTTTAGCTCTATAGGATGGGGGAGGGGGAATGTCATTAAATAATTTGGAGGAACAATGGGAAGATGTAATGGCATGTTTGGAAGAATAATTGGCTTTTGCATTAGTTGCACCAACAGCTTTTGATGAAGTGCCTTGGGATATATAACCGAGACCATGAGATCCTGAATGTGCTTTGACATTGATGGGATCCAAAATACCTTTCTCATGTAAGTTAACCAAGGGGATAAAGTGATTGTGGTGGGATGGTTTGGATAGGAGGAAATGGAGGATCGAGAGGTGGAGTATATGGGATGGGAAGATGTTGACTTGGAATAGAAGATGATACGGTATCTTGAGATGGAGGAGAGGGAAGTGTACGATCTTGACTTGGAGGGGATAATAAGGGATCTTGAGATAAAGGAGATGGAATTGTAGGTGTTACCTATTTTCATCATGACTCAAATAGGTAGAGCTGAATTGTATTCATTCATATTGAAAAGGTACACAAATATTCTACTAAACATCATTGATCTAGATTTGATTACAGTTGTCATTTTTAGTTTTTTTGTGCAAATATATAAAACAAAAAGAATACTCTACATTTGCATAAAATTTTGTATTTGTATTCATAATGTAAAAATCAGAGTCCCACACAAGCCGTGGGATTAGCCTCATTTGATTCATGATGCATGAAACAAGAAAAGAATACATTTGATAAATGTGAATGGTATAGATAACTGTAATGAAAAAGATAGAAGGGAAGTGTTCCATCATTGCTTGTGTGATGATATCTGAACTTCTGTCTTCCTATAGCTGTGGTTGAACGTCTCTAAGAAGGTAGCTCCAGGTTCTCCTAGTCTTGCAAAAATGATAAAATAGAAAAGGGTTAGAGAAAAAACTCCAAGCAATGATGAAAGAAATGCCATTTGCACTTCTACATCACAATCAGACATATCACATACAGTCATCAGAGGCATCCATTAAGTGTTTAATCATTAAGATCAGAAGGGGAAAAGAAGGAGGTCAAATTCACTGAAGCTTTTAGCTTCATCATGTTTTTTGCTAATATGTTTGTTCATTGTGCAAGCATAGGAAAAGATGTTGATTTATGAATTATGCATGTGGGGTAAAATGGGCTCCCACAAGGGTTGAGCCCAACATGCAAGTAATCTAAGACAAGGAGTAATAATACAACATATCACTGTCCAAAATGTGACAGGAGCTGCAATATAAAAATATCACTGTCCAAGATGTGAAAGGAGGAATATAAATGTAGTAGAAAACAACTACAAACATATATAATGCAATGAGTTTCAGTATGCATGTCATTGTCAAAATGTTATAGAAAAGCACAGAAAATGCACAGCTACAGGAGAATATAAGTTACATTGATAATAAGTACAAGACTGAGCATTCAATAGCAGTGTGTGCAACATTGAAGAAGTGATAGCCCATGCTTAAATACCACTAATGTCATCATGCAAGAAGAAACAATACAAAATATTACTGTCCAAAAGGTGATAGAGAGTGGTAACAACAACAACAACAACAACAACAACAAAACATATCACTATCCAAAACATGACAGGAAGGACAAAAATGTAGCATATACAACATTCAAATATGCAGTAAAGATAAATAATAGTGTGCATCTACAAATATATGTTATAGTGAGCTTCAGACATCTGTGGCAGAATAAAGCTCTGCTATTTGCAAAAAAAAATTCAGATTAATGTCAAAATCCGATGAGACAGTGGCATGGCTGCAACTTAGAAGTTGTTGTTCTTTTAAGTCAAATGATTTTTTTGAGAAATACAACCATCAAAATGAAAGGTGATTGTAGTTGTGCAAAAATTCCATAGAATGATCATAGCCAATAATACATTTTGGGTTGTTTTTCAAACCCTGTATATCATAATCACACTTTTTGGCCATGAGGTTCGGCCTTAGGGTTTCTGAGAAAACAAAACAAAATCTGAACCTATTTTTCTTCAAGGGTTTTCGTTCATGTATTTCACAAAGCAGTGACAAATTGAGTTTTTATACAGTGAAATGCCAAACATTCAGAATTTTTTGTCTATGAAGTGGCCTCTAAATGTGCAAATCAGAAGTAAGAAAAGCATAATACTATTTAAAACTAAAAACCCTGATGATCTTTAGGGTTCAAAGGAGAAATAAACAAAGAGAGGATTGGTTCTTTCATAAGAAACCCAAAAATCATAAGATACAGATCTATATGCATGTCATGCTATTTGCACATTCATTTTTCAAAAAAGCACAAAAGAAACCGAAAGTTATTGCATGAACAACAAAAACTTAGCACTTAAGATGCAATGCACATAGTACTTGTCAAAGAAGAGCCAGTAACTGTCTTAATCTCCAACCTTGCAACCTGTTCGAGCCCATACAGCCAGTAAAACCACTACTTCTCCAAGCATGGCGACTAGGCTTCCCATGAAGTTTCTTCAAAATAAGTAGTGTTCGAATGAGCGATTTTAGGGTTTGAAAACCCTTTTAACTTCACTTAGGTTTTTTTATTAAAAGAATAAGCTTTCACATGATATGATGACTCGGACGTGGGGTGACTTTAAAACCCTTAAGTCTTTTAAGACTTAAGTTTTGTAAGAGATGTTTTCTTTTATTATATGTAAATTGTTAATTAATATATTAATATTGGTATATAAAACAACAAATCATGAGCCAATATTAGTATAGTAATTAATTATTTTCACATAGACATATAGGAATATTTTTAATTTCTATATCCTTATATATATATATATATATATATATATAATTAACATTAGCATCTTAATATGCACTTTGAGTTTGGTATTTAGCATGTAGACACAATATGAAAAATTGTAAAATAAATATCTAAGTTGGATAAATTATGAATCCACTTAGTGTTTATTATGATGTTTCTTAGATATTTACTTTAAAAATATTCCTAGTATGTGCATACATGCTAAAAGATTAAATTCATCATGAGGAGAAGTCATCATGCAGTTTGGGGTTGGATTTGAGCTTGAGTGCAGGTTTGCATGAGTGTTTCTCATGATTTTGAGGTGATAAGGTTTCAGTTTGAGTGCCACATGGGTCAACCTTTAGTTGACCAAGAGTTTGAGCTGAGTTACCCACATTTTAACATGTTTTGAAGCCTATTTTGGTGGCTTTTCTTTTCTACTCGAGGGTCAATCCTTAGAGAAGATATTTTCAGTGGGGGTTCATCTTCAGTTGATTTGAAGTCATTTTTCCTTTTCCTTTTGGAAGGCTTTTTGTATAAAGAGAAAAAGTTTTTTCTTTTTTAACTAGTTCTTGAACATTCTCTTGTTGGTTTTGGCAGAGAATACATTCGTGTAGCTCTTGTGTAGCTTTATAATAAAATACTGAATAAAATCTTCAGCTTATGCCTTATATCTTTTGAGTTCATCTTTTATTCATGATTGAGAGTTAGTTTATTGTGTTATTGTCTAGATAACCTTTAAATTTTTGTCTCATTTGCAAATTATAGGTTTGCATTGAGATTAATTGATTCAATTGGTTGATTGTGAAAGTTTTCTTTCCTTTCAATTTCTTGAGTTTAAATCCTTTGCATGAAATATTTATGTGTTGTGAACCAGAAGTTTATTTGTGCAGATTGGTGTTTTTAGGGGTGTATTTCTGTCATTTTTAGATGTCATATTCATGTATCACCTTAGTTTAGCATTTGCAAAGTCATTTGAGTTTCATCTTAGTTCCTATCCTTTTATTAGTAAAGAATTTAGAGTTATTCATAGGGAGCCAACCCTTCATCTGGAGGTTAATTCTCACTATAGGCAACCCACAGGCCTGAGAATTAACCCATGTGTCACCAAATTGCTTGATTTTTCATCTTGTGCATTACGGGTGCAATTTGAGTGAGAATAGTAGGATCTTGACTTGGATCAATAATTATTTGAACATGCTCTGGAACAAGATCTTGGAATGATGGGATTAGTATGGATGGTGTGACGATGGGTGAGTGGGTAGACTCTTCAGATGGAATGGATGAAATGATGGAAGGTTCAATGACTTGGGTGAATGGAATTGATGGGAGAATGAGAGGTTCTTCAATGGGGATAGATGGAGTCGATGGTAGGATGGGGAATTCCTCAATTGGGTGAGATGAGGGGGATGAAAGGATGAGAGGCTCTTCCACTGGGGCAGATGGAGTGGATGGAAGGATGAGAGGTTCTTCAATTGGGATAGCTGGAGTGGATGGAATGATGGGGAGTTTGTCGGTTTGAGTGTGAATGATGGTACGAGAAGGTGACGGGGCTTATGAGTGGACAATCTTAATGGATGGGATTTTCTTGATGGCGTTAGGAAGTGGAAGAGGAATGATAGGTGTGGGGGTTGGAAGAAAAGTTGGCCGATTGAGATAAGATGGGGTGGATGGTGTACAGAGATAGGAGGAAGTGGAAGATGGTGGGCTGAGATAGGAGGAAGTGGATGGTGGAGGATTGAGATAAGATGAAGGATTGCGACTAGTGCCACGTGCTTGTTCATGATTCTTCATCACAACAATGGATGAAGGCGGTGCCTTTAGATAAATTAATCATGGTTGTGAAACAAAAGGTTGTGATGTTACTTGAGATTGATATTGTGGACCACTAACCACTTTGTGGCACAAATTGGATGGGTGGGGGCATAGATGATAATGGCATCATGTAATTCATGCTCCCAATCATAGCTTGTGTGACAAATTATGGCGGATTAGGATTAGATGAAGGATTAAGATAGGATGGAAGACTGGAATTGGATGGAAGACTTAGATAAAATGGAAGATTAGAACTGGATGGAGACATTAGATGAGATGGGATATTAGAACTGGATGGAGAATTTAGATAAGATGGAAGATTAGAATTGGATAGAGAATTTAGATAAGATGGGAGATTAGAACTGGATGGAGAAGTGAGATAAGATGGGGACATGACTTGGCAATGTGTCTCATCTAATTGATCAACCATACCCTCATCATCATCGATGTAGGGTGAAGTGGACGAAAATGAGGAATGATAATGCTCATCATAGTAGGACTGATAAATGACTTGGATATATGTGTCATCAGGCTGATCAACCATACCCTCATCATCATTGACATAGGGTGAAGTGAAAGAAACTAAGGAATGATAATACTTATCATAGTAGGATTGAGCAATGACTTGGATATATTGTCATGAGGTTGATCAACCATACCCTCTTCATCATCTACATAGGGTGAAGTAGAAGAAAATGAAGGGCAACCAAACTCATCATAATAGAATTGTGACATGATGATTAGTTGATGAGTTGGAGAGGTGAAGGATGAAAAAGGGTGATAGACCAAAGACCAAGATGAGATGGGGACTGAATTTGAAGAAGTTGGAAAGAGGATGAAATTTGATGTTCAATTTTGGATATTTGATGTTCAACCTCTGACTTAGGAAAAAGAAGATGATGATTTGGATTGGGAGACAAGATATGATGATGGACGATAATCCTAATACTGGGAGATATGAGATAAAAGGTGATGTAACCAAAAAATTGGTATCATCTGGCCGCAAATGGGACTTAATGACTGAATGCTGCATGAAGCCAAGAACCAAAGGATACTAATCGAACAATGATCTAGAGACTCACTAACAACATAACACCTAGACCAAGGATATCTAGGACCAGAGAAACACACAGATAAATATATCAACAATTGATAATCCAAATATTTCTACCACAATGCAAATATCATAACGACAACATAACAATATTGAAAGACCAAGATCATAAAAGATAGATCCTAAAAGTTGGTAGATCAAGCAGTTTCTAAGACAATGCGGACAACATAACAACAACGCTATGACTTCTAAAGACATTACCACAAAAGATAAGTTGTAACTATCAAAAGATTATGAAATGTCTAATACAATGCAGACAACATAACAACAGCATAACAACATCTAAGACCAAGGTCATAAAAGATAGATGAGACTAATAGAAAACCTACTAGAGTAAAGAGAAAACCTTTGAGTTTTTAAAGAAAGCCCATGGGAGTTCAAATGGTAGTGACTACGCTAAGTATGTCAATCCAGCTCAAGACCAAGGCATTCCTGCTATACTAGGAAGCAAACCCATTGTAGGACAGTAGCAACTAGGATTGTGTAAAATGTGATGTGTTTGATGACTAACATTGATTTTGGAAAAAAATCATTGTTACGCAAACAGAAGAAGAACATACAAATGATAGAATGCAATAAAACAATCATGCACTTCCTAGGATAGTCAAATAACGATATTGAATCCCGTAACCATAAAATACCATATCCAAATGGATAGATAGAATCTTGGCATCACTAGATCCACCCTCGGCACACACTTCTCAAGCATGGAAAGATTTGAATTTCTAAAAACCCGAATATCTCGAGAAATTTTCTATCTCAAATTGGGGGATACATGAGGGGTGTCTTCGGGATGCACATATCACAATGTCTGAGTCAACAAGTAGAAGATTTGGGGCCACTCTAACAATGGTTCATAGTAATTTTTTGACAGGTCCAATCCAACAACGGATTCTTGAAGAAAGCCACTTAAGACTTTAATTGAGTTTATCGATGTAGAGAAGGCCTCCACATATGATGAATTCACTCAACACTTCAGTCAGTTGATCGGGTTTTTTATATAATGGCTGGAAAAACACAACTTGAGGTTGCATTGGGAGAGATGCTATCCCCAATGTGACCCTATTTTGAAACACTCCCTTGAGGTGATGAGGACCCCAAGATGTGATTCCTTACTATAAAAAAAAATTAGTGTCACTAACACTTTTCTCTTGCACCTATGGCCACAAGAGCCAGAGGGAGAGGATAGTGTGTGTTAGGCATAAGGCCACTCTAGATGTGCACAAGTGTGCCAATCACAAAAGACATGAGGTTCATTTCCTTGAATCAAATTGAAGTGTGCCTAATTACTCAAAAGACACAACATGTCCATTTCCTTAGTTGAATTGAAGTGTGCCTAGATTAAGAAAAAGACACAAATGCAAAATGAAAGCAATAAAGGAAATATTATTTTCATGAAACCCCTCTTTAATGGTCCTGTAACCAGTTAATTTTTTCAAAGCATGGGGAATTCTTATCACTTGATTTGTTGCACAAACTTTAGCTAAATATCATCAAAAAACACACAAGTTAGATGATTAGTACTAAAACAACATTATGGAAAATCATACAAATGATAATGAGCAAATGCAGTGCAAACTCGTTGTTTCAGGTTGTGTTCCCACTGTTTCAATGTGTGTTCCTATTGTTTTGTATTCTCGTTGTTTCAGGGTACAAAATTGCAAAATTTAAATCATCTAAAAACACACAAGTTAGCAGATTAGTCCAAAAATAGCATTCTGGAAAAATCATGTAAATGATAATTAGCGATCCCACTACTATGTGGCACAAACTCGTTGATTTAAGTGAACCCACTGGTTCTAAAACATGGCCTTGCTTCTTCTAAAATGCAGCCTTGCTGCTTTTAAATAGCGACCCTGCTGCTTTAACAGAACCTATTGGCTATCTAAAAGGTGGCCTTGGTGCTTCTAAATAGCGACCTTGCTGCTTCTAAATAGCGACCTTGTTGCTTTAAGCGAACCCGTTGGCTGTCTAAAATGCGGGCTTGTTGCTTCTGAATAGCGACCTTGTTGTTTTAAGAGAACCCATTGGCCATCTAAAAAATGGTCTTTCTGCTTCTAAATAGTGACCTTGCTGCTTTAAGTGAACCCGTTGGCCATCTAAAATGCGGCCTTGTTGCTTCTAAATAGCGAAATCATTATTTCATAGACAAAAGCCCATTATCATTTATAAAAACTCAAAACTTCATGAAAATTTTACCTTCCGCATGAAACTGATGATGGTGATCCCGCTATCGTATGAAAATAATATTAACGAACCCACAATTTTGGGGTGCAGACTCGTTGTTTTAGGTGCAAACTTGTTGTTTCATGAAATCACATGATTGATAAAATAGTCTTCCACCTAGGCAGAAATCAGCTTGTAGATCCACTTTTTTGTCTGCAAGTGCTCAAAATCTGCAATAAACACACTCAAACAACAAAAAATGTTAGAATGACCCGTGCAGTGGGTCCCACCGGGCATGCTAGAAATGTGATGAAAAATGTGCATGCGAATACAAAGAATAAAAGATAAACTAATTAACCAAAACAAGCTATTAAACTCAACACTTCAAGATCAAAATGGTAAAATCAAAGCAAAAACATAAAGAAAAGCTATGTAAACCCCAAATCCTTTCTTTGATTTGATTATTTCACGATTGGATGTGTGCTCATGATGTTGATTCAGATGCTCGACCATAGGGTTAGGACAAGGGTTAGGTTAGATGGGGGTTAAGGTTAGGAGCCATGTGCTCAAACGAGATAAAGAATTAATTAAATTAATTAATTTAGTTAATTCATGGGATTAGGAAAGAAGGGGCATTAATTAATTTAATTAATTAATCAAAAGGGGGAAATAGGACATTAATTAATTAGATTAATTAACTAGAGGAATAGGATTGGGGGATTAATTATTTAAGAATTAATTAATTGGAGGAAAGGGGATTAATTAATTAATTAATTAGAAGGATAAGATCGAGGATCGATTAATTGGAAGAAGGAAATAGGGAAATTAATTAATTAGAGGAAAGGTGTTTAAATTTAATTAAATTAATTAATCAAATTTAGGTGTCTACATTTTGCCACTCTTTGTGGTGGCGCGAGAATAGCATCGGTGCGAAGACAATAAAAAACTTGAGAGCGAGGAAACAAAAAAAAATGCCCCAAGCTGATGAAGGAATGGTTAGGGATGCCCCCTCAAGAGGGTGCATGGGGAAAACGGAATCGGGGGGTGTTGAAAGAAAGAAATAGTGCCCCAACGGACAAGATAGAAGGGAAGAGGTAGAACAGGAAGGGGAGAAAAATGTAAATGCAATGGATGATATGGATGCAATGATCGTGGAGCACGAGCACCCATGAATTAGGATGCCATGTACTTGGCACTTATTTTTATTTAGAAATGTTTGTGAGTCACCAAGGTATAAGGAACTGGGGTGGAATTCTAGCACCACACAAAGTTATAGAGACCCTGCATGCAATAGTGCTAGAAGAACCCCAAGAATAAGATATGGCCCAATGTAACATGAGATAACAAAGACCTCATGAGGGTACAACAAGGGACACATCCAAAAGACACGACAGGTAAAACCAAAAGAAGCAAGATCACATCCTAGGCCTTGTTATTCCTAGCACACCATGCTATAAAAGATCGTGGTGACCAAGAGGAAACAAAGCCCTGAGGAGCTTAAAAAGATAAACAAAGATAAAAAAGATTCAAATCCAACATGAGTGTCTCAAATGTCTTTTGCCAAAAGGATAACCGATTGGATGAGGATATGATGATGTCTGACTTGAGGATGGATACATCCTATGCAGACTAATGATGGGTGTTGGTGAGAAGGATACATCTCATAACAACACCAGGATAATAGACTAATAATGATCAACAAAAGGATCTGATAGGATCATGATGACAAAGATGCTCAAGGATGATTGTTGAAGAACCAATTGATGGGATATGATCTCGAAGGATAGGACCCACAGATGCCTATGTATAGTGACACCTATATACAAGATGTACAAGAGCTATGGATGATGGAAGAAGACCTAGGGATAGGTATGGTGTTTCCCTAGTCAAGATGAAAAGCCATGAGAGATTGATGATGGATGGGGTACTGCTGATGTGGGAATAATATATCCTGAAGCAACACAAGGATTGAGAAGGATGCATCCTGATGATGATGATTAGATTGTGATCAATGCTTGCAGCAAGGCTTAGAACATGACCAAGGATATAGTCAGATGATTGGATTGACATTTGACCTTGGATAGATGAGGAAGATGGATAAGATTCGCACGAGATGGCAAATTGTGAGGAGTAGATAGATTGATAGGATGAAATGGCATTGGATTGTGTGGGGGTACCCTAGAGCTAGATACCAATGATAAGGGATGAAAGAGGCGATGGAATGATATGATAGGTGGAATGAAAGGATGGGGGATAAGATGAAAAGGATTTGGAGAGAAACCAAGTTATGGATAAAGGGTTGGAGGAACTAGGAGATAAGAATAGGTGGATGTATCAGGTTATAGATGAAGGGATGAAGGAATGAGGAGATAAGGAAATGGTGGATGGATGGATAAGATAGGATGACTGACAGGAGGATAGGAAGCTGAAGGAAGTAGATGGAAGATAAGGTAATGGGTAGATGTCATGCCCAAAATTTAGGGCAAAAATGGAACGATTTTTTTTTTTAAAATACTAATTAATTAACAAGTTTGCTCAAACGACAAGCGTTAATGAAATTTCCATAATTATAATCGAGCTAATTCTGAAACGAACCAAGCATCGATAATTTGTTTAATTCTAAATTGCGGAAAAACTAACTGGTTTAATTTTATCTCCACGAGATACCTAGTCATTAGGTTTATTAAATCAATCAAGCTAAAGGAATAGGAGGGGAATAATTAATCTAATATCCAATATGACTATATAGTCTAATCAACCTTTTTTTAAAATTTCTCTTTATTACTTACTCCAAATTTTAACCAGAATTATATAAATATATATATATATATATATATATTTATATATATATTTATATATACATATATATATATATTTATAATTAAATACTTACTCCAAATTATGACCAGAATTTTATATATATATATATATATATATATATATCCATATATATATATATAGATACATATATATATTTACATATATTTTATATATTTTAATTCTTTTTCAAAAGCACAATAACTTTCTAAATATTAATCAATATTTCTCCAACCCTATTTAGGGTTCTATTTTCTTATATATATATTTACAATTCTAATTATCATATTATTTTTAAATTCCTTTGCCCTAGCCCCACCCGGGCTAGGGTTTAATCCATATTTTTTTTAACAGAGAATTTTTTTTGCTAGGCCGAAACCCCAAGGCGACCATGATTTTTGTGCAGGTTACGGAGATGGAGGCAGGGAGGGTCGTGGCGCCACTGTGTGGGCGCACAATGGGCGCCGTGGCACCACTGTGTGTCCACACAGTGGGTGCCGCTAGCGGCTCCCCCACTGTGTGGCCACACAGTGGCGGCCGCGGCCGTCCACTGTGTGTCCAGACAGTGGGAGCCGAAGCGGCTCCACTGTGTGTGCACACTGTGGGCGCCGCGCGGCCCTCACTGTGCGTACACACAATGGGGTCCACGTGGACCCAAAAAAACAATTCCCCTTTTTTTTTTTTAATTTATTTATTTTTTTAAATATATTATATATAAATATATATATATATATTTATATATATATATATATTTATATTTATATAAATTTATAATCATAGTTAAAAGGGTGAAAATATTCCAACATATATATATATATATTTTTTTTTTTAAAAAAAGATTTACATGCAACAATTTTAAATTAATATAACAAAGGAAAAACATTAAGTTAATTCAGAAACATATATATATATATATATATATATATATATAGAATTAGGCCCTTTTTTTTGTTTATTTGTTTTTTTTAATTGCTGATAAAAGAATGAAGCTAAATCTATTGATAAGCTTTTTAATCATCTCTAATTAGAAAAACAATTTAAAAATACATTTTAGGAAATACAATATACTTCTCTATAATAAATAGATTCATTGATTTTTCAACTAATTTAGCAATAACTTAAAACATTCCTTTTTTTTTTAAAAATACGTAAGATCTTTCAGTAAAAATAAATTCATATTTTCAGCAAGTAAAATATAGATAAAATTTAAATGAAATCTATTCTTTTTTTTTTTTCCATAATACAAAGAGGCTTTTGCATGCAACTCAAAATAACTTTTCTTTTACTAAAAACCAGAAGTAGAAATAAAACAAGCTTTTCTTTTTTTTTTAACAACTCTAAGATATTCTACCAATTTACAGGATGTTTCTTTGTATAGCCACAACAATAAAACTTCAAGTCTATTTTCAATAATTACAACTTGCTTCTCTTTTCTATGAATGAGGCATACTTCTATAACAAATTTAAACAAATATCTGCAACTGAATTCAAGTATCTTCAATAATAATCTTCTGTGTCTTTTTCATGGTTCCTATTCTCTTTCTCCTGACTTTCCTGCATAATAGAAAAACACAAATATGACTACAAAGTGCTCACCTCCCAGCCTAGGCTAACTGGTAGCCACCCTCGAGCTCGGAGAACCAATTCCTAGACGGGTAACAATCAGGCAAACACATAGAAAGCAAATGCATACAGATTTTCCAGACACATTCCCAACTTGGCTTTCACAGCACCACACTTTGGTGATGAACATTTTCAAAGGGTGGTAGTGGACCAATACCCTGAGGAGAACTGCAAGTATGAAATAAACAAGAAGCCACCTCATGGCACAATAATAATATCAAGAATCTCAACCCCTTATTCCTTATGCCCCCCAAAGGCATTTTAGCCTTATATCCCTCCTTATGACCCCCATTGCACAAACAGGCCATGCAGCAAGGGTGACACAAAGATCCCTTGTGATCACTCTCAAAGAGAGTCTCTCACTCGAGGGTTGTCACTGCTACCACCCTCAAGATCCTCTTCTCTCCCAAGAGTAAGAGGTCTTGAGAAAACTCCCAAAACACAAACAAATCATAATGCAAAAATACCAAAAGATTTTCTAACATCAACTTTCAAGAACATAGATTTCTTACACCAACAAACTTCCAGACATAAACAAGAAGAAGACATTAAAAAGAATAACTGAAACCAACCTTAATCTGCTCAAAGGTATTATGATAGTTGATGAAGAGCTGCCCAATCCACGAATCTCTTTCCTTCTACCCTTAATCAATTTTTCTATTCCATAACATTATTTTTTTTTCAAATTTTCTTCTGTCTCCAAAAATGGAGAGTGGGTGATTACCCTCCAATTCTCAAAAATCTTGCTTAAGAAGCTCACTCTCAGAGTTCTCACAGGTTTCTAAAAACCAAAAAGGAAAGAAAGCAAAAATGCAAAAAGACTCTCATTCCAAAAGGAAAAATCTTGATTAGATTTAACTTCTAATTTTCAATTTTCGCTCAACTCAAAAAAGCCAATTTTTAAAGCGTTAAAAAGATCATTATAAAGTAGAAACTTGCCTAAAATTACCCCTAACCCCTAGGTATACCTTATGGGCTTTAGGAAACCCTATTAAACTACCCCTAGGTGTTCATTTAACCCATTTTAAACCCCTCTGAAGTTTATTTTCGGGTCAAACATAAGTTGACCACCCCAAATATTATATTCCCAAAGTATTTATGACAACACATTATTTTATTTAAGAAAAACTATAATTAAACACTTTCCCACCAAGAGACAAAATAAAACATTTAAATTTAAATCCACACATGTCAAGTGACACAAATAAAACATGTTTACAAAAATAAAACATGAAATTGTCTCTTGTGGTTTTTTTTTACACAATAAATTTAAATAACACTTAACACTCATGCAGCATATACTGTTACGAATAAAATACAACACAAACAGGTTGTTGTCTCTCCAAATAGACAAACCCTGGCTTACGAACATACATAAGTCTAGGTTTGATTCTCCATAATTTTCCATGGTCACATGGTAAATTTCCTGCGCATCTCAATTTACACATTAGTACTTCCAAATATCCATATATGATATAATTCAATAATATAACAATACACATCATTACTTGCATACAATTTTCATCTGCACAGATTGAATACATCTTTTATCAAGCAAATTCACATAAGCAATTTCATCCCAATTCACATAAACTAAACATACATCATAGTTCTATATTCAGAGTAAAGTCCTGCAAATTCAATAACGACATCTATCATTGCAATATCATCTTATCTAACAATCATGTAGTGTTCTATCACAAAAGCATATAAGTAAAATCATCAAATCATAGCAATGTTATCCCAAATCCTGAAATCATATAAGTTCTAAGTCTCAAAAAGCATCAAAATAAAGTATCCATAATAGTCTAAATATAAAATCCACTGAATGTCAGACTGAGTCGAGGTGAGGCCTCACAGTAGACATGGACTACGAAGGAAAAGTGTGATAGAGAAATAGAATCCAAGAGGTGTCCAAAGAATGTATACACGACGGTCTTTTCTTTTCATCAAGATCCAACGAGGATGGAGTAAGTGAAATAGATGGGATATGATAGATATGGTAGGCAGATGGAATGGAGAAGGAAATGGTCAGATGGGTAGAAGAGATTACCCCCAAGTGCAGAGAGAAAAAGGATGGGGGGAATTACACATGACACCTATTTGCCAGGTTTTCATCATGGTACTTGTCCAAGGTGCCTATTTGCCAATTTTTCACCATTGGACAATTTTTTCTCTTTTCTCTCTTTTTTTTTCTTTTTATGTTTTTTTTTGGGGAATTTTTTGATTTTTTGGAATTTTACAATGATTTAGAGGAAATTCATGGATAGAGATGGATGGGGATAAATGGATTTGAAAGATAGGTGATAAGGAAGATGGATGAAGGACTCAAGCATCAAGTTTCATATCAAGATAGTAGGAGCCCATTTGGATTCTCAAGCATCAAGTTTCATATCAAGATAGTAGGAGCCCATTTGGATTGATCACTGGATGTTGGTAGAACTTTATTAGGAAGGACTGGATTATGAAAAGGCTTGGATTAGATAGTTTTGATGGGAAATGCATGTGGTAAAAGGGATGTGGTAGTAGCAAATTTTTGAATGAAATGAAGGAAAGTGAGCATGATGGGGGGATGTTGTCAGGACCAGTATTGGTACATGTTGTGGGGGATGTGGTATGAGTGGGGGAGAGATGGATGTAGTATGTGGATAGGATGGAGGAATTATGATAGGTGGTTTTGGGACATAGGGACCCAAAGTAGATGGAGGAGATAGAGGAGAAGAATGTTTAGCTGGTGGACTAGCAACTTTGGATGCCATTAGAGATTTTTCTTTTGAATGTATTGGTATTATGGATGACTTTGTCATGTGTTGCATTGATTTTGTCATTGATGTCAACACTTATCTTCCTGGAGGTCTACATTGTTGTTTTGGTGCTATGGCTATATTAGTTTACTATTGAACCGGCAATATGGTTCACCAGTATGGTTAGTGGCTTATGCACAGCCACCAGTATATGTTTACCAATAGATTATATGGTTCACCGGAAGCGATGATAACTTGGAGATCATTTAGTTATATCGAAGACATGGATTGGAAATTTGGTTTTGGTGTTTTTCTTATTGGTCTAATCAGGCTGATAGATTTGTCTAAACTGGCAAATAGGTCTAGGTTATGGACCGGTACTCCATATCAGAATGACATGTTAGGAAGATTGTTTTATTGATTGGTTAATGTGGTAAATGTATTGAGCTAACATGTTGTATCACATCAAGACTTTTTTGTAATTAATTTAATTATAATATCTTTAGTGAGCCAACCTATACATTTGGTCTTAGGTTTTGTATATAAGATTGTAAGATCTTAATGAAGATCATAATCATGAGTGAGTGTGGATATTGAAGAGCAAAAATATGCAGATTCTTGTGCGAATCACAAAAACATTATTTGAAGGTTGAAGGAAGGTTATGAAGGTGTTTTTACACTCATGTTCAGAGCTTAATCGATACTGAATCTAGCATTGGAGATTCTATTTTGAGCAGTACATTATCATTGGATTTAACCATCCAATTGTGTAGTCAGTGTGACTTCTATTTTGTGATTGAGCAATGAGCTCTAGGCATTTGGCTTTTCTGCATGTGTAGACCCTATTTGTATACACATACTATCTACAGTAGTATCATTTGATTGTAGGTAAAGTTTCCCATCGTGGTTTTTCCCTTATCGTGTTTCCACATCAAAATATATGTGTCATGTGTTGTGGACGTTGTTTCTCTTTATGTTTCATGCATTAAGTTTCACCGGTACTATTATAACTGTGAAACTATTTTATCAGCACTTAAGTTTGGTTTACTCGCATTAAGTTTAAGTTGGAATAATTTGTATTTGGTTTATAATTTATGTAAACTAGTTAAAAACTAATTCACCCCCCCCCTCTTAGTTTTCCTTCTCAGGACCTTACAATTGGTATCAGAGTGAAGTCCTCATTTTGTAGAAGCCTAACAACTTTAGGAGATCCTATGACAACAACTATTTTCAGGAAGGATAGTCTGAAGCTTGATGGAACTAACTATGGCATATGGAAGATCAAAATGGAAACACATCTGAACTGCATTGGAAGAGATATATGGGATGTTACAAAGAATTTCTATGTTGCTTCTATTCCGAATCAACCTCATCCACCAACATCTGCTAAGGACATGGACAATGATCACAAAGCAAGAGAAGCACTTTTGAGTGCATTATCAGATCAGCAAATCATGGGGTTATCAGACAGATCTATTGCTAAATCTATTTGGGATAAATTGGAAACACTAAATGAAGGAGATACCACTATCAGAATTGTGAAACTGGAACGTTACTGGGTTAGGTATGAAAATTTGAAAAATGGAAGAAGATGAAAGAATTTTTGCATTTATGGAAAGAGTTAATGACATTGTTATATGAATACAATGTTGTGGAGGATCCTTAAGTGAATATGAAATGGTGTCTAAAGTCTTAAGAGCATTGCCACCGGCTTACAAAATGAAAGTGACTGCTATTAATGAAATGAGAACAATGCCTAATACTTCAGTTTCTAGAGATGCTTTGGTTGGAAAACTTTCAGCATTTGAGCTTGAGGAATTTGGTCATGTTGCTACTGTAAAGACTGATTCATCTTTCAAAGCATCATAATCATCAGTAGCATCATCATCATCTAACAAAATTGATTGGAAATCACTTTATGCAAAAGAACTTGAAGATATGAGAAGAGAAAATGAAGAACTTGAAGAACTTGAAGCACTATTTGCAAGGAAGATGCCTAAAGGTCCAACAGGAAGTAAGTATGAAGGTAAAGCACCTTTCAAATGTTTTCATTGCAATAAAGTTGGTCATATAGTATCTAGATGTCCCGATAGACATGCAAGACTAAGGAAAGAAGAAAAAATATAAGCCTAACCCTGAATATCAGAGATATAGATTTAAGAAAAATAGAGATAAGTCATGCTAGTATGCAGATGAAGGTGTTATAGATGATTCAAATGAAGATCCAGCAGATAGCGGATGGGCTTTTGTTGCAATAAAATAAGATCCACTGACACCTATTGTCAAACTGGTAGAGCAGGCACTGGCAGCAAAAATTGAAGAAAAAGATGAATGGATTATAGATTCTAGATGCTTGCATCATATGACTGGTGATAAAAGAAAATTCTTATCTTTTCAGGAAATTCATGGAGGTCTAGTAAGGTTTGGAGATAATAAAGCTTGTTTAATCAAAAGAAAAGGTACTATATCTTTGGATGGTAACCACAATACTGACAATGTTTATTATGGAGAAGGTTTAAAGCATAATCTTTTGAGTGTTGGTTAGTTAGTGGAAAAAGGATTTCAGTTACAATTCAAGAATGGAAAATGCAAAATCATAAACAGAACTGGATTGGAGATTGCAACTAGTAATCAGACTAAAGGTAATATCTTTCTCTTGAATACTAGTGATAAGACATGTTTAATTGCACACATTGATGAAAGTTGGTTATGGCATAAAAGACTCTATCATGGGAATTTTGATTGCATTGTAAAGATCAGTTCAACTAAGGCAGTAAGGGATTTACCTAAGATTGTGAAACCTCATAATCTAATCTGCAAGGAATGTAAAATGGGAAAGCAAGTTAGAACAACATTTAAGAGCATTACTGAGAAGTCCAATAATATTGTTGATTTAATTCATACTGATTTGTGTGGTCCAGCAAGAACAAGAAGTCTACAAGGAGATAGATACTTTATGCTAATAATTGATGATTATTCTAGAATGTATTGGGTTACTTTTCTCAGGGAGAAATCAAAAGCTTTTGGAAGATTCAAGATATTCAAGGCAATGGTAGAGAATGAAACTAGCAAGAAAATCAAATGTTTGAGATTAGATCAAGGAGGAGAATTTACATCTAGAAAATTTAATGCATTCTGTGAAGTGAATGGAATGGAATCAAAAGACAACTATCAGCACCCCGGAGACCCCAATAGAATGGAGCTGTGGAAAGGAAGAACAAAACTATTCTGGATGCAGCAAGAACCATGTTAATAGAAGAAAATCTACCTCATGTGTACTGGAGAGAAGTAATGAATACAATGATATATACTTTCAATAGAGTTCACATCAAAAGTGAAACCGGTAAGACCCCTTATGAAATATGGTTTGGTCATATTCCTAACCTTAAGTATTTCAGAATATTTGGAAGTAAATGTTACATTAGAAGAGATGAGTATATTGGCAAATTTGATCCTAGAAGTGATGAAGGAATATTTATTGGTTATTCATCTAGAAGTAAGGCATATAGATGTTATAATAAAAGGTTACAGAAAATCATTGAGAGTACTAATGTGAAGATAGATGAACACTTTAGAGGAGATTCAAGATTTGTGGAACCAATAGTTGAAATGATCATAGATCAAGAGTGAAGATCCAGCCACACCAACATCATCAGAAAATGCAACTGTGACTGAAGAACAGTAGCATGTGAAAGTTAATCAGAATAAACCCAAGTATGTAAGATTGAATCATTTAGAGAATTAGATAATTGGAAACAAGAATCAAGGTGTTATGACTAGAGGAAGACTAGCAAATGAAGATGTATGTTTAATTTCTCAAATTGAACCAACATCTATTATTGAAGCATGTAAAGATGAACATTGGATAAAAGCAATGGAAGATGAATGAGAACAAATTGAAAAGAACAATACTTGGACATCGGTTCCCCGGCCCAAAGACAAAAATGTAATTGGAACTAAATGGGTATATAGGAATAAACTTAATGAGGATGGAGAATTAATCAAGAGAAAAGGAAGATTATTTTGTAAAGGTTATTCAAAGAAAGAAGGAATAGATTGTAATGAAACCTTTGCACTGCTAGCCATAATTGAGGCAGTTAGACTATTTCTTGCATTTGCAGCCTATAAGAACTATAAATTTTATCAGATGGATATAAAGTGTGCATTTCTAAATGGAGATCTAGAGGAGGAAGGTTACATTGAACAACTTGATGGATTTTCTTTGACAGATAATAAGGATATGGTTTGCAAGTTAAGGAAAGCTTTATATGGCTTGAAGCAAGCTCCTAGAGCTTGGTATGCTAGATTGGATAAATATATTTTGAAGCTTGGTTACACAAAAGATAATGCTGAAAACAATTTGTATTACAAGGTTACCAATGATGATATTTTGGTTATGGAAGTCTTTGTAGATGATATCATTTTTGGAGGCGAAGATGGATTATGTAAGGACTTTGCTAACAATATGAAAGAAGAATTTGAAATGTCTATGATTGGAGAGATAAAATTATTTATAGGTTTGCAGATTTCACAAACAGATAAAGGTATATTCATATGTTAAACAAAGTACTTGAAGGAACTCTTGAAGAAATTTGGTATGGAAAATTCCAAACCGGTAAGCACTCCTATGACTACAACTGATAAATTGATATTGAAGGATGATTTAGCTCCTATTAATCTGACAAGGTACAAATCTAAGATTAGAGGATTATTGTATTTGACCCAAACAAGACCTGATATAATGAATGCAATATGTATTATTTCAAGATTTCAAAGAAATCCTAACGAAAATCATGAATCAATAGTTAAGAGGATTTTCTGGTACCTACAAGGCACAACAAATCTTGGTTTATGGTATCCTAAAGATGAAAATTTTGATTTATGTGCATACACTGATGAAAATTGGGTAGGAGATGTAGATGACAGAAAGAGTACCACTGGCAATGCATTCTTTCTTGGTAGCAGAGAGATTTCATGGATCAGTAAGAAGCAGACTTGTACATCACTATTAACAGCAGAATCAGAATATGTTGCAGCAGCAACTAATTGTACTCAGGTATTATGGATTAAGAAAATGTTGAAGGATATATAAAGGTAAAATGCAAAGAATCAATAATCA
Organism: Cryptomeria japonica; assembly: GCF_030272615.1. Taxonomy (NCBI): domain Eukaryota; kingdom Viridiplantae; phylum Streptophyta; class Pinopsida; order Cupressales; family Cupressaceae; genus Cryptomeria; species Cryptomeria japonica. Next base: position 465,384,715 of record NC_081409.1, read on the forward strand.
TTTATTGTGATAATTCAGTAGCAATTGATATATCAAAGAATCTGGTATTTCACTCTAAGACAAAGCATGTTTCTATTAAGTGTAATTTTCTAAAAGAGAATGTTGAAGCAAATGAAGTGAAATTGGTTTATGTGAATACTAAAGAGAAAATTTCAGATATATTTACAAAACCTTTGCCTAAGGAAACATTTGAATATCTTAGAGAGTAGCTTGGGGTAATTTCCCCATCGGCAGAGACTTAGATATTGAAGATTGGTATCAAACTGACAGGGACCTAACAATTGGTAACAAAGAATCTTTTTCTGCCTTTGATGGAGGAGAGCTATTGGGGAAGTAGTTGGCTGAATGTTAAGTTCTGAATTCTTAAACTACTTTGGCATTTGATGTCAAAGGGGGAGAGATATCTATGGAAAAACATTATTCCTTGGGGGAGAGATATACTTTTGGTTTTTGTTCTGTAACAAACTTTGTGTTGATCTATCTATGGGAGATTGTTGGTCTATTGGTTTTTAGCAATCTATTTTTGGCACTTAGATGTTTTTCCATCTAGTGTTGCCATTAATACCAAAGGGGGAGATTGTTGGTATTATGGATGACTTCATCATGTGTTGCATTGATTGTTTCATTGATGTCAACACTTATCTTCTTGGAGGTCTACATTGTTGTTTTGGTACTATGGTTATATTGGTTTACTGTTGAACTAGTAATATGGTTCACCAGTATGGTTAGTGGCTTATGCACAGTCACCGATATATGTTTACCAGCAGGTTATATGGTTCACCGATAGTGATGATAACTTGAAGATCATTTGGTTATGTTGAAGACATGGATTGGAAGTTTGGTTTTGGTTTTTTCTTATTGGTTTAATGGGGTTGATAGATTTGTCTTAACCGGCAAATAGGTCTAGGTTATGGACCGGTACTCCAGATCAACATGACATGTTATGAAGATTGTTTTATTGATTGGTTAATGTGGTAAATGTATTGAGCCAACATGTTGTATCGCATCAAGACTTATTTGTAATTGATTTAATTGTAATATCTTTAGTGAGCCAACCTATATATTTGGTCTTAGGTTTTGTATATATGATTGTAAGATCTTATTGAAGAACATAATTATGAGTGAGTGTGGATGTTGAAGAGAAAAAATAAGTAGATCCTGGTGCGAATCACACAAACATTATTTGAAGGTTGAAGGAAGGTTATGAAGGTGTTTTGACACTCATGTTCAAAGCTTAACCGGTACTGAATCCAGCATTGGAGATGCTATTTTGAGCAGTACATTATCATTGGATTTAACCATCTAATTGTGTAGTCAGTGTGACTCCGATTTTGTGATTGAGCAATGAGGTCTAGGCAATTGGCCTTTTTGCATGTGCAGACCCTGTTGGGTCTCAAATCAACAGATTGGATAGGTTCTAAGGAAATGCCAAATCCTATGATCAAACCCTCCAATTGACTTGGCCAACATATAGAGTGAACCTGTTTAGTTGCTAACTCTCTCACTTTAGGCTCTGCAGGACCTAGGCGGGTATACCTATTCACTGGATGTCTCCAATTACCAGTGCTTTTTATAGCAGATTTATTATCCTAGTCTGATATATCTTGATCTTGAAATGGCATGAGTTCCTTGAATGGAGATATAGCAGATGAGTTCAAGATTGTTGTTTGTAATAACTGTTTGCTTTATGTTTCTTAATTACTTCTATTGCTTATTAAAATAATCAATTATGAATGAAATGATGAGTGCAACTTGTAATTTAGCCAGTGCCTTCTTCACTGTTTGGGTTACAGAGTCATTACACTTTTCTTTAGGACTTATGGTGCGAACCTGTGAGACAGTTTTTTAATTCATCCCTTTATGAACCTGTCAGTTATTATTTCTTTTGGAACCAAATGAATGCTTATATCATATGCTGATTGAGTGAATTTAACCCTACCCTTAAGGGACCAGTCAATTAAGCTTTGCAAGGAACAATCACAATCCGCAAGCAAAACTTTTGTTGCAACATTATAATATAAAACATAGATCTGATCTTAAGAACATGAATAACCTTATCTTATCAGACAATATCATAGACGATTGCCAAAAGAAAGTGAAATGATCCACAACACATATGCAGAGAAATAGTTGATCAAAATTTGTATTCCATTATAGTTTGTATACAGAAGACTTACAGGCTGTCATCTATCGCTATCTTCATCTTATCTAATCACTATCCCCTTACATTACAAAAATCATTCTCATATATATATGAGGATGAAGGCCTTTCATGAAGAGACACGACCTTTCAAAATATTAATCGTTAATTTGAGTATTTCTAAACTTAAGCAAAAAGAGATTTAGGAGTCCCAAATGATGAATGTAATCATCGTCTTTGAAGGTTTTGATTCAAGGAGTCTGTTTCTTCAATTCATCTCCCAGCGACAGATACTTGAATATTATCTGGTTGACAGTAGGGGCCATATCCTTACTTCGATCTATCTCTGACAAGGCCCAATCCTTGACGCTGGTGAGCTCTTTTCGCAAATCCTCCAGGGATATCACTTCTCCTTCACTTTTGATCTTTTTGGACCTTACACTAGATGAGGGACATTGGTCTAATAAATCCTGAGTCAAAGCTCTTCCTTCCTTCTTTTGTGTCTTGGGCTTCTCTTCAGGGTTTAACTCTTTTCCTTTCCTACTCCTTTTAGAAGAAGAAGATGAAGGTTCCATGATTACAGCAAATATGAGAAACAACACTTACTTGGAGAAATGCTCAGCTCTTCTGGTTATCATTCGCAAGTTTCCACAAGTTCTTCACAATTTTCAGTCTTTTGGCATTGATCTGGTTCTCATGAAAATTCAATCAGTTCGACTGTAATCGTATGGGCAACTTGTGCATAGTTAATGTTCTGCATCTACAATGGCTACTCAAGTGTTTAAACTTAATTGCAGATGTGACATTCTTCACTTGGGCCTTTAACTCTTTCACGGGAAGTACAGTTCGCTCAAAGTGATCATATTTCAAGTTATCGATGAAACCCTTGTCTTCGGCCGAGTGTTTAAATCCTTCATCGAAAGCCCATTTTCTTCGATACTATTGTTTCAGTGAATAGCCCATGTCGAGAAGCCACTTTCAAGACTCATCGAAACCATTCTTTCATCGATAGACCTCCTTTTCGATAAGTCACTCGCAAGTTTCATCGAAATCATTCTTTCGATGAGTTTCTTTCTTCGGTGAGGGCCCATGTATGTTCATCGACATTCTTTTTCATCGATATCCTCCTTTATCGATGAAACACCTTTGCTTTTGTTCGACATTATGTCATCGATGAAAACTTGCATTTCGATGAATGCTTTATGAGTTTCTTCGGTAATGATATTCCTTCGAAATTACTTTTGCCTTTCTGCCTTTCGATGAAACTTAGAGTATCGATGAGTGATTTTCTACATTCATCGAAAGTGAATTTTTGCCGAAATACTTTTGTTCGGTGCTTTACATGCCTCATTTCGATGAAAATACTCTTTCGATGAAACTTCTTTTGCAGTGCTCGATACAATTTGTTGGCCGAAAACATCTTTCAGTCTTCACGCCTATGGGAATATACATCTTTTATATATTTTTTTATTTTCAAATATAGTGTTCAATAGCGGCTCTGACTGAGGATGGAGGCATATTGAATATGTCTTCAAGAATTCAGAATCTCTGGTTAGCGCAGATTTATGATGGTATTTACAATGGAAATGGATCCTAATCTACTGTACATGTGATACAGAATGTTCAAGAAAAGAAGCTTTTTAAGAATTGCCCATGCACCGGCAATTCTTGGACCTCTCCTGTTGCATTTTGAAGCAAATAGGAATCCTCCCCTTTTTTGTCTATAATCACATATGGGCCGATCCACAAGGCTTCAAATTTACCATGCTTGCCTTTGTCTTGACTCCTGGCATTCCACATTAAAACCCAATCACCTACACAAAATTTTCTGTTTGATGTCCTTTTGTCATATAATCTCTTCATTTGATTTTGAATCCTGATATTCTGCTTTTGAGCTTCTGCCCTGACTTCATCAAGTTCTACCAACTGCATTATTCTTTCTTGTGATGGATCTTCAACATCTATCTCTTCTTGAATCATAAATCTATGTACAGGCAAGAGGTTATCCAAAGGTAGTCTGGCCCTTTTGCCATAAACCAGTTCAAATGGAGACTTTCCTGTAGATTTTTTCACAGTTATCCTGTCTGCCCATAGTGCAAGATTCAACTTCGAATCCCATGCTTTTTTGTTCTGTCCCAGCATCTTTTTAATGATCTTTAGGATGTTCTTGTTGCTTGATTTAGCTTGCCCATTCCCCTGGGGGTGGTAAGGAGAAGAATGTGATATCTGAAGGACATGCCATTATCTGAGATGATCCTTGGAGGAACACCGAATCTAGTAATAATGTTCTCCATTAAGAATTTTATCACCACCTTACTAGTGGCCTGTCTGGTAGGTATTGCCTCCACCCATTTGGTAAAATAGTCTGTAGCAACCAATATCCATCTGTGTCCTCCACTGGACTTTTCTGATATTTCCCCTATAAAGTCTATTCCCCACTGTTGAAATGGTTCCTCAGCCAACATTGGTCTCAATGGGAGTGATCCTTGATACTTTGTTTTATTTGAAAACTTCTGACAAGCTTCACACTTTCTGACATATCTATAAGAATCATTGAAGACACATGGCCAATAATATCTAGCTCTCAATATTTTATGTGCTGTAGTCTTAGCCGATAAATGGCCACCACAAACCCCATCATGCATTTCATGAAGAACTTTGTCTGCCTGGTAGTTGTCTAGACATAATAACAATATCCCATCTCTATTTTTCCAATATAGGTCCCCATTGATAATTACATATCTTGCTGATTTTAGCTTCAGAGCTCTCTTCTGATTATCAGTCATGCCATCTGGACATTTCAAATGCTTGAGATAGTATATGATATCGGTGTACCATGCTGTTCTTTCAATACTGAAGTTAGCTTCTTCCCATCCAACCTGATTCACAGCAGATTCCTCAATTTCAGTTCCTGTCATGAGTTTGGCCAGCCCTTGTCCTTTGATAACCTGTGAAATTTTGAGTTCAATGTTAAATTCTTGTATCTGATTGATCCATTTGCATCTTTTGCCCGTGACCTCAGTCTGTCTGAAGATATCTTTTACTGCTGCATTTGGGACATAAGCTATAACTTCAGCCCCTACTAAGTATGGTCTAAATTGTTTCACTGCTTTGACCAAAGTATAGGCTTGCTTTTCATTCAGTTCATATTTTACTTCTGAAGGGCTCAAAGACTTGCTAAAGTATGCAATGGGCTGCTCATACCCTTCTGAATTTTTTTGCAACAACACTGCTGCTATAGTGTGACAAGAGGCGAATGAGAATATCATAAAAGGTTTACCAAAATTTGGGGAAATTAGTACTGGTGCCTCAGAAATTGCTCTTTTGATTGCCACAAAAGAATCAATTGCCTCTTCAGTCCAGTCAATTTGGGCCTCTTTCTTCAACATCCTTACTATAGGTTTTACTATGTCTGCAAAATTCAAAATGAACCTTCTCACAAAATTAATTTGTCCCAAGAATGATTGAATGGCTTTGATAGTTTGAGGGATGGGAACCTCATTGATAGCTGCTACTCTCTCAGGGTCAATTCTTACCCCCTCCCTGGATACTATGTGTCCAAGTAGTTTTCCCTCTTCAACACTGAAGTGGCATTTCTTAGGATTCAAGGAAATTCCATATTCTAAAGCTCTTTTAAATATCTTCTCAAGGTGTTCACAGTGATCATCAGCTTTCTTCGAGTATGCAGTCAGATCGTCTTGGTATACTACCATGATTACATCAATCAATTCTGCAAAAGCCACATCCATTGCCCTTTGAAAAGTAGCTCTAGCATTGGTCAATCCAAATGGCATTCGTGCATAAACATAAGTGCCCCATGGAGTTGTGAAGGCTGTCTTATATTTCTCAGTTTCTCTAACTTTCACCTGATTGTAACCTGAAAATCCATCCATCATAGACAACAACTCACACCCTGTTACCCTCTGCAGCATGTTATCCATATTTGGCAATGGATAGTTATCCTTTAGAGATGATATATTCAAATTTCTAAAGTCTACACATAATCTAATATCCCCATTCTTCTTCCTGACTGGTACCAAGTTAGAAACCCATGTGGAATATCTGCATGGTTCAATTATTCCTGCCTCTTTCATCTTTATAATTTCTTCCCTCATTTTTGGTAACAATGTAGGATTAATAGGTCTCTGCTTTTGCCTGAATGGTTTAGCTTCTGGTTTAAGTGGTATCTCATGTTGAAAGAGATCTTCCCTGTAAGCTTTGAGATCTTCATAAGACCATGCAAACACATGTTTGTATCTTTTTAGCAATATTATCAGTTGTTGCCTCATAGTAGGAGTTAATTTTTTTCCAATAAAAACATTTTTGGGGGCTTCTTTGCTTCCTAGATTGATTTGTTCAATATCATTCTCTTTAACAGCTGACCCTTTGGTTTCAATCACATCTTGAGCATTAAAAGTTCTTTCTAATGCTACTAGGCCTCTTGGTAATTTATTTGATTTTAGTTGTATAATTTCATGTCCAAATAAAGTTTCCTTACCTTCAGTTTTCTCCACAAAGTCATTAAAATTTATAGCTTGAGTCTGATAATGATCAACACACTGTAAGAAGTTCAATAGATCTACATCATCTTGAAACACTTGCCAATTATACAAGTTGTCAGGAACAGATGGTCTTACTTTCACTTCCACTTCAGATATCCCAATTAGTGTTATATCATTGCCTTTTAATGCAATATTTGCTAAAAAATCTGCCATGATGTTTTTTGACCTATCTATCCAGGTTATCTGAAAAGCATCAAAAAGCTCCATGGTATCCCACACAGCATTCCTGTATTGTTTCAGTCTTAAGTGTTTTGAGGCATATCTTTCCTTTACTTGTGAGACTATTAATTCTGAATCACCAAAGACACTTAGCAATTTGATCCCATGTTTGACTGCTATGTTAAGACCAGTGAGTAGAGCTTCATATTCAGCAATGTTATTTGTACATTGAAATAACAACTTGAAAGAATATTTGTAAGTTTCCCCTGTGGGTGAGATAAAAAGGATTCCAGCCCCACTCCCTTCTTTGCTACAAGACCCATCAAAGAACATTTTCCATATCTGACCATCCTTTTTAGTTAGACATGACTCAATGGGGACCCACTCTTTAATTTTAGGTCTTGTTAACTATACCTGGAAGTTGTCCATGTCAGTTTGTAAAAAACATACTTGGTTCACTGTTTCTTCCATGTCTTCTATGATATATGTGGACCGAGGTTCCCTGTCAATTTTTATTTCCTGTCCATTTATTGGAATCGTAGCATATGAAAAATCCAGCTGCACATATCCACCAATCATATTCGACCATTGTCTAGACAACAACATTCCATAATTTGGAGGAACATCTACCACTGTGATATCTGTTTTATATGATGCTTCTGGATAGGCTGCTAATCTAAACTCTACATCCTTCATGATACCAACCACTGGGACTGATCTATTGTCCATGGCATAGCATTTCCCAAAGGTAGTATCAACTTCCAATCCTAGTTCTTTCATCACCCCAACAGGCATGACATTTATGGCTGCTCCTGAATCAATCATACAATTCTTCACCCTTTTGTTGTTTACCACCAAAGTGAGATAAAATGGGTCTACTTGTGTTGGGTTTTTAGTTATAGTGGACCCTAAGTATATAACTGGAGCCATTTGTTCATTGTTGTCACCTGTTGGGACCTCTTGTTTCTGTTCATTAATCTTTTCTTCTTGGACACCTGAAATCATCTCCAAAGTTTTTTCTCTATACTCAGGAAACCTCATTATTTCTATCAATGGAACAGAAACTTTTAATTGTGTTAATGCAGTTGAGATATCAAATGAGGTAGAGTGTTGTGATGAAGGGAGTTTTACTGTTTCTTCCTTTTGAACATTAGGACCCTTCTTATTATTCTTTGGTACAACCTCCTTAGTCATAGCTCCTTTGTTTATTCGCTTGAGTGTCTCATCAGTTTCTTTCATAAAAAGACTAGTAGGTTTACCTTGCTCTGGATTCACCACCCTATTCCTTAAATCATAAGTCCTTTTTGCTTGTGCAACGGCATAAGCTGTAATTCTTCTTTTTTCTTCTTCAGTAGGGATTCTGAGCTTAACACTTTCATTTTTGCTGGTGGTCACAGGTAAGACAGAGCATTGATCAATATTCATGGAATCTGACCTTCCTTCCTGACTAAATGATATCATATTAATAGTTGAATCATCCACATGTTCTTCATAGCTATCCTCCTCCTCTTGCAATCCTTTTTCTACTGCACACAAAGAAGAAGCGTGTGGCATATTGCAAGCATAACACCACATGTCATCGTCTTGAGTATAATTTACTGTTCTTTTTAAAGGATCTGGAATTTGTTGATTATCTCTGTGGTTCCTGTCTACTGGTTTTCCATCCTTCCATGTGGTGTTATAAGGCATGTCATGTAGTCTAGGTCTCTCAGGACGGTAGTATTGCTGCTTCTCTATTTTGTTTACTCTTACAGATAAATCTTTCAGGGCATTTAAAACTTTGTCAAGCTTATCTTCATCTCTATTAGCCTTGGGTGCTCTAGGATTGTATAACCTTGCATCCTCTCTCTTTCCCACTTTACCAGCAGCCTTTCTGTTGTTTTCTATAACAATGGCATCTTTCATAACATCTCAGAGGTCTCTAGGATTTCTGGTTCTCAGCTCATAGTTTGTTTTACTGTCATAAGCATTGATATAATACAGAATGCTCACCTCAGGTACTGGTTTCATCCTATTGGGGATTTTGTTTAAAACCCTATTAAATCTTTTGTTAAAATCTATCACTGATTCATTTTGCTCCTTCTTTATACTAATGATTTCGTGCAAAGCAAACTCAGGGCTGTTATGGTCTCCATACTGCTCAAGGAACAAATCTTTGAATCCTGCAAGATCTCTAATGGATGCGTCAGGCAACATCCTAAACCAATCTCTTGCATCTTCTATTAATGATTGCATAAACAACCTGATCTTGACATCTTCATATGGTAACCCAAAATCCTCAATTACTGCATCAAAGGCTTTACAATGAGCCTCACCTGAAACTGCATTACTTCCTGTGAACCTTGGTATCGCTGTCCTGATTTCATTTGGGATAGGATATGGGTACACTATCATTCCTGAAAAATCAAACTGCCTCATTTGCTCCATATTTATTAGTCCATGCCCTCCATGAGGATTCCCAAAGTTTTGGTTCACATTACCATATAAAGGTATTTGATTTTGATAAGGAAGAGGGTATTGATTCTGGTGTTGATATTGAAACTGATTAGGGGGTGGATGTTGGTTATAAAATTGACCAAGGGGTGGGTACTGATTATGAGTATGTGAACTTTGCTGGACTGGTGGTGCACTTGATTGGACATGATCATCCCTTTTGCTACCAAACAAGGGATTCTCATAAGCTTTGAAATCATTACCCTTTGTTTTACCCACTCCTTGAGCATATGTTTTCTTGTAGTTGTTTACATCTTTATTAAAGTCATCCTCACCAACATTTATGCCCAACTTAGCACACAGCTCCAAACATTCCTGAGTCCTTCCTGAATCTCTCATCTCAGCAGCTGCCTCCATCATTTGTCTAGTTAAATCTGTAAATCTATCTGCAGGGTCTGCCATACTTGATCCTGATGGAGGTGGTGTGTATTGTCTGGACCGTGCTTCATGATTTTCAAAACCAGGGGGAATTTGGCATCGCCCCTTCTGAGCTTTATATGCTGCAACCAAATCCTCATTCACCGGGCTTGAAGTTGTTGTTCTATCTTGTTCTCTTAAGGGCGAATGTTGGCTACTTTCATGTTTATACTGGTTGTATCTTTCTCTCATGGAATCATTCATGGGTTCTTTATTTTTGTTCTTTCGTTGAGAGAAATCTAATTGGGATAAAGATTGTCCTTTTGTAACCGATCTTGTTCCGTGCATTGATATTCTTATTTCAGAGTCGCCACCTCTTTCCTAGAGGATATGTGTTATTTATTTTTTCTGAGTTCTTTCCCACAGCAGAGTCTTAATTCTTCTTCCCCAGCAGAGTCGCCAATCTGTTGGGTCTCAAATCAATAGATTGGATAGGTTCTAAGGAAATGCCAACTCCTATGATCAAACCCTCCAATTGACTTGGCCAACATATAGAGTGAACCTGTTTAGTTGCTAACTCTCTCACTTTAGGCTCTGCAGGACCTAGGCGGGTATACCTATTCACTGAATGTCTCCAATTACCAGTGCTTTTTATAGCAGATTTATTATCCTAGTCTGATATATCTTGATCTTGAAATGGCATGAGTTCCTTGAATGGAGATATAGCAGATGAGTTCAAGATTGTTGTTTGTAATAACTGTTTGCTTTATGTTTCTTAATTACTTCTATTTCTTATTAAAATAATCAATTATGAATGAAATGATGAGTGCAACTTGTAATTTAGCCAGTGCCTTCTTTGCTGTTTGGGTTACAGAGTCATTACACTTTTCTTTAGGACTTATGGTGCGAACTTGTGAGACAGTTTTTTAATTCATCCCTTTATGAACCTGTCAGTTATTAGTTCTTTTGGAACCAAATGAATGCTTATATCATATGCTGATTGAGTGAATTTAACCCTACCCTTAAGGGACCAGTCAATTAAGCTTTGCAAGGAACAATCACAATCCGCAAGCAAAACTTTTGTTGCAACATTATAATATAAAACATAGATCTGATCTTAAGAACATGAATAACCTTATCTTATCAGACAATATCACAGACGATTGCCAAAAGAAAGTGAAATGATCCACAACACATATGCAGAGAAATAGTTGATCAAAATTTGTATTCCATTGTAGTTTGTATACAGAAGACTTACAGGCTGTCATCTATCACTATCTTCATCTTATCTAATCACTATCCCCTTACATTACAAAAATCATTCTCATATATATATGAGGATGAAGGCCTTTCATGAAGAGACACGACCTTTCAAAATATTAATCGTTAATTTGAGTATTTCTAAACTTAAGCAAAAAGAGATTTAGGAGTCCCAAATGATGAATGTAATCATCGTCTTTGAAGGTTTTGATTCGAGGAGTCTGTTTCTTCAATTCATCTCCCAGCGACAGATACTTGAATATTATCTGGTTGACAGTAGGGGCCATATCCTTACTTCGATCTATCTCTGACAAGGCCCAATCCTTGACGCTGGTGAGCTCTTTTCGCAAATCCTCCAGGGATATCACTTCTCCTTCACTTTTGATCTTTTTGGACCTTACACTAGATGAGGGACATTGGTCTAATAAATCCTGAGTCAGAGCTCTTCCTTCCTTCTTTTGTCTCTTGGGCTTCTCTTCAGGGTTTAACTCTTTTCCTTTCCTACTCCTTTTAGAAGAAGAAGACGAAGGTTCCATGATTACAGCAAATATGAGAAACAACACTTACTTGGAGAAATGCTCAGCTCTTCTGGTTATCGTTCGCAAATTTCCACAAGTTCTTCGCAATTTTCAGTCTTTTGGCATTGATCTGGTTCTCATGAAAATTCAATCAGTTCGACTGTAATCGTATGGGCAACTTGTGCATAGTTAATGTTCTGCGTCTACAACGGCTACTCAAGTGTTTAAACTTAATTGCAGATGTGACATTCTTCACTTGGGCCTTTAACTCTTTCGCGGGAAGTACAGTTTGCTCAAAGTGATTATATTTCAAGTTATCGATGAAACCCTTGTCTTCGGCTGAGTGTTTAAATCCTTCATCGAAAGCCCATTTTCTTCGATACTATTGTTTCGGTGAATAGCCCATGTCGAGAAGCCACTTTCAAGACTCATCGAAACCATTCTTTCATCGATAGACCTCCTTTTCGATAAGTCACTCGCAAGTTTCATCGAAGTCATTCTTTCGATGAGTTTCTTTCTTCGGTGAGGGCCCATGTATGTTCATCGACATTCTTTTTCATCGATATCCTCCTTTATCGATGAAACACCTTTGCTTTTGTTCGACATTATGTCATCGATGAAAACTTGCGTTTCGATGAATGCTTTATGAGTTTCTTCGGTAATGATATTCCTTCGAAATTACTTTTGCCTTTCTGCCTTTTGATGAAACTTAGAGTATCGATGAGTGATTTTCTACATTCATCGAAAGTGACTTTTTGCCGAAATACTTTTGTTCGGTGCTTTACATGCCTCATTTCGATGAAAATACTCTTTCGATGAAACTTCTTTTGCAGTGCTTGATACAATTTGCTGGCCGAAAACATCTTTCAGTCTTCACGCCTATGGGAATATACATCTTTTATATATTTTTTTATTTTCAAATATAGTGTTCAACAGACCCCATTTCTATACACATACTATCTGTAGTAGTATCATCTAATTATGGGTAAGGTTTCCCACCATGGTTTTTCCCTTACCAGGTTTCCACGTCAAAATCTATGTGTCATGTGTTGTGGATGTTGTTTCTCTTTCTGTTTCATACATTAAGTTTCACTAGTACTATTATAACTATTAAACTATTTTACCGACACTTAAGTTTTTTTTATCGGCATTAAGTTTAAGTTGGAATAATTTTTATTTGGTTTATAATTTATGTAAACTGGTTAACAAATGATTCACCGCCCCCCCCCCCCCCTCAGTTGTCCTTCCCAGGACCTAATAGAATGCACTGCTTCTTTTTGCACTTTATTTAGTGGGCCTTTGTGTCCTTTGGTATATATTACATTTTTTGTATAAAATTTTTCACTACTAGAACATGTCTTTTTGGGTGGATATGATCATCTTTATATTGTTGTCGATTTTTAGCTTTATGCATTTTTAATGTGGCATCCAAACTGATGTTAGTAGCATTGGAAGGAGTGTGCGAAGGTGTAGGATATGGAGGAATTATGGATGAAATGATGGATGTAGGATGGTGGATGGAATGTGAGGACATGTTCTTTCATTGATCCTGACTAGGAATGAAAGGAATATGATGTGTAAGGAAACTTGCAGCCAACTTTTTGACAATTTCCAAATAATCCAATTTAGATCTTAATCAAATCAACACATAGAATCCACATGCAAAGGATAGACAACATTCCCATGAAAATATGACACAAGATATACCCTAGGAAAAACCTCATGAGGAAAAAACCCAGCCTCCAAAAGCATCATCCACCATGTATTATCAACAATGCATCCATTACAATACAACTATGGAAAGCTTCTAAAACCCATCCATAAAAAGCCATTAACAAGCACTCCATGTGACCAAGCATGAATCCACACATCCCATGCCATACTTCCTTCACAAATGCTAACTTGGCTAACTAACCAACCCAAACAACTACCCTTGTGGTTTCTTTTATAAACACAAGCTCTCACAAAACCACCAATTGGTATTACATCAAAACCATGTGACAATAAAATATAATATTTTTCCTACCTACCCTTGACCCACATTTAATATTGTGTACTTCATCACAATTACATTCTGCAATATTAAGTAAATATAATATAATAATACCAATGTGTCAAAACAACTCATCAAGTGGTTACAACAATATTCCAAGGGAATCTCTACATGTTGCACGTCCATCTAGGTGCAACAATAAAATATGATATTACAATATAATTCCATGTCCACCTCACAAAATAATAAAATAATACAACAATAAAAAATTATTATTCAAGGTGTACAACACCATTTTCCTAACATTCTCCCACTTGTTGTATGCATTGTATAAGGGCCAACAAGTAATCTGTCACATGAACAAGAGACTGATCTCTCCATGCACATATACCATCATGGAATCCAAGTACTCCACGTGCTCCATCAAGATACCTACAACAATAAATATAGTGACCACCATCTCATACATGAATTCTCCCACCCTTCATCATGTCATTGCCACTGGACATGAAAAGGCCATCCCAAAAGAAACCCACACAATTTGTCGCAACAAATGATAAGTCTTGCACCAACTAATATCTGAACACAAACACTAATCCAAATGTATCCAATGCAAAGGTAGCTATTTACATAGCTGAAATAAAACCCACAACAAGTGCTAACACATCAACTATACATGCCTCCAAGGCATACAAACCAAGTGAATAACATCTCATCAACATATGAAACCTGTAACATGCAACCATAATCCCCAAGTGCAATACCTACCACGTATATACACCAAGGAATTCCCAATGCATAGGTAATGTCAATATCAGAAATGAATCCACTCACAACATATCATAGAAGTGTAATCATGTAATATCAAGAACATACATATTAATATGAACATCATGTAAATTGGTAAATTGCAAGTACCACTCTCACACCATGTCTCAAACATTCTCCCATGTTATCCACACCAACAAAAGAAAGAGATAAAGGAACCACCATGTCATCTCCCACATGACATATCATAAATACAAACTAATCAGCTCATAGCTCCAAACAACCTCAAAGCAATTGCAATGTGAATACGAACATCTAAGAAGATAACTAAAACAAAGAGAGAACCACTGTAAATCAAATCCTATAGTATGTCCTTCTACATACACATCTAAATTCTAAATGTGTCAAGTATGATATCCTCCATAAAATTGCACATGAAAAATATAACAACACCCAAACACCGTCCAGTCCCTTGGACCAAACAAACATATATAACATGTAATCAATCATGAATGTAAGCCTCTCATAACCAAGAAGATCATACTAAATATTCATTCCCAATCCCAAGGGAATATGCCCAATAAACCATCTCCCAAACTAATATCAATGACTACCACCATCATAATAATAACTCAAATGCACAAGGAGATATGAAATGTCATACATCTCTCAAACTAAATCATCCAGAACTAACCGTCTATCCATAGCTCAAGATCCATATCTATGAAAGATAAGCATAAATATAATGCACCTGAAAGGAAACAATAGGAAATACCTCTCAAGTAATAAACTACCGAGTAGATCAAGAGTGGGGAATGAGAATGCTCATCCAAAATATCCAAGTCATCATGACTCACACTAAGAACAATCTCCTCTCAATCCATAAACCAAGTGAATGCTCCTCGAACTTCTAGCTGAAACAACAACTTGCCTCAACACATGCCTCTATTCACAAGAGACTACTAGAATCACCAACATCCTCCAAGTATTCATGAGTACTTGTAACCGATCAATCCATGCCAAACTTCAAATGAAACCATAATAATATAATGAGTTATCAAGCAAATGATCATGTACCCAATACAAAGAGACTAATCCAAGATCAATGTAAAAGCTCCAACCATGGAATCAAGAACATAAATATGACAAAATGATCTAATCCATCTCAAAGAGATAACATGCTCCATATGAACATATCAAATAACCATATCATGCTAAAACTCTAAATGCAAATCAAGAGTGTACCATGACATAATATAATCCATTGAAACAACAAGGATAAACTTGTCAAATGAAAGCATAAAGCAAAATCTATACCAATAAATTCATGAGTCCTCAAGATGCAAACATCTCCTAATGGTGTACCCGCAAATGCAAGAGAACTCTTTTGCAGCAATAGGATCTAAGGCATCCTCCAACATCTGTACACAAAGAAGAACATCCACCAACCAACATGGTGAATACACGTCACTACTAGAAGCTCCCACTGAACCCTTCTACAAATTTGTCCATAGAATCATGATAAACCATCTTCTAAATGAAGAACATCCAGGTCTACACACATTAGCTGAAAGGTCAATAGTAACAAGTGTGGAGGCGAGAAAAGTGAGATCAGGTGACTAGGACCTAATCCCACTTTTGCCAACACATTGGGAATACGAAAGAGCATAGGAAGATAGATCACTTTGGATACTTCTTGAGAGAAAGAGAGAGAAAAGAATTATCTTTTAGGGTTTCTATTCCTCTTGTTGCAAATGATAAGAAAAACTAGGGTTTGAATGATCAACTAGACTAGGAGATAAAGAATGAAGCATAAATGAACTTAGAATTGCACAAACTTGCAGATCTAAAACTAAGATACTAAAAGCATGAAAGGGGGAGGATTTTGGATGTGTACGTGATGCTGAAAAATGAGCCAAATTCACTAGGACCAAGGTGCCACATCACTGTCCCATTTCTACAGACAGGAGGCTATAACTAAAAGACTGCAAACTAGAGATCCTAAACCTTCAACCTACCAAAATTCACCAATTTTGAGAAGGGCCAAGGAACCACGCCCCTATCCTAGGTAGGACCAGGGTGCCACACCCCTATCCCTGATAGATTAGGGAAAATTTGAGAGTTTTGGGTTGTTCATGTGCCTTTTTCTGATCTGAAACTCCTTCTGGGTACCTATTAATGCACCTACAACTTAAAAGGGAAGGTTTGGGTGGCTATATAGGGTTTTTCCTTAGTAAAACCCCTTTGTTGGTGATTTCCACCTCCACAAATAGCTAATAATGTATTGAAAATGTGTGTGCTAGAACCTTGTGTGTATGCAAGATCCTAAAATGAAAGAACGAGCTACCCTACACATGAGAGTAAACCCTAAATATAAATGTGAATGTAACTGAAAATGCTTCAAACCAAATATACTAAATGATCTAAAGCATAAATTTAAATATTCAAATTGATGTAAAGAAGCTCATACAAAGACATGAAAATAACATGAAATCAGACCAATCCCCAAGGGAGAGATATTGCCACTAGATCTCCTATTACTCTTCAATGTCTTCAAGGCTCCTAATTGATGATGAATGCTTGATGAAATGTTATTGAATGTTGTTGAAGACTCCACATAGGTTTCTCTTTCACTACTTAGAAGGCTCCTTGTGCTCACTCCAACAACCTTTTCCTATATTTTATTAGATCCCCTCAAATGAAGAAAGAGAGCTCTTTATGTATGAAACCTTAAATCTTAATTTTGACTTAATTTCATCTTTAGGCCAACCTAGGAATTGAATTTTCCACCAATCTATTGGGGTTAAGCATTATAATATCATAGAATTATGCTCCTGAAATTTTGAGAAAAAAGTCAAGGACCACGTGCACTCCCACCATGGTCTGACCAACTTTTCACCAAATTTTCAGGGCCGTTAGATATGATGATATTAGAGCAAATCCCAAAGTTACAGCTGATTTTGAGATGTTTTGATATGCAAAATTGGGCCTTAAAGGTCTAAATAGGACATAATTAGGGTTTACGATTTAATGATTTATTCAAGGAATAAAATGAAAAGGGGCACGATTAGGGTAAAGGGTGCAACTTTATAACATGTAAAGTGATGAAACATGACTTTAGCTTTAATTAAATTAATTAATTAAATGCTTAAAGGGAAATTACAATGCAAGATGCAAACACACTAAGGCGGGTTCTAAACCTAGTGTGAAATTGTACCACCCTAGCAAGGGTGTACAATTTACGACACTACATTTAGCTCCCACTTTAGTAGTCATATTACACTATGTGCATATGCAAGCTAAAGTACATAAAAGTAAACATTCATGAAAAAAGATATATCCAAAGTTGTCGAATGAAGCCCCCAACGGTATCTGCAGTACACGGTTAGGAACCACACCCTACAAAAACACATGTTAGATAAAATCCCAAAATTCGAGAGTAGCTATATGCCCCCTATTTCAGCTTGATAATTTTAGTGAGTTGAAATAGGGTATCATGTTTAGCACATTGAATTGTGAAAGAAGATTGATGACAAATGCTCACAAGAAGATTTGATACAAGATCAAAAACTAATGGAGAATCATTTGGTAAGAAAGAGGACTAAACCTCAATTCCAACATAACAAATAGTGTGAGTATTTGAGAATTCCCTAACACAAGATGAAAGATTTAAATGGAAACAAATGCAAGAAATATAATTCAAAAATTCAACTCCATAAAGGAAATTGGAAAAGAATGGAGGATTGAAATGACATCAAAGAGAGATTATTTATAGCAACACTCTTCTAAAAGAAGGCAAGAGATCCTCATCAGGGATATGAATGTGCACAAAATAGAAGGGTTTATTATAAAAGATACTACTCAATGAAGAAAAGAAATTTATGAATGATCAAAGACGTCCAACACCAAGGAGGAGGTCCCAATTAAGGATATGTACTTAAGATCCCCATTAAGGATGCTTGTTCCAATATGAGAGAAGGAATTTAAATATGAATACACCTCTACAATCAATAAGAAATCCTTATAGAAGACACTACTTCACAAAGGGGAAATTTTAATCTTAAGAAGGAGAGATATTTGAAATCACTCTTTCCCCCCATATATAGGGAGAAAAGATGAGATAAAAATAGGCTATTATGTTGCTTCCAAAAGTATGATTGCAAGTTAAATTGTACCATCATGAATGACAATGAGCCCCCAGTAAGTGATCTACCAATGTCACATAATGATGAGCAACATAAAAGCCATTAATGTTATTTAAAGACATGATAGATTGAATGAGGTATTTGAATATGACATGTTAAATGCTCTACTATAAGTGAGATTGAAAACATGCATAAGATGATGAATGTTAAAAAGTTTTTAGAAAGAGAGAAGTTTATAGGAGTAGAATAGGCCACTAAGTCATAGTTTTCTTGCGTACAAGAGATCTTAGGAGAGGGATAGTGTAACTCATTAGCTTATTCCTAGAAGAAGGGATTTTAGAATGATTAGAAGATAAAGTCTCATAAGGGGGATTAGAAATCTCTTGAGGAGATTCATAAAGAGGTTTGTTCATCACCAAGATTTCCTTATGAGGGGTATGAGTGTTGAAAGAATTAGAAGATGATTTAATTAAGGTGAGGTCATCATCGCTACTAAATATAGAATTCACATTAAGAGATGGTATTTTAGATGCTTTGCTGGGCTTATAAGGATTATATCCAAGTCCAAATCAAGCTTCATGTGTTTTATGTTCTAAAGGAACTTTAATTCCTTGTTCATTTGTGCCACAACCATTTCCATCATACCCACTCTTAGCTAAAATGTGAAAACCAGGACCATAAAAGGATGTCGAATCAGAAAGAGATGGTTGTACCTCATAGGTCTCAATGCTATATGAATTAGAGGAAGGATTTGAAAAATTATTTAAATTACAAGCAGCCACAAAGTGGTTACTTAGTTCTTTAGACAAAGTGGTTTGCTCTTTAATTTCCTCCTTTGATATCTGCTTCTCAGTCTTAGATCCTTTCCAAGATACTCTATACTCTCCTATAAAAGTAGGGGTAAAGTCTAGAGATACCCAGTGATCATTTGAGAACACTCCTTTGAGAGAAAAGATATCCTTGGGAGGAGATTCCAATTCAATAAAAGAATCAGGATTACTAGAAGGAACAACATCATTAAATGAAATAGATGTATTTGAAGAAGTAGGAGGATTGGTAGAAGATTCAGAAGTACTTGAACAAGAAGATCTAGATTTTAATGTTTCTTGAAGTTTGGTATCAACTAATAAGGTGTATGTCATATTGTTATAAATAAACTTGACTTTCCTATGCAAAGTTGAGGGTACAACTTGCATGCTATGAATCCAAGGTCTCCCTAATAGAAGGTTATATGTCAAATTACCAGGCATAACATGACTAGGTGTAGGTAACACAATAGGACCTACCCTAACAGGCAAGGTTATGAAACCTAAACATTGTTTAGCAATATTATCAAAGCCTCAAATAGTAAGAGAAGCAAGTTCGATGAGAGAACGATCCACTTTAATCTTATCTAATAAGTCTACACCACAAACATTAAGGCTAGATCCATTGTCAACAGGGGTTGATTTTATAGCACTATCATGGATAATAACCACAATCATAAGAGGATAATATTGATTTTGGATTCCACGAAAAGGTAACTCATCTTGTGTGAATACAATTTGAGCTTTAGGTTTATTCATAGGATCAATCAAAGAAGTCATGTTATTAGGTGTCACTATAGGTGGGACATCTAAGTTTTTCAAAGCATCTTGTAACATCCCATGATAATCAGGTGAAGTTTGAACCAAATCCCAAATAGAAATCTTGGTAGGAGTAGCTTTAAGTTGTTCAATGAGATCATACTCCTTACTAAGGGTTGTTATACTAGGTGCTTGAGGAAGAATAGGTTGAGGATCAGGAAGAGAAGTTGGGATAGTTGGAGGAGGATTAGGTTGCCTATTGTTTCTTGTGTTGTAGGTATGGGCAATTGTATGATAACTCTTTCTAGTGATTTTCTTAGCATACTCATAAGGGATCTTAGTAGGATAACCTCCTTACATAGTAAGAATAGGTTTCTTAGGAGTACAAAAAGAATCATCAGCATAATCACCTTGAACCACTAAGATAGGCTTACATTGGGAATTTTAAGAAGGACAAGAACCTTGATCTATGAAGAGGGGTTTATTAGGTGTTTCATTTACATGTATCAAATTGATTTAAGATGGTTTAGGAATATTAAAGGTTTCTTTAGAAGAAGAATGAAAAATATTGTTGGAAGAATTGTTGATAGTCTCTTCTTGCACTAAAATATTATCATGGATAAGATCAATTTTAGAAGATAGACTAGAAGTAAGCATTGATGTTTTAGAAGAAAGATTATTACTAGGAAAGGTTGTATCATCCTCTATCACCAAAGGATCTACATGGGGAATAGGCTCTCTAGGAGAAGCATCAACATTACTCTCTAAAGTCTCACCTTTAAGAGGGAGATCTTTGAAAGAGATGTCAACAATGTTACCATGAACTAGGGTATCCTTATGAGTATAACCGAGTTTAGTGGAGGGAGATGCTTTATTTTTAGAGGGAGAATGATTGAGATTCATGGAAGGTGAGATGCTCTCAAGGGAGTTATCACTCATGATTACATCCCCTTGGGATAGGGTCCTCTCATGTGGTAGAGAATAATCAACACCTTCTTCTATTAATTCATCCCAAATAGTGAGATCATTGAAAGGAATATCTTGCACAAAGATGTTCTGATTGTTATTGCTAATTTCAAGAGAAGGGATAACATTGTTTATTAATTCTTCATCCTTAGAAGGGAGAACATCATTACATGTGTCTAAATCATCCTCTTTCCTCAAAATGTATTCAATAGGATATTTAGGGGAGAGAGAATTAAAGAAATTTATTGTGATTTCATCTTCTTCCTCTAAGGCATCTTTAGGGATAAGACAAGCTTTAGGAGAAGGGCAAGCATTTCTCATTAATGCATCATCTGTAGTGGGAATTTTGTTGGAATCAAAAGAGGAAATTCCATCACTAGGAAAAGTAGATAAAATACCATCTTCTTGCACAAAATGATCCTCATGAGGGGAGTATTATTTAGGAGGGAGATGAACATCTTTATCCAAATATTCATGCTTAGGAAAGAGATCTTTGAAAGAAATGCTCATAACCTCTTGTTGTAATAACATGCCCCCATTGGTAAGACCAAATTTAGGAGAAGATAAGTCAATGTCCATCAATAAATTTTCACTTAGAGAGGAATCATGTAAAGAAGGTAAATTAACACTAATAAAAATGTTTATGATATCATCCTCCTCCTCATAGATAGCTAGATGGGAAGGGCACATTTTAGGAGAATTGTCAAGATCACTCTTCAAATCTTCATCCTCAGAGCTTGGGAGAGTTTTCAAGGGGTTGATAACAACTCTTTTAGGCACTAAAATTTTGTAATAGATAGGAGGAGGTTCTTTAAGAGAGGTAAAAATTGAAACAAGGGAAGCTAACCCATTATCACATTTAGAAAATGAATGCATCATGACAATAAATTTCCTCTTTCAAATGATAACATATGCAAAATAGAAGGAAATGTTCAATTTTAACCAATGCAAGAACTCTAAATGTTGATTTAGAAAATTAAATTTATGAGTGAAATGTGTTCCTAAATTAGATCTGAAATTAATGATCCAAATCAAGCTATACACAAGTACAATTTTGAATTGAAAAATTAGGGTTTTTTACAAAAATGACCTCTAATTTTTTGAAATTTGCAAGGAATTGAAACTTGTAAATGTAAATTTGAGTTTGAAATGGAAAAAAAAACACTCAAACCTAAGAACATAAATCAAAATTAAAGAAGATTGGATTCTATTGGCATTATGTGAACCGACATGAGCCTTATGTAAACTGGCATGAAGACATAATGATAGTGTATGTTGTCATTGATGTGAATATGAGACATAGTGTGAACCGGCACATGAGATAAGGGAAGAAAGAGGTATCGGCATATGTGTGAATTGGTATATGCCAAAGTGAAGCGACACATTTGTTCAAAGTGAACCAGCATGCAGTTATGGGAACCGGCACATGGAAGCACTATATGACTACCAGTTGGTAAGGTATCTTCCACTTCGGGGTTTCCGGTTGGAGTATCTCAAGTCTGTGTCACTCAATCGGTGATCTTTGTGTGATGAGTTAGCAGTATGATGGAGGACAGATCGTATTGCCATGTAAGCTCTGTGCGCGTGAAGGATCTTGCATGAAGAAGACTATTCCTATCTATCTCGGGAATGTGTGAAGTCTATCAAATGGTGATAATGCGTGATGGGTTATTAGTCGCCATGAAAATGGTGGATAATGGACGATGGAGAATGTCTTGAGATCAACTCAAGACTAGTGCATTTAATGCAATATGTTTCAATGGTCAGGATTGAACAGTTTGAATTGCTCAACCTAAAAAGTTTAGGGTTTAAGGTTTTTGCTACCAACCTATATGTTCCCTATAAGGTCGATGTTAGGTTTCTGTCTGAAGTTGTTGGAAAAATTTGTGAGTGTGTATCCAATGAAAGTGATATGAGATTCTTGCCAGACCATAGGAGAGAAGAGATACCTGCAAAGTGAATGTGCAGAAGGAAAAGAGGAGCCTAAATGGATCTGTATTAGTATTAAGTGTTGTTAACAGATCATTGTAATACCTATTGATCTCTAACCACTTCAATAGTTGTAAAATCCCCTAACAGGGTAGCCTTAACTAGCTTGATTCAAAATCCCTTAAATCGGGTGGTCTTAATCGGCTTGCTATAAACCCCTTAACCGGGTAACGTGAAGCTAATGAGTTCTGAGAAGCTAGAGAAGCTTAGGAGATCCTTTCAGCTATTGAGTTCTTAAAATCCTCTAGCAAGGTGACCCTACCGGGTTTAACCCTTAACCGGGTGATCCCTAATAGGATCGGTTCCTACCAGAACCTATTGTAATGTTCTTAACCGGACAAGGCTCCTAATAGAGCGGACTTCTAAAGAGTTCAAAAAGCAACTTGTGGGTATTCATCCCCACCGTGGTTTTTCCCAGTTGGGTTTCCATGTGAAAAATATGTGTGTCATGTGAAATGCTTTTGGCTTGTGATGCTTTGTTTTATCTGTTATGCACATGAAGGTTCTATGTTTTATGCCTGTCTATAAAACATATTGAACTCACTATTGTGAAGATTTGATGGTTAAGTCTACTAGTTCATGCATGTGAATATTATGATAATGTGGTATTTGAGCTAAGAGAAAAGCTTAGTGAGTGACCGGTTCATGACTGATTGAGCTATACTGGATGTTACCGGTTGCACTCTGTTTTACCGGTATCTCTGTTTATCAGTCATTGTGAGTGTTTGTTGTCAAAATGGTTTTGGACTATATTTGTGTCTATACTGATTCACCCCTCCCTCTCAGTACTGGTTTGGTACTAGTGGTTCATCATTGAGTTATCAGGTTCACCAAAATGTGGACATGGGAAAAGTGAGATCGTGTGACTAGGACCTAATCCCACTTTTACTAACACATTAGGAATACGAAAGAGCCTAGGGAGATAGATCACTTTAGCTACTTCTTGAGAGAAAGAGAGAGCCATGGATTATCTCTTAGGGTTTATATTCCTTTTGTTGCAAATGATGAGAAAAAATAAGGTTTGAATGATCAACTAGACTAGGAGATAAAGAATGAAGCACAAATGAACTCAGAATTGCACAAACTTGCAGATCTAAAACTGAGACACTGAAAGAATGAAAGGGGGAGGATTTTGGATGTGTACTTGATGTTGCAAAATGATCCAAATTTTTAGGACCAGGGTTCCATGTCACTGTCACATTTCTACAGACAAGAGGTTGTAACTGAAAGACTGCAAATTAGAGATCCTGAACCTTCAACTTGCCAAAATTCACTGATTTTGAGGGGGAACAGGGCACCACATCCCTATATTAGGTAGGACTAGGGTGCCACACCTTTGTCCCTGATAGATTAGGGAAAATCTGAGAGTTATGGGTTGTTCATGTGCCTTTTTTTATTTGAATTTCCTTCTGGGTACCTGTTTCTGCACCTGCAACTGAAAAGGGAAGGTTTGGGTGGCTATATAGGGTTTTTTCTTAGTCAAACCCCTATGTTGGTGATTTCACCTCCACAAATAGCTGATAATATACCGAAAATGTGTGTGCTAGAACCTTGTGTGTATGCAAAATCCTAAAATGAAAGAAACTAGAGCTACCCTATGCATCAGAGTAAACCCTAAAAGTAAATGTGAATGTAAATGAAAATGCTTCAAACCAAATATACTAAATGATCTCAAGCATGAATTTAAATATGTAAATTTATTTAAAGAATCTCATACAAAGACACAAAAATAACATGAAATCATACCAATCCCCAAGGGAGAGCTATTGCCACTAGATCTCCTATTACTCTTCAATGTCTTCAAGGCTCTTAATTGATGATGAATTCTTGATGAAATGTTGTTGAATTTTTTTGAATGTTGTTGAAGACCCCACGTAGGCTTCTCTTTCACTACATAGAAGGCTCCTTGTGCTCGCTCCAATAGTCTTTTCCTATATTTTATTATATCCCCTCAAATGAAGAAAGAGAGCTCTTTATGTATGAAACCCTAGATCTTAATTTTGACTTAATTCCATCTTTAGGCTGACCTAGGAATTGAATTTCCTGCCAATATTTTGGGGTTAAGCATTATAATATCATAGAATTATGCTCCCAAAATTTCAGGAAAAAAGTCGAGGACCATGTGCACTCTTGCCACAGTCCAACCAACTTTTCACCAAATTTCCAAGGATGTTAGATATGATGATATTAGAGTAAATCCCAAAGTTATAGTTGATTTCAAGATGTTTTGATATGTGAAATCAAGCCTTAAAGGTCAAAATACAACATAATTAGGGTTTATGATTTAATAATTTATTAAAGGAATAAAATGAAAAGGGGCATGCTTAGGGTAAAGGGCCCAACTATATAACATGTAAAGTGATGAATCATGATTTTAGATTTAATTAAATTAATTAATTATAGGCTTAAAGGGAAATTACAATGCAAGATGCAAACACACTAAGGCGGGTGCTAAACCAAGTATGAAATTGTACCACCCTAGAAAGGGTGTACAGTTTATGACACTAAAACATGTAAACCATGAAATCTATATCAAGAAGATGAAACCACCACCAAAAAATCACCAATCAGGAATCAATCATATACTACCAACTCATCATTGTCAAAAGCTCCAACTGAAAGTGCATCAATAAATAACAAAGCTATCATGACATCATGATTAAATACATGCTACAAGTCCCAATCCAACTATCCAAGTACCATAGTATCATCCATCCTCTTATCTCAAAACAAACATACCAATGCACAAATGACCACATACAAGGTCAGCCAACAAGTATACACCACAATGAATCAAACCTGGTGGATATAGGCAGTCCACATCTAAGCCATCCCACTGCAATTGAATAGGTGATCAGCCCACACAACTACATAACTCATAGGTGAAACACTAAACATGTAAACTCATCATCACATTAGTAAACTGAAAACTAAGATATCAAAGAGAATAATATATGTAGACAATCATGACTCAAACACCAAATCACCATCCGATCTGATTTTCCAAACATGTCCACAAACTAGTACCATAGTTAAAGGAACTAAATAAGCATCAAATCAAATCACCATAATCATGACTATGTCATGTTAATGCAAAACATGTACCTGCATACCCATGACACCACAATCATCACCTGCATCCAACTATCACCCACATAAAACTCCAAGTCTCAAATCAAGTCCAATCATGTCCTCAAACCAAGAACAACCTATGCACTTGTAGACATCAAAGTCCAACTCTAAAACACACCTATAACAAAGCTGCACCACTTAGAATCTATATCATCATAAATATCCAATGAAAACATGCACTCCTTCAAGGTTATGTCCCTTGACTCGTACGGATGCTCACACAATCACACCCCAAATCTCAAGCACCTACAAGTGATCAATCAATTACACATCTCTCCATACCCATCAAACTGATACAATAACAATACTAAACTTAAATACACTGAACACCCTCTCCAACGCCTATTCGAAATCGAAAAACAGATTCCATATGCAAAAGATATGACCAAAATTGTATCAAGGAGAATAACAAGCTTCTAGGCTCCCAAAACATGTCAAAACAACAAAATCACTGAACCAAACATGTACCAAATGGTATTTCTCATAATCATCTCTCCAATGAGTATACGAAGTCAAAAAATGGACTCCCTGGATGAAAGTTATGCTAGTTGGGAGAAAATGTCCAATTTCGCCATATGAGAACACGTGGACTTAAATTTTTTTCCAATTTCCCTAAAGTCCATCTTCAAAAAAAATTCATCAATTGGACAATAAAATTTCCAAAGTTTTCAAAAAATATCTCTAGGTGGGGCCCGCTGGTCGGACCCCATATATCTCCCAATAAAAATAACATGTGGCAATTTATTAATAATATTTAACAAAAAGTTAATTTAAAACTTCTTAATAAAAACCACATAAAACATATAAATCAAATGGCAGTAAATTTGTTTTACACCCAAAGGGCGGTACATGATGGTCGGGCCACTGATGGGAAGGCTCGGCCCTACTGGTGGTACCCCGACCACTGTTTGGTTGGGGCAAGGTACTGACTACTACCCCACTACTGCCACCATATGGTGCTAGACCATTTAGCAAGTGATACGAACAAATCATCTTAAAAAAAATTCAAACTTGGGCCTTCGACACCGAAATAGGGTAAATTGTATATCACTGTAGACGTCTAAAAATGGTCAACGCTTGCAGAATCATACTTTAACATTTGCACATTGCCTTATTTTAGGGTTTTTGCATCGCATTAACATTTCTTCTATGTCACGCACTTGGTTTTTATCATTTGCGAGCATCGAGTCCTTCTTCTGCATTTATCTCACTCTCGAATTTGGTCTTGTCAGCAACAATCTTCAGTCATGATTTTGATCGATCTTATCATGTCCAATCAATGTGCTTGCTCATTTGGCATATTTTGACATCGTCAATCCTAATCGATGATGGAATTAGGGTTTTGTCCTCTTATCAATCTTATCATTTTGCGATCGATTTGACATCGATCCTTGTCCTTTTTCAATCGTGTCAATTTGGATCAATTTGTCATTGTTCCTTGTCAATTGGCGCATTTGTCAATCAAATCACTTATCAGCATTGGTCTTTTATCAATTCAAAATCATGATCGAATCGACATCAAATCAATCTTACATCAAGACCTAATTGTCATCCTTGCATTTCTAATTCATCTTCTAGGGTTTCATGATTTATTCATTTAACCTTGTTTGTCATTTTCTCTCCATTTTCTCTCTAGGATAAATAATTTATTTATCTATCCTAAGTCTTCTTGTCACAATTAAATGTTTATTTAATTGTCTAATTAATTCCTCCTATTTTTGTAAATTAATTAATGAATGAGAAATTATTAATTAACTTACCTAATTTTCATCAATTTCCTAATTTCCAAGTCATCATTTCTAACCTAATTGTCTAATTTCTCCTAAATTCCTAAATGTCTATTTCTATTTCAAATTCTTGTCATAAATCCTTGCATAGCAATTTGTCATAAATTGTCATAAATTCTCATAAATCCTTGCATAGCAATTTGTCATACATATGTCATAATTTTGCTATTTTTGATTTGAATTTCCATTCGAATCACTTTCATGCTAATCTAATCTTTTCTCCAATTTATCTATAAATTGGATGAATTTCTTCAATCAAGATCCCTGATCCCTGGTTGAATCAATCACGCTTCTAGTACCCTTATGCTGTCGTCTTGTCAATCTTGCTTTCATCTCATGCATATGCACTTGTAGGTGAGATCCACAAAACAAAGCTATTTGAAGGAGAAAGAAGGACAATGGAGCCACATGAAGGAGACATCTGCATTTGGTTTTCTTAGATTTCATTTAGAATGTCTTGTCTTCATGTTTTCATTGAATGCTTTTAGGATTGTTATCACTGCATTTCAATTTTCGTGATTGAACTAGACTAATTCTTATTTGCTTTGATGATTTACACATTTCCTAGCTACATAGATTGGTGAACCTGACATGAACTAACCCCCTAACGATGCTTTTGAGTGCTTTTGAGATGATTTGCAGGTGAAAAATCCAAGAAATAGGGTAATGCAGGCCTTTCTAGGCACTTTTGCACCTATGTAGGAGCAATCTGCACTTGTGTCAAGCATTCTACACCTATGTCAAAGACTTATGCACCTGTGTTACTGCATTATGTGCCTGTATCAAGAATTTTGTGCCTATGTAAGGCCAGAAATAGAGGTAAAAAAAGCAATGTTTTTACTTGTAAATTGATTTGTTTTGCATTATGTTTCTGCTTTTTGGTTTTATGGTATTGATTCTTTGTGTAGCACCTTGGCATTATGCATGGCAAAGACAAAGATGAAACTACTAACAAATTTTATGCAGATTCGATAATCAAAGCTCACACATATCAAACTTCTAAAATGGTGGTTCTGCAGGTTGCCTTGGATTACAACTAAACTTTGTGTTTGTAATTCATATTTAGGCACCTAGTATGATTTCTAAATAGGATGGAATGAACGTATGTTTTCTTTGATTGTTGAGTTTGACATTGGAGTAGGAGAGTATGCTCTCATCCTTCTTAGGGTGATCAGAAATCCAGATCTTCGATATCATTCTCATGTTTTGATTGTGTGTTACCTTTAGAGGGCCTGCCTTCCCGACCATTTGCTTTCTTTTGCAAGCAAGTGACAATCGTGAGAAGGGAACAACCCAAAGTGAGCATAGCCAAAGTACCTTGGCATTCTAACTCACTATAAATAAATACCTGATGGGCGAAAGCTTTGAAGGAAGGGTTACATGGGAATTGTAGTTACTTGGGAAGTGATGACCCTTGGACTCTTTCTCATATCAACATCTAAGTAGGGCCTCATGGTCTAAATTGTGCTTGCACGACTACATTTTTTTGGTATCTTGGTGGGCTTAATGTCTCAATCACACTTGCGTGACACCAACGAGTAGCGCTTAACAGAAATCCTTACTAAACACCTTGTATTTAGAGGCCAAAAATCCTTCTAGTTGCTTGAGAAGGACAAGTTCGGATACTTGGAAGAGATACTAAGTTCACCATGGGGAGATTTCCATGGGGACTGATGCTTGGCTGCCCTGAGAAGTGAGTGTCGTGGAGGGGAGCCTGTGGGGTCAAGCATCTATGTATTCTCCTTGAATCTCATAATGAGTCTACCTCTCAAGTACCTACTGTCCTTGCCTACCATAAGAAATGTGTGAATGAGCATGATTGTCTTGAGTCTAAGTTGAAATATCTTGTCTTCTTTGTTTGTCAAAAGTTGAGTTGTGTCTCATTTCAAAAACAAGGCAAATTGATTCAAAACAAGGTTAAACACAAGAGTATTTCATTCAACAAAGTTCAAAACACCTTCAAACATGGTTGTCAAACATTTTTCAAAATCTTGTCTCAACATTCATGTCACTTAGATTTAGGTTCATCCTAGGTTTGCATTTTGCAAAGTCATTGTCAAGTACCAAGGTTAGGTTTTCACCTAAGTCATACTCCTTTTGCATATCAATAAAAGTCATGTTGCATGTGTCCTCTTGCATTAGAGTAATACCATTTCATAATTCAACCTTAGGTTTTGCCTTAGGTTGACATTGTCATACATTTGCATTTGCATCTTTGTCCTCATAACATTAGGTCACATTTGCATACCCTAGGTCTCTTCATTAAGCTTAGGTCATTATGATATCATATTAGGGTCACTTGCATAGTAATTGTCCCTTAGCATATAGTGTCAAAACTAGGTTTTGTCATACTTGAGTAATCCAAATCTTTGATAAACCCTAAGTCATTGTTAGGAAGTCTAGACCTTATCAAGCTTTTGTCTTTTTGTCATCACTGTCATTTGGTCAAACCTAGCTTAGTATCCAAGCATATATGGGAGACATTGTCATTTCATCCTTTTGTCACTCGGTCCTTTTGTCCTTTGAGGTCTAGACATCATTTCAATTTCCTAAGGGTCTCTTTTTAGATTTGCATTCCAAAAAGTTTGTCAAAATCTTGAAAAACAACAAAAACATAGGTTGCATTATTGCCATAGATTGCATTTTCACCTTTTTAGTTTGCATTTAGTTGCATATCATATATCATCCTTGAAAAATTCCAAAAAAATATTGCATTTCATAGTGACATGTTTGTTGAAATGAGGTCTCAACCTTCTTACGAAGCCATGTCATCACAATTGAGAAATCAATCATGTCAATCCAATCTCTACATGTCTCAGAACTTGGATCAAACTTTTTATGATGAAACAAATGTCCAAATACAAAAACTAGAGGAGAAACTAGCTCAAGAAAATGAGATTTTGGAACAAAGAGTGAAAAACATTGAGAAGAATAGATCACAAATGTCCAAAATGTTTCAAAAATTTCTAGGTCGAAATCCAAAGATTGAGCCAATTGATGTAAGATCTCTTCTTGAACGATCAAACATACCAGCTCTCCTCTCCCAAATAGAGATGATGAAACAATTTCAAGAAAAGAGACAACATCAATTTCAACATTATGTGCCTCCACAACATGAAGAAGAAGGTGTTTACTATCAATCAGATTTTCAACCAATACAACCAATGGTTCAACCAATTGCTCAACATATACAACCAATACAACCAATGGTCCAATTTCAACAATATGTCCAACCAACTATACAATGTCCACAAATGGTTCAACCAATGGTGGAATATCAATGTCAACAACCACAACCAAACATTCAAAAACAAAGATTGCAACATTTACCAAGCCAAATTTTGAACTTTTCAAACCAATTTGATCAACATCTAGTCCAATATCAAAACATGACATCAGACCAGAACCAACTCCTTGCCAAACAAGTTCAAATTCCAGATACAACCATGTCAAAACCTCGAAAGAAAGGTGGCTTTATTGCAATGATCTTAAGGAAATTACCAAGTGAGTTCTTTGATGAAGGTCAAGATAATACACTTATGTCTAGCAATGCCTCATCCCCCCACAAACAAATTGACTCTCCAGTGGCATCTATCCCTACACCTCTAGAAGTTTCACAAGAACCTTCTATATTGTCCTCATCAAACAATACACCCAAGGATGAAATTATCCAAGAGCTATCAATAATTGATTGCCAAGATAATCCAATTCATGATGCACATCCTTGTCATGTTTCAGAAATACAAGACCCAATGCCACCATGCACTTTATTGCCATTACCTGTTTTAGAGGACCCCATTTGAAGTCCTTCTTCCTCATGTTCAAGCAATGATTCCTTGCCAAAATCCATCATAAAGGTTCAAAGTGCATTTCCTTCATGCCAAAACATTGATCTCTTGTCAGAATCCCCCATGCATATCCAAAGACCAACCTCATGTCAAGAGGATAATTTAGAGCATGAAGAAATGTGTCTTGAAATAGATCAAGATCAAGATCCTGAAACCTTATCATTCCATCCAATTGTTGACCAAGATCCCATTTCCCCAGACACTCACAATGATCCACTTATTCCTGTCAATTCTATCCAAGAACACAATGTCCTTTCAAATCCCATTGACATTCCACTTCCTAAGAAAGATCAAGATATCCCTTCCATCCTTTCCGATGATCCCAATAAAAGTCAAGAGAAAAGCACCTTTAAAGAGGATTCCAATGATCTTCCTCCTTGTCAAGATCAAATTATTCCTTTTGTTCCTCCATCTCCTTGTCTTAATGCTCCATATACACTCCAAGATCACATTTCTTTTGATGATCCCATTATTTCTCCCATTCTATCTCTTGAAGAGCCTATCATTGAACCATGTCCACTACACAATCCTAGTCCCCCTCATGATCCTAATCCCCCTCATGATTCTAACATGTTAGTGCAAGATGTTCATGAACCCTTGACATGCATAATGGGTTCTTCCACTTTGGTACAATCTGATCCACTTCAAGATCTCATTATTTCTCTCATATCATATCCACCTCATAATGGACTCGCGTCTTCTTCCCAAAGAAAAGAGTATCCTACAAGTCAAGATATTCATAAAGGCAAAGGAGTAGATCACCATAAGCAAGCATCCCTTCATGTTAAAGAAAATATTAAGGGTCATGGCCTCAGTGAAATTCCTCAAGACGTGGGTACCCCTACTAAATCCAACATCCCTTCAAAATCCAAGCATACACCTTCCCCATCATACTTTCCATCCATCTTAGGTCTTTATATTACTTCATTCTCTATGCAAGGTCAGCAAAGGCATACATCCTTGAGTAAATTTCATCCATCCAAAAGAAGTCCATTTCATTCATATCCATCCATGCATTCCTTTCCCCCTCCAAGCAATTTGGATGTCAAGTATAAACGTCATAAGTCTAGCAATCCACATGTATTCAAGGATCAACATGTCCAATCTAATCAACATGTCAAAGCAAAGAAAAATATGAGCCAAAAAGAAAAGGAAAAATCCAAAAGGTCACAAAGGCCCACTAAGCAAAATAAAGCAAAGTCAAAATATATATGGGTTCCTAAATCCCTTGTGCAAGCAATGCACTCCAAGGAACCACAAAAGCATGAAAAATAAAAAACCATGTGGATCCCTAAGAAGCTCCTTGAAGCACAAAAAGAAACATCCAACTTGGCATCCAAAATTGCTATTCCTCCATCCAAACCTTCCAATTCTATTCCTTCATCACCTTCTTCATCCATTTTGGGCCCTTATGTCCCAAAATCCCAAGTTATTCCTTCATCAAAATCTCCATAGCCAAAACCCACTCTTCCTCCATCAGTCCATCACCCCTCAAGGTGTGTGCCAATGTTGATCTTGCCTTCATTTCCATCTAGTGAAGCCCAATTCTTCCAATACCCTACCTATTATCCAATGCATATTTTCCATCCTTCCATCCCTTTGGTCCAATCCTTTGCATAAATCCTTGCCTTAGTTTCATCTTATTTTCCATGTCCTTATCCTACCAACGTCTTTGAGCATACTTTTAAAGGTCATGGTCCATTTTTTTCAAGGCTACTATCCAAACAAAAATATGTTTGAGTCCTTCTTCCATCCCATATCATGTGTCCATCTTCTCTTGAAAAAGTCAAAATACAAAAAAATACAAAAAGAAAAGTGAAAAAAAAAGACAAAAGGAAAAAAGTAAAGCAAAAATAATTTGTCCACTAGTGAAAACATGGCAAACAGGCGCCTTGGGAAAGTACCGTGATGAAAACCTGGCAAACAGGCATCATGCGTAATCTATGAACTTCTTGCATACCACACTTGGGGGCAGGTTTCCTCCTTCATATCCTATTGCCCTTCATTATCCTATCATACCATGTCATACTCCTCCATTATCCTATTGTCCCTCATGTCCATTTCCTCTTTCCACCTTTGATCTTGACAAGGCTGAGGATCTTCATGAGCATCATGCATCTTGTTTGCAGCTTTTAGTCCATCATAGCTTTTGGTCTTTATCCATTTGCTTATTATAACCTTTCATCCATATTCCCTAGCTTATTGCAACTTTCTACCACTATCCCTTAACCTATCTCGACCTTCAGTCCATGTCCCTTAGCCTATTCTTGGTCTTTCTTATCCTATCCATATCTTATCACTATCCATACACTCTTTTTCATTCCTTGATCTTGATCTGACAAAAGGACGCAAAATTTAAACATGGTTTCAAAAACCTCTTGACATGTCCCTCATGCCATGTCACTACTTTACATTGTCATATCCAGTCTCTTGTCCCATCAAGTAATAGCCCTTGAAAATTACATCCGTATTGTCTCCATGATAAAAGGCCTTTGTCTTCCCTCTATCCACCAACATTACAGAAAGCCTATTTATTCACCTGTCATATTCCTTGCCTTGCTAGACACTAGGGGCAAAAATTTTAAAAAAATTGAAAAATGTCCTGAAATAATCCTAAAAACATCCAAAAACATCAAAAAAATCAAATAATGTCCTGAAATAATCCAAAAACATAAAAAAAAAACTAAAAAATGTCTTGGCAAAAAATCCAAAAAAATCAAATAATGTCTTGAAAAAATCATAAAAAATCAAATAATGTCCTAAAAAAATCCAAAAAAATCAAATAATGTCCTAAAATAATCCCTAAAAATCAAATAATGTCCTGAAATAATCCAAAAAATCCAAAAAAATCAAATAACGTCCTAAAATAATCCAAAAAAAATCAAATAAAGTCCTGAAAAAATGAACAAAAAAATTGTAAAAATTCAAAAAGCATAACAAAATATATCCTCTTGGTGCATAAGACAGATCACTAAGCATCCCTCCAATGACACGCAATCACACATTGTGCTTTAATGAAATCATGCATAAACAGATGAAATTTTTCAATCAAACCAGACATTCAAACTGATCACAATTATCTTCTCGATCGAACGTCAGCATCAATATCATTGGTCCTTGGCACATTATCATGAGTCTTATACAGGGTGTGGTATGCTCGAAACTAGACTGTGTCCTATCTTAGATGGGGTACCGCATGTCCTAAAACCAGACAGCATGATCGTCCTATCAACACTTTCAACTTTTGACAATGAAGATCAAGATGTTTGTTTGACTTGTTGGAATTAGCGAGTCTTATCTTTTTATTGATTTATCTTTGATCATGTTCCTATGTTGCTTGATGATGTCACTGAGTGATTTAGAGTGACCAGGATGGTTCATGGTCCCTTTCTTTTTTGTTGTGATTGTTGTTTGTCTGCGATGTGTCTGTCTTTTGCAAAAAGGGTTGCATTTCAGCTCTGGCCTTCAATGCCATGATGCTACACATCCATTTTGCTACATTAAAATAAAGGTTCTCACCTATAAAGTGCATTACTGAAAGCAAGTTTTTTTTTCTTCTTCGTCTCTAACTGTCCTCTGTCTCATTTCTTCTTACGAACATTTCTTCCATCAGTTTGGATAGTCAGTTCGGTCTAGTGCTCTGATTTCCCCAAACACATATGCTGCATCTTGCATTCATTGGTTAGTACATTTGCATTACATCAAGCATCATATCAAGCATTTTATCCATTTCATATTATAAATGCATCGCAAACACATCAAAATGTATCCATACATATTCCATAATAAACAGTGCATAAGATATCCATGCATGGAAAATAACATAAGTCATAACACATTGCATCCCATCATATCGATGCATATCATATCATATATCAACATAATATCGGAGTACAAAATTGGACTGTCTGTCCTAAGTATGGCCCGCAGGCTGACTACATAATGTCAAACTACATCTATCTCTATCCTAAGGAGCACATGCCTCTGTCACTAGGTGCTCCCTCTATCCTCCTCATCCCTGCCATGTCTCACGGATGATGTCCCTCCTGGTCTTGGCTGTGGTGGTCTCATAGGTCCACTCACCCCCATGCTGCTCACTGACCTCCGAGAGCATGCCCTGCTCTTTGTCCTTGATCATGCCCGATATGAAGCCGCTCTCTGCTCTGGTGGAACTGCACTCTCATATAGTGTACTCCAATGGCGTATCTCCTCTCCGGTCTCTACCAACATCTGTGCCATCTCCCATGCACTGGCATCCCTAATCGACCCAATATACTCAGTGACTCTCTGTTCTTCTCATTGTGCCTGAGCTATTGTTGTATCTCGAGCCGCTGTAAGTCTGGCTATCTCCGCTCTGAATTGATCCTACTCTATCCTCAAGATGGCATTCTGTCTCTCTAATGTCCCAATATTGTCATGCTGACTCGCTATGGTAGCCCTGCACATCTCCATCTCCTCTATCCTAGCTATCTCTGGCTCTATGGGTATATCCTACAATGATTCCTGATCTGCTGAGTCTGGCTCATAATCATCATCCCCCTCATCATCTCTATCCTCATCATCCCCCTCATCCTCATCACTGCCCTCATCCTCCTCATCCTCATCATCTCCTCCCTCCTCTCCTATGAGTGGGAAGTCCTCTTGTCTCCTCGGTACTGGAATATCAGGATCAGTCAATGGCACTGGTCGTCATCGTGCAAACCATCTCTCATACTCCTCTGTCGTCACAACATCTACCACATCTAATCTCCGATCCCACTGTCTCTGCTATAGCTGTGTGAAGTCAGCATATGCTATGTGTGGCTGAATCATTCTCCCCCACTAACTCATCTCTCTGTGAGATCGGGCAAAGTGTGCAGTCCCTCTAGGTATATCCTGCCTCTCTCCAAACTGTCATCTGACTCTCTCTGGCAGGTACATCTCAATCACTCTCTAGCAATTCACTGGTTGTCCAATCAGGTACCTCTCTTGTCTACAATATGATAGCTCATCACTATCATCTGACCGTCCAGGGCAATCAAGATATGGCCTCCATGTGAACTCTCTCAATCTGTCTAGCTCATGTCACCAATACAATATGTATCCAAAAGGACCCTATCTCAGTGCTCCCCCATAGCAGTACACATATGGTCGGTGTGGTAATACCTGTCTCTCTGCAATCGGTCGACATATGGCTATGTGCTCAAATGCCCATACCTGTAATAGTGTGACTCCACAGCTCAAGGTCTGAACTCCCTGATATGCTATCTGATGCAACTGAAAATATTGCATAGCCAGTACACATGGTCCCCATACATACACCGTACCCTCTATCACCATCAGTTCTAGCACTCTCCCCCATCCAATAGGGAATCCATGTCCTCATCTGTCTCCTGCTAATAGACATGTTATCACCACTTCTATCACCACATATCGCCGATCATACTCTGATGCCATTGTCTCCCAGCCAATCTCCCTCTCTACGATATCCAAATCATTTGCGTCCCACTCAAATAATCTGCACAAAGCGTCTCTCCCTATCACTGGGTCATACTCTATCATCTCCCCATGAATCAGAATGCAGAGGATACGCCATACATCCTCTAGTGTCACAGTCGCCTCTCCAGTTGCCAGATGGAATGAGGAGGTCTTTGAATGCCATTTCTCTACCAATGCGGTTAGTAGTCCTGTGTTTGCCCTAATCTCGAGCATGAATGTGATATAGTATATTCCAAGTCCTGCTAGTGTATCTCTATCCGTGCTCCTGAGTCTATGTCGTAACATGAAGCAGTCAGGTCGGTTCTCCCATGTAGTCAGTGGATACTGTCGACTCTGCATCAAAATTAGGGCACATTTTGTCAGTTTTAGGGTTTGCTCCTATGGGCTGCATTTCCTTGTTTCATGTCCAAATTAGGGTGTTTTTCATCTATTTTGACCTATCCTATTCTTATCCCCCCTTTTCGGATCATTTGCATGCTATTTTTGGCCAAATTAGGGTTCCCCATGCACAACTGCGCCTGTGTGCTAAGTCCTATGCCTGTGTAGCAACAACCTACACCTGTGTACCCTACACAGGTGTAGGTTACGCTACACAAGTGCAGGATGCACTCACACAGGCGCAAAAGTCAGTTTTTGCATTCCCTGTGGGCCCCGCAATGTCCTTCAAGCACTCAAAATTCATCAAATTGACAATATGGGTTTTTGAGATACATACCGCTGCTCTCGCGTCGTTCGGTTGTCTGTAGGTGTGTACATGTTCTCTGAGGTGATCTTCCATTGGAATGTTCGCCATCTCTTTGCAAGTGTCCATTTCCAGAGCAACAAATCCTCCTCTTTGGCTAGTGCAAATGAGCACTTTTCACTCTCTTTGTCAGTGCATAGCTGGACGTGCACTCTCTCCATCTCATGTTGGTTGCGGTCTTTTGCACCTTCAATTGCTTGTCATTCGTATATCTGATCTCCGATTTTCAGTCTGTTTGCTCCTATCATGTTCTATCATTCTTATCGATCAATTGGCCTCTTTTTTGGATGTTTCTGGCCAATTCCTCGAGGGGGCATGCATATGTCATTGTCAGTGTCTGGGGCATTTTCATTATTGTTCTTTGAAACAACGCTTAATATCGTATTGTCTCAAAGAGGGGCAAAATGTAGACGTCTAAAAATGGTCAACGCATGCGGAATCATACTTTAACATTTGCGCATTGCCTTATTTTAGGGTTTTTGCATCGCATTAACATTTCTTCTATGTCATGAACTTCATTTTTATCATTTGCGAGCATCGAGTCCTTCTTCTGCATTTATCTCGCTCTCGAATTTGGTCTTGTCGGCAACAATCTTCAGTCATGATTTTGATCGATCTTATCCTATCACATCAATGTGCGTGCTCATTTGGCATATTTTGACATCATCAATCCTAATCGATGATGGAATTAGGGTTTTGTCCTCTTATCAATCTTATCATTTTGTGATCGATTTGACATCGATCCTTGTCCTTTTTCAATCGTGTCAATTTGGATCAATTTGTCATTGTTCCTCGTCAATTGGTGCATTTGTCAATCAAATCACTTATCAGCACTGGTCTTTTATCAATTCAAAATCATGATCGAATCGACATCAAATCAATCTTACATCAAGACCTAATTGTCATCCTTGCATTTCTAATTCATCTTCTAGGGTTTCATGATTTATTCATTTAACCTTGTTTGTCATTTTCTCTCCATTTTCTCTCTAGGATAAATAATTTATTTATCTATCCTAAGTCTTCTTGTCACAATTTTAATTGTCTAATTAATTCCTCCTATTTTTGTAAATTAATTAATGAATGAGAAATTATTAATTAACTTACCTAATTTTCATCAATTTCCTAATTTCCAAGTCATCATTTCTAACCTAATTTTCTAATTTCTCCTAAATTCCTAAATGTCTATTTCTATTTCAAATTCTTGTCATAAATCCTTGCATAGCAATTTGTCATAAATTGTCATAAATTCTCATAAATCCTTGCATAGCAATTTGTCATACATGTCATAATTTTGCTATTTTTGATTTGAATTTACATTCAAATCACTATAATGCTAATCTGATCTTTTCTCCAATTTGTCTATAAATTGGATGAATTTCTTCAATCAAGATCCCTAATCCCTGGTCGAATCAATCACGCTTCTAGTACCCTTATGTTGTCATCTCGTCAATCTTGCTTTCATCTCATGCGTATGGACTTGTAGGTGAGATCCACAAAACAAAGCTATTTGAAGGAGAAAGAAGGACAATGGAGCCACATGAAGGAGACATCTGAATTTGGTTTGCTTAGATTTCATTTAGAATGTCTTGTCTTCATGTTTTCATTGAATGTTTTTAGGATTGTTATCACTGCATTTCAGTTTTCGTGATTGAACTAGGCTAATTCTTATTTGCTTTGATGATTTCCACATTTCCTAGCTACAATCACTTTTTGTCTCTCAACCAACCTGAATCCATCCATGAGGTCTTCTTTGTCCCATGGGGAGATATATGAAATATCACTCCCAAAACCCTCATTCAAAGCATTTTTCAATGATGCCCTAGATTGACCAAAATTCTTCCAACCCCAAATCTGCAAACAACCCATCATAATAGAAAACCCAAATAACATAGATCTGCAATAACAACCTGCAAAACCATATATCCTCCCTTGTCTTTTCATTCTTTCATACATTCATAGATTCCAACTAGGGTTATAAACACCATTAAACCAATAGCTTTGATACCAGTTGTAAGGAAACTTGCAACCAACTTTTTAACAATTTCCACATAACCTAATTTAGATCTTAATCAAATCAGCACATAGAATCCACATGCAAAGAATAGACAACATAACCATGAAAATGTGACACAAGATATACCCTGGGAAAACCCTCATGAGGGAAAAACCTAGCCTCCAAAAGCATCATTCACCATGTATTATCAACAATGCATCCATTACAATACAACTATGGAAAGCTTCTAAAACCCAGCCATAAAAAGCCATCAACAAGCACTCCATCTAACCAAACATCAATCCACACATCCCATGCCATGCTTCCTTCATGAATGCTAACCCGGCTAACTGACCAACCCAAACAACTACCCTTGTGGTTTCTTTTATAAACACAAGCTCCCACAAAACCACCAAGTGGCATTACATCAAAACCATGTGCACAAAACCATGTGACAATAAAATATAATATTTTTCCTACCTACCCTTGACCCACATTTAATATTGGGTACTTTGTCGCAATTACATTTCCCAATATTAAATAAATACAATATAATAATACCAATGTGTCAATACAACTCATCAAGTGGTTGCAAGAATATTCCAAGGGAATATCTACATGTTGCACATCCATCTAGGTACTCCTAGGTGCAACAATATAATATGATATTACAATATAATTTAATATCCACCTCACAAAATAATAAAATAATACAATAATAAAACATTATTATGCAAGGTGTACAACACCATTTTCCCAATAGGATGTTCATGATGGGTGATGGAGATAGTGGATTTTGTTGGTAATATGTTGGATCTGGTTAAGTGTTGTCATTGATGTCAACACTTTATCTAGTTGGAGACTATCCCTGTTGGACCTATCTCGGTTAGTCTTGGTGATCATTGTGATCTAGTATGATCAGATCTCTAGAATCAGTTTTGGTTGCTTATTCTGATGGTTATATGCTTTCTATATTCTAGTGGTTTCATGATTTGGTTATCGTTTTTGGTATTTCCGGTTACTAGTTGGTTTATGCCTTTATTGGCTAGCTTTTGGCTTCATCGGCTTCTGGCGTTCCCAGTTAGCTTTATCGGTATGGTGTTTTGGTGACTTGGTTAGTGGATTTTGGGTCTGGCTTATGGAATTTGTTTCTTTCATGTTTTTGGTGCTTCTTTATCATATCCTAAGCATTTGGTGACTTTGAATTGGATGGTGTGCTATTATGGTGGTCCTATTTGGATCCGGTTAAACTTTTATTGAGGGTTTCTACCGACAAGTGAAGGGTGTTGGATTTTGGTCTTATTGGAATCCTCGATAGATATAATTGTTTAGTTACTTGATTTAGGTCCATGCTATGTA
This sequence comes from Cryptomeria japonica, assembly GCF_030272615.1. Lineage (NCBI taxonomy): Eukaryota > Viridiplantae > Streptophyta > Pinopsida > Cupressales > Cupressaceae > Cryptomeria > Cryptomeria japonica. The sequence goes on from NC_081409.1 coordinate 465,425,969, forward strand.
ATTTAAATCATAATATTGGTCTGGTGGTATCATGTGATGTAATTTTTGTAATTATGGGTTTAGGGTTTAGCTGACCTTGTCAATAAGGTTGATGATATGTATTTATAGGTGACTTATTCATGTAATTTGGTATGCAATGATTATGGTTGGTTAAGTCTACATTATTAGAGAAATAATTAAGTACAAATAAATTTATATCATTTAGGTGAAGGTTGGAAAGGTTTTGTATTGCGGAGAAGACATTAGTGCTTAACTGAAACTATATCAGGCATTGGTAGATGCTACTTTCACAGTTCATTTTTTTCTAGATTGTAGTTTGATGTTCTTGTAAGTCAGTGAGACTTCCCTTTGTGATGAGCGGTATGCTCTAGGCTATTGGCCTTTCTACATGTGCAGACCACTTTGTAATTATTCACAATACTACTACAGAGTATTCATCTAATTGTGGGTAGGGTTTCCCACCGTGGTTTTTCCCTTTCTAGGTTTTTCACGTCAAAATATTGGTGTTACGTGTGTTGTACTTTCATGTTATATTCTTCATTGGTTTGTGCTCTGGTTTAATGTTTATAATTGAATTAACTGATGTTATTGTTAGTAAACTGATTCACCCCCCCTCTCAGTTTATTGTCGATATTAGTGCATTCCAACAACTGGTATCAGAGCGAGGACCTCTTTGCAGAAGCTTAACCGCTTGAGGAGATGTGATGGCAACTGCATCTAGTTCCACATTCAATCCTTACCAAAAGGAGAGTCCTAAATTTGATGGTACAAATTACAAGATATGGAAAGAGTGATTGAAGATTCATCTCAGATGTCTTGGAGTTAAAGTTTGGGAGATAGTGGAGAAAGGGCTATACCTCATTATCCTAATTTTGGAATACCGACACCTATTGATAACAGAAGAGAGCTGAAAATGATGTGAGAGAAAAATAAGCATTGTTAGGCACCCTATTTGATGAAAAGATATTAAATGTCATAGAGTTGGAGAATGCTAAGCTGATCTGGACTAAGCTTGAAACTCTTTTTGAAGATGACAAGGCTATGAAGATTGCTAAACTTGAAGGTTTCTGTGTAAGATATGAAACTTTAAAGATGGAACAAGATGAGAAGATAAGTTCTTTCATGGATAGAGTCAATGAGATTATCATGGGTATGAAATGTTGTGGTGGATATGTCAATGAAGATGAGATAGTGTCAAAAGTTCTAAGAGTTCTACCTTTGGCTTACAAAATGAAGGCTACTGCTATCAATGAACTCCAGACAATGTCAAGTACCCCTGTGACCAAAGATACACTACTTGGGAAATTGACTACTTTTGAACTTGAAGAAATTGGAGATCAGAGTGTTGTTAAAACTGAGACTGCATTTAGAGCATTTGCAAATGGTAAACATAATCTATAGATTAGAAAGAGATGTATGCTAAGGATATGGAGGAAATTGAGAAAGAAGAAAGAGAGATAGAAGAGTTGGAAGCCCTGATTTCTAGAAGAATTCATAAAGGACCAGTTTGAAGTAAGTATGAAGGAAAAGTCCCCTTTAAATGTTTTTTATGCAATAAGATTGGTCATTCTGCATCTAGATGTCCGAAGAGAGTTGCTAGGAATCATGAAAGATTTATGAGGAATTATAAGCCTAATCTTGAATATCATAGCAGAGCTAGATTCAGAAGGAATAAGGACAAATCATATTATTATATTGGTGATGATGATGGTATTTCTGATGATGATGATGAACCTGTGAGTGGATCTAGTAATGGTGCCTCATTCGGAAAAAATTGGGTCTTTTTTTCTATCAATGATGATTCTCTAGAATCTATCATTGAACCAACACATACTAAGGAAAAGGCCTTGGCTGCTAAAATTGAAGAGAAGGATGAATAGGTTATAGGCAGTGGATGCTCACATCACATGAACGGTGACAAAAGAAATTTCTTATCATTGCAATAATTTGATGGTGGATTGGTCAGATTTGGAGACAACAAGGAATCTAGGATCAAAGGAAAAGGAACAATATCATTAGATGGTAAGACTATTATTGATAATGTTTATTATGTTGAAGGCTTAAAGCATAATCTCTTAAGTGTAGGTCAGATGGTGGATAGAGGATTTCATTTGCAATTCAAGGATGGAAAATGTAAGATCATTAATAAATCCAGATTGGAGATTGCTTCCGAAACTCAGACTAATGGAAATATCTTTCATTTGAACTCCGATGAGAAGGCTTGCTTGATTGCTTAGATTGATGAAATTTGGTTATGGCATAAGAGGATGTGTCATGTTAATTTTGATTTCATAGTAAAGATCAGTTCAATACCGGCTATCAAATATTGTTAAACCTCATAATCCGGTATGTAGAGAATGTCAAATGGGTAAGCAAGTTAGAACTTCTTTTAGAAGTGTACATGATAAATCTAATGAAATTATTGATCTTAGTCATATTGATTTGTGTGGACCAACAAGGACTAAATTTTTTCAAGGTGATAGATATTTTATGTTACTTATTGATGACTATTCTAGAATGTTGTGGGTGGCATTTTTGAAAGATAAATCTGAAGCTTTTGAGAAATTCAAAATCTTTAAGGCTATGGTTGAGACTGAGACATGACTGAAGATAAAGTGCTTAAGATGAGATCATGGCAGTGAGTTTACATCCGGTGAGTTCAACAACTTTTGTGAAAGGAATGGTAGTAGGAGACAACTTTCTGCACCTAGGACCCCACAGCAGAACAAATTGGTGGAAAGAAAGAACTAAACAATTTTGGATGTTGTAAGGACTATGATGACTAAAGTAAAATTACATGATATCTATTGGAGAGAGGCTATTAATACCACTATATACACTTTCAACAAAGTACACATTAAAGGCAATACTAGTAAGACTCCTTATGAGCTATGGTCTGGTCATACTCCTATTGTTAGATATTTCAGAATTTTTGGAAGAAAATGTTACATTAGAGGAGATGATGCATTAGGAAAGTTTGATCCTAGAAGTGATGAAGGAATATTTTTGGGTTATTCTACTGAGAGAAAATCATATAGATGTTATAACAAAATATTGAATAGGATATTGGAAATCATAAATGTCAGGGTGGATGAGCATGGCAGTAGTCAGATCAAAGCATATGATTATGGACCGGAAGATGAATTTATCAGACCTGAATTGGTAATGCAAGAATCAATTCAGAATAGTGAACCTTTGACACTAGTAGCATCAAAAAATTCAACTATGA